>NC_057861.1:167501326-167805076 GCF_019393635.1 Dromiciops gliroides | reverse complement strand
CATGTTAAACGGCAGTGACAAACATCTTGGTACTGATGTATAAAACTAAAGATCTTTCAGTTAAAATCTCTCCATTTTGAGTAGTAGGATATTGATGGAGATGGTAATTGTCTCTCTCTTTCTCTCTTGCTTTTCTCAATTAAATATAGACTTTTGTTAATCCAAGGGAATCCCAAAATTCTAAGGAGGCTCCTGAGAAGTCAAACATTTGTCCAAAGGAAGTAAGGGCAGAGTCTCCAAACCACCATGAGAATTTCCTAACTTATTTTACTGACACCAGTACTTGGAGTGAAGCATCTATAGAGGACCCCAGTCCCCAAGATACAAAGCATGGTTTTGAAAGTTTGCAACCCCTGGAGGAAGAGCATATAGACTTGAATGATGTCATAAATACATTAAAACAGGATAACCACAAGCAGCAAAGTAAAATAACAGAATTGGAGTGCAGTAACTTCTATTTAGAGAATAATGTCAAAGAGCTACAAATGAAAATTTCCAAACAACAGGTGTTTGTTGACATCATAAATAAACTGAAGGAAAATGTTGAAGAGCTTATTGAAGACAAATACAGGGTTATCCTAGAAAAAAATGATATTGAAAATTCCTTGAGGAATTTGCAGAAGGTTTCAACTGAAATACAAAAACAGCTTGAGGAATCTATGATTGAAAAGAACACTTTAATATTAGAGCTTAAAAAGATGAAAACAGATTATGTTCTTCTTCAGGAGAAACATAAGAATGAATTAGAGCTAAAGAATAAATCCATAAATTACTGTTTAGAAATGGACAAAACCTTAAATAAGAAAGAGGAAGAAATAGGGAGGTTACAAAGTCTCAGAGGCGAACTGGAGAAAGCAACTTCGACTCTGGAGTTACTCCAAGTAGAATTCCAGAGACATGAGGAGGTCAAGATACAGGAAAGGCAGGAATTGAAATCCAGTTTTGGTAAATTGGTTACTCAAGTTAAAATTTTGCAGTCAAGGTCTGAAAATGAAAAGGCTAAGAATGCCAAGTTACAGCAGCAGATCAATGAGGTAAAAAATGAGAATGCAAAACTTCAGCAACAAATTGTAAGGAGTGAAGAACAAAATTATAACTGGAAACTTGAGACAGCTCAGTGGAAGCAACAGCTAGAGGAAATAATGGAGTCAGACATTGCAAAGGTATTTATATAAATTCAAAATCCCTAATGACAAAATTCATGAGTTTTCAACCAGTCATAGGTAATCAGAACCTCCAGGAATACCATTGGTTATCAAAAAATTGAAGTAGGCTCCAGGATCACTCACGTTTTGATGTCATTCATGCCTCAATCATAATTGATTTTATTTGTATGTTAAGGATTACATGTTATAGTTTTAATAATTCAAAATACCAGCCTCAGTGTGAGGTAGCCTTATAAAATACTAGCTGATTATCCTTTCAGATTTTATCACAAATTTTATCATATAAATGGCTTCAGAGTTCTTGGCTTTGAATTTTTAATCCCAGAATCTGACCTACTCCTCCTCAGATCTACTTCAATCCTCTGCTAGTCCTCTGTTTCTGTCCCATGGAATTTCCATTCTGGGGTAGGCAAAACACATCACAGTCTCGGACTTTTCCAGAAATAGGACTTCTGTGTTTTAGCTCTAATAAAATCCTGGATTTCTCCTGATAATGCCACTTTCCTTGTTGTCCTCATTAGTGAAGGTTATTTCAACTTCCATTCCCTGACCCAGATAAGAGAGGAATGGAGAGCAGCATGTATCTTGCTACTTCCAGACAATTACTGGACATATATTATTCAGTCACCTCATATTTTGTAAATTCTATTTCCATACCACTGTTTCTTTAGTCTTATTATTAGTTTGCCATTGTCTACCAACATTGACATCTAGGTAGTGCAGTGGATAGAGCACTGGGCTTTTAAGTCAGGAAGATCTGAATTCCAGTCCAGCCTGACACTAGCTGTGTCACCATGGGCAAGTCACTTAACCACTAATTGCCTGAGTTCCTCATCTGTAAAATGGAACATTGGAAAAGGAAATGGCAAACCACTCCAGTATCTTTGCCAGGAAAAGCCTAAATGAGGTCATCCCTTTCCTTGCCTTGTTTGTCTCCTGACCCGGGCTGTATCCTTTGGTGGATCATTTCATTCTAGAACACTGTTCCTTTGACCCACTTCTGTACCTGCTTTCCCCTAGCCCCAATCTTAGGTAACCTGCATTGTCCATTTCCTCTGTTCAGCTCCCTAATTGTTGATTATTGCTGAAGGTCATGAAATGTTAGTTGTCATTCTCTACAAATTCACATTACCAGTCTTTTTATTTATCTCATCAATTTCATTTAGCTGTTACAATTTTTTTTTACTTTCCTTCCCTTTCTCAGTTATTAACCTTCCTCTACTTTATACCTCTATCCTCTACCAGTCTAGCCACCCAATGTCAGAGCTCAGAGCATCCTCAAAGATCATCTAATCCTCAAGTTACTGAGGTCCAGAGTAGTTAAATCATTTGCTTCAAAGCACAGAATGAGTTAGGCAGAAAGCTGGAATTAGAACCCAAGTCCAGTGCAATTCCACTTCCCTATTCTAATACTGTTTAATTGTCCTCCTACCCCTAGTCTCTTCCAGGGTCTTGTTTTCTCCTTCATATTCTTCATTTTCTCTCCCTCATCTACCTTCAAGTTTTCCTCACCTCCTCCTAAGTTCATACTTAGGTCTCTACTAGAATAAGAAAAATCTTCAATCATTGTATTCCCTAAAGCTACCAGCTTATCTCCTTTCACTGTTACACACCAAGAAGGAATTATCTATACTTTCTGTCTCTCCTTTCCCTCCACATCTATTCATTTGCCAAACCAGTCCTCAAATATTAAGGACCTACTATATACCAATAGTAAATAGTCAGCAAACATTTATCAAATGCCTACTGTGATGTCTAAAATCTAAATTGGGGTCGCCTTAAATTAGAAGCTTCAGCACCAGTCTTTGGGCATTAAACATTTATTAAAGCATACAGGTATTCACATGGAGTTCAGAAAGTTAAGAAAAGGTCTATCTAGCCTAGAGTTCCAGCCTGCTTGGGTTCTTCCTCAGGTCCTCCTCCATGAGCCTGCTTTAATCAGGAACTCTCTCTAGCAAACTGATTGTGGAAGCTTTTTATAGGTCTGGAACAGAGGCAGTCCTTACACACTGCTTCAAGCTGATTGGTTGGCATCATCCAAATCCATTGGTTCTGAAGGTGTTGTCAAGGTGTGATTACAATCCAGTTAACTTGAAGTAGGCTAATCAGCAGTTAATCACTCTCACTTGATCCAAGCAGTCTAGATTAATCCCCAGGTGGGTCCTTGAGTATCTGCTAAATCTCATTATTTGATCACACTACTATGTGCCAGATGTGGCGCTAAACCCTGAAGAAACAATTAAGAAAAAAAACTCTCTGCCCTTAAGGAGCTAAGAATCTAATAGAGGAAGACAAAACACAAAAGGAAGCTGAAAAGGCAGAGAAATCACAACATAGTGCAGACAGGTGAGAAATACGACGTCTGAGCTAGGTTCTCTCCACTAATCAAAGTTTGGAGTTCATGGTCACACCCTCCAGTCAGAGGCAGAGGGGAGTGATGAGATGGAAGAACAAGGCTGATGGGGTCTTACAGTACCCAACGCTGAGAATCAAAGATAAAAATGAAACAGCCCCCATTCTCAAAGAACTTACCTTCTACTGTACACACATGGGAGATTACATTTGACATGTGCATAGACAAATAAGGATACACAGAATAAATATAAGGTAGTTAGGGTGGGTGGCCACTGGCAGCAGGGCAATCAGAAAGGGGTTTGTGTAGAACATGTGTTGATGACTGTTTCTTTGGCTAATGGATTTCCTTTGTAATGCTGTGTATTTGATTTTTATTCATTTAAAAACATTATTTTAAGATGGGATCCTTAGGCTTTATTAGACTGTCAGTGAGGTCCATGACATAAAAAGCTTAAGAACACCTGGTGTGGAAGACAGTATTTGAACTGGTTTTTGAAGGATGTGAAGGCTCCTCTCCGGCAGAGGTGATGAACAAATGTATTCCAGGCATGGGGGAATGGCCGGTGCAAAGGGACAGAAACAGGAAATTGTTTGCAACATGTGAGGAAAAGAGGGTAGTTACATATGAGCTTGGGAAGATTGGTTGGGGCCAAATTGTGAAGGGCCTTACAAGCCAAACAGAGGAATTTATGATTTTTTCCCGGAGGAAATAGGGAGATACTGGAGTTAATTGAGTAGGGGAGTGATGTGCTCAGATCTGTGCTTAAGAAAATCACCTTGGCAGCTGTGTGGCAGGTGTATTGGAGTGGGGAGAGACTTGAGGCAGGGAATCTAGTTAGGAGGTCATTCCAATAGACTGGGCCATGAGATGACTTCTGAGGTTCCTCCCAGCTCTAAATTTGATAAATTTAACAGCTCTGGTAGTACATCTTCTTTCTTCACCAGTCTACTGATAGTACTTTTTTACCAATCCAATAGCCTCGTTCTCCTTGACTTTCCTGAAGCATTTCAAATTCTTAACCATCCTTTCCTGCTTGGCATCCTATCATCCCCTTACACTACTCTCTCCTGGGTCTCCTCCTCCTCCCTGTCTTCTTTTGCCCCTCTTTCCCCTTCCACTTCCTGAAGGGTTCTTCTGCCTCTATGCTTTCTCCCTTGGCAGCCTCACCTGCTCCTCCAGCTTCAGCTATTATTTCCTTACTGCTAATTCCCAAATCCACAGCTCCAGCCCCAGCCCCTCTCCTAAGCTCCAGATTTGCATTTTGAATTACTTGATGAGTATCTCAACTTTTATATTGTAGTGGCATCTCAGACTCAACATGTCTAAAGTTAAAATGATTCCCCCTCACACACACATACACACACTGCTCCTCTTGCTGACTTACCTATTTCTGTTCATGGAACCGTGGTTCCCAAATTCCAAATCTCAGAATCACACAAAAAAGAAAGAAGATTCTGCAAGCTATAGGCCAGTGAATTTGACTTTAATTCCTGGGAAAATTCTAGAACGTACCAGGTAATACCAAATTACATGAAACTAATAAAGGCATTTGTTTGTTTGCAGAAAGAAGTATTCAAGAAAAAAGAAAGAGATTTAGAGTGGAAGATACACATGTTAGGGAGGTTTCTTCAGGTATGTGTGTGCCAACCTTAACAGAAGAGCCTTTCATGATTTCCTAAACTTATTTCCATAGAGGTTATACTTAACCTGAAGAAATTAGAATTTTCATGATTTCATGATACAGCACTTTTGAGAAAGTTTTTTGTTGTTTCTACTGCTGCTATTTTAAACCAATAGTTCTATTTTTCATTCTTTTTCCACCTTGTCAAATTGATTTATAAAGCCTTCATTAAACACCAACAGTGGGCAAGGCATGAATGGAACTTCTGTCCTGAGGTGTGTGGGGGAAGGGATAGGTAGAGAGCAGCATGTACACAGGACAATCACATTTTTTTAACAGCAAAATTAAATGATGAAGTTGTCAGCAAGGGAAAATGAAATTATCCCCCTGTATCAGTTTTTCAGAATTATTAGCACCTTGAAATATTGCAAAAGAAACCCTAATTCTTTAGAATTTTGGAAACGATCATGGTAGATGGTAGTTGGATCTTCATGACCAGAGAAGAACCAAACCTGACTAAAAACTGTGGTCTCAATCATTGCAGATCCTTGGAAAGGGCCCCAGTCTAGAAGATTAGAGGATTTTCCTGACCATTTTTATTGTATAGCTATCAAATAGGTTATATTATAGAAAGAATATAGTTAGAGGGTAATCCTTAAAAGTCAGAAAGGGCTGGGTTCAAATTCTGACTCTGATACATCTGTGTGATGGTAGGCAAATGGCTTAATCTCTCAAAGCCAAAGGTATCTATTAAAATATTACAAGTTGGGGCAGCTAGTTGGCACAGTAGATAAAGCACCGGCACTGGATTCAAGAGGACCTGAGTTCAAATCCGGCCTCAGACACTTGGCACTTACTAGCTGTGTAACCCTGGACAAGTCACTTAACCCTCACTACCATGCCCCGCACCCCAAAATATTACAAGTTAAAAACCAGTTGTTGATCTGCTTTGGAAAATGACAGTTCCAAGCCCCTAAAATGGATATAGTTTAATATGGGTGTATATCATTTTATTACTTTTATTATCTCTACTAACTGGCATCAGTACAACTCTTAATTTTTTTAAAAATAGATTAATGTTTCACAAACTCTGTTCTGTGGAATTTTGGTGTTCTGTGCAGTGTGAAGAGGGTTTTTGTGAGAAAATGTTCATGCTAGCAATACTTTCATCTCCAAAATGTTAAGTAGACTTAAATATTCTCAGCAATACAGTGATCCAAGATAATACTGAAGGGCCCATGATGAAAAATGCTATCTCCCTCCAGAGAAAGAACTGATGGAGTCTGAATGCAGATTGAAACATACTATTTTTGTCTCTGTTTTTTGGGGGTGTGAGGAATCAGTGTTTTCTTTCACAACATAATTAATATAGAAGTATGTTTTGCATGATTGCACATGTATAATCTATATCAAATTTCTTACCGTCTCAGGGAAGAAGGAGAGGAGAGAGAAATAGAGAGTATTTGAAACTCAAATAAAAAAAAAACATGTTTAAAATGGTATTATGTCAATTGGGAAATATTATTTAAAATATTAAATTTTAATTTAATATTAAAATATTTAACAATAAAATAAAAATTTAAGTATGAAATTATATATGTAATATGATGCATATATAATATTCAAGTAATTGTTACTAGTGACAATATTTCAATATGAAAACAGACTTAAATTCCTCGATTTTGCTCCAAAATTTGTACCATAACATCAGACCAGGCCAGCATTTATGAGTCTAAATAATGCTTCTGTTGTTAAAGTAATTTTTCAGCCATGCCCAACTCTTCATGACCCCATTGGGAGTTTTCTTGGCAAAGATACTGGAGTGGTTTGCCATTTCCTTCTTCAGCTTATTTTCTAGATGAAGAAACAGAGTCAAATCAGGTTAAGTGACCAATTTTGAGTGAATGAAGCTTTGTTACTACAGAAGCATACTGTATGATTTTATCTTTGTTTCTTTTCTTTAAGAAAACTAAAGCTTAATTTTGACCTCTGTTGGCTAACCAAAAATTTCATTGCCAAGAAGAAACTGCTTTTAAGTTTTTTTCTTTTTAAACCCTGCATTTTTAGGTGTTTTGCTTTTTTAAAATTTACGAGTTACATTTTTTTTAAAAAGCAGGTTCTCAGCTTTTAATAAGACAAATGTGAATTTGTACACCACAGGACATGAAGACAATGCATTCAAATTTGTTTCTGGACTGCCCACCTTCTGAAGAAGAGAGTTTGAATTCACCATATATGAAAAAAACTGCTCAGTTTGTATCAAAGATGCACAATTTAATGGCTTTGATGGTAGGACTGCTTACCTGTGAGGTAAGTAAAACATTCAGAGGGTTTGCAAAAACCAGGAGTGGTAAGGCAGAGAAAAAACCTGGCAAAAATATAACCAGATATGATGCCTTAAACCTACATTCAATATCTTTGGATCTCAAGATTACTTAAAGTTCTCTCACTATCTATCTAATATTCCTTGACCATAAGTCATTACTCTTCTAATGACAACAATCAATTTTTAATGGACTGATCAAGCAGGGTTCCATTTCTCCTATTCCTTTACCATGCTCTACATTTCTTGTTCATTAATACCATCTATTGTAATTAGAATGGATTGTTGTGAGCCACAACCCTTTGGTACCAATACTTTCATTTCAATCTTTCTCTAGGCTCTTGTGCTGGATTTTTATCTTTATGAGGCCCCAAATATAGTTGTGAGCTGTATAATAATGCAAGTAACTGGGGGAAGAAGATAGAAATGAACCTCCAGGTGTGGCCAGGTCATCCTCAAATGTAGCAGTACTCCCAAGTGCCCTAGGGTGGATTTTGTTCTCAAGCCCTTAAATATTTTTGTATGCTTCTGCTATTAAAATAACAATTGCAGAATAGATAGAGATATCAAATTGTTCCCACTTCTAGTGAAACCAAATTCCTTTTTCCCCCCTTCTTTGAATGTTTTGAATTTTGTTATTGTTCAACATTTCAGTCATCTCTGACTCTTCATGACCTCATTTGGGGTTTTCTTGACAAAGGTCCTGGAGTGGTTTGCCATTTCTTTCTCTGGCTCATTTTACAGATGAGGAAACTGAGGCAAACAGGGTTAAGTGACTTGCCCAGGGTCACACAGCTAGGAAGTGTCAGAGGACAGATTTGAATTCAGGAAGATAAGTTTTCCTGACTCCAGGCCTGGCACTCTATCCACTGTGCCACCTAGTTGCCTTTGTATGTGACTAACCCATCCTTTTTTTTAATCTTGCATTCTTCATCATTCTTCAGTAGCATCCTTTATCCTACTTCTCCTTGTTTGTAATACATTCCAGCCTACCATGCATCTCCCTGTTGCATTTTGGGTGAGCCTCTACTTCCCTACAAGGACTAGTTATAAATATGAACCTATATGAAATCCTTCCACACAACAGTTTCTGAAATGCCTTTGGCTCTAAGTACCATCCCATTCTTCTACCTCTTTTTATTTTTATTGAAGATGCTAGTTGGTCCAGTTTCTCCCATTTTAATCTTGTTATTCTTCTCAGGATACTGATAGTCCTGATAATGAACATTTGCAGGACAATAAGAATGTTTATGAAAAAATGAAGTGTTTCAACTTTAAGAAAATAAGTTTGGAAAAAGAGGTATGGTGACCTTTTCTTTACTCGTAGATATGATAACTCTCTTGTTAAGTCAAAGAGTAAGGCAACATAAAGGCATAAAGAGACACTAATATTTGAATAATTACTGTTTTCAGAGAAGTAATTCTTAGAACTCCAGAGCTTTCCCAGGCCCCTCACAAGAGTATTTCTTTATTCAAATAAGTTTTTCATTAATATTAAACCTACTTCTTACAAGTGAAAGGTAACTTCATCTACTACAATTTGTTTAATCAGTGTCTATGTTCTTGGTTTGACAGTCAAGGATTCTTCAGTTGCCAAAAGCAGAGATTTGATTTGAGGATAGGGCCGAGGAGATCACTATGTGAAATAGAGGAGGCAGAAATATGGTGTTCAAAATGAGCATTATGGAGTCATAAAACTGGATTGGGTAGATCTACAAGATGCATCCTTTTGAATCAGGTTCATACGTAGCAAGGAATGTAGGCAACAACCCTGCCTAGTTAAAGGAATGAGTCTACTTATTCAAGTTGGGTACTTAGACTCATGATAGTTGGGCCCTTCATCAAAGGAAAACAAATGATCTGAATTGAGAAAGACAGATGATATATGCCTGGAAATCTGGGAAGGTTTTTTGTGTTGTCACTGAGCTATAGAAAGGGTTTAGAGGAGAAAACATAGGAAATCAGAGAAATCATCTTTCTCAGGTTGGCCTATATGAAGAGAGAAGCCTAGTTCAGGGTAGGAATCATGAGATAATAAAGGTATATTTGCATATATATCTAAGTAATTTTGATAAATCTTTGTACAGTTAGAATTCATTGGGATTCCAAATACTGAAGGTATTAATTAAGCCTGTTTTTATAATATATTCAAAGAACCTTATTGGCATGTCATGAATTTACTTTAAAAATATAATCTTACCTTTCTTGGAGACACTATGTTATCTTTAATCATATTTACTTAAAGATGCTTCCTATGATATCCAGTAGTGTACAATAAAGATTATAAGAACACAGATTTATTTTAATTTCTGTTCCTTTTATAACACAAACTGTCTCTAATTCTTCCTAGCTACTGAAACATAAGGAAAGAATCTCAACCTTTAGGGAGTTAATTGCTAATGAAAAAGCTTCTCAAAAGAAAGTTTCTGAGGTATGCCTAATACTTACTGTGTTCTGTCTCCCACATTTTGCAAAGATGACACCACTGGTAAACCTTATTTGGATTGATCCCTACTCCCACCTTCTACCCATACTCCATCATCTTCATCTATTTGAAGTCCCTCCCTTTCTTTATTCAAAGCCCAAAATACTGTACCCTCCTCCGTGAAGCACCAGACAGCTTCACATCTCACAAATAGGCAGTTTGCCCCCATGAAAAAGAAGCACTGAACATTTCCAGCATGAGTGTCTTTTTGTGGTGAGGGTAGCAGGGCTCCTCTCCAGAGGAAATAGCTTCTTGTGTTGCATAGAATAAGGATGTGGATCCATGGGTACCATAATGTGAAAGTCCAGTAATGGCCCAAAGAGGAAGAAGAAACATAAGTGTTTGGTTGCTCCCCACTGAGGAGTATTAGTTCACCTGACATAAGTAACAGAGACATTTGTTTGCTCCCTGGAACATATGCCTGGATGTGATGAAATCCTTCCCAAGAACTGTCAAACCTGATGACTGCTACCCCTTTCTGGTAATTGATGTAAGGACAAATGTTACTAGCAGTAGTAACTGACAAAGTATTGTAAAGGATATCATGGGCAAAAAACTGAAACCCTCAGGAACACAGGTGGGGTTTTCACCAGTGTTTGCTGTTAAAGGTATGGGATTCCAAAGAGAGAGAAAAAGGGACAGATTTGGGAAATGAACAATGGATTCAAAATATGGTGTCTGAGAACAGAATTTGGATTTCTGGACCACAGCTTACAACATAAGGATGAGAGATTCTTAAAAAGAGATCAAATATACTCAGAAAAATGCCAGCCAAAACATTTTCCTGGCTTCTTGTAAATCTCTTCAAGAGAACTTTAAAAAGGAAGGAGGAGAGAGAAAATGGCCACATAGATCTGACAAACCTAGTACCAAAGAAGGGGAACAAAAGGTACAGCATAAAGAGGAACATAGTAGAGCAGAAGGCCAGTAAATCAGCAAAGACACTCCAAGAAGCAACAAAAATTATTTATGGCTGCTCTTTTCATGGTGGCAAAAAATTAGAAAATGAGGGTGTGCCCATCAGTTAGCAAATGGCTGAACATGTTGTGATAGAGGTGTTAATGTGATAAAATACTGTCATGCTGTAAGAAATTATAAAGGGGATGGTTTCAGAGAAACCTGAAAAGACTGGTATGAACTGATGCTGAATGAAGAGAACAGAACCAGGAGAACAGTTTAAACAATAACACCAATATTATAAAGACAAACAACTTTGAAAGACTTAGGAACTCTGATCAACACAATGACAAACTGCATTTCCACAGGACTCGTGATAAAACTTGATACAGGCCTCCAAATAGAAACAGAGTACAGATTCAGGAAAACTGTTTTTACATGGCCACTAGGAGATTGGTGAGGAAGAGGGTTTGCTTTCTCAGTGGGAGTGAGGGAAGGTGGAAGGGAAAGAATATGAACTGGAAAATGTTGAATTTTTTTTAAAGGAACATAATATATATTTTTATTTCAGTTTATTTTTATTTTTAATAATATTTTATTTTCCCACAGTTACATGTTAAAACATTTTTACCTTTTTTTAAAGTTCTGAGTTCCAAATTCTATCCTTCCTTCCTTTCATCTTTTCCCTCCCCTCTCCCTGAGACAGTAAGCAATCCCATATAGATTATATGTGTGCCATCATGTAAAATATTTCTATATTAGTCATTTTGTACAAGAAGACTCAGAAAGGAAGAATGAAAAAGAGAGGGAGAGAGGGAGAGAAACAAACAAACAAGTATGCTTTAGTCTGTGTTCGGACAACATCAATTTTTTTTTCTTTGGAGGTAGATAGCATGTTTCATCATGAACCCTTTGGGATTGTCTTGCATCATTGTATTCCTGATAATAGCTAAGTCATTCACAGCTCCTTATCATACAATATTGCTGTTACTATGTACAACATTCTGCTCACTTCACTTTGCATAAGTTCATGTAACAGGAGCAAAATATATGAAAAAGAGGTGGAGGAGTAACATTTTCTATTAAAAATTTTTCCTCATGTAAAAAAATCCAAAAACCTGAGGGGGAAACATGGTGAAGAGTCTTTGGATAAGGATCAAAAAAACTTGGAAAAAGAAGCAATACTATTGTAGGAATATATTATAAACCATCTGGACAAAAAGGAGGAATTAGATGGGGAATTTGGGAAATGTCACAAACCTGCTATGGAAATATTGTAGTGGGGTCAGGGGCAGAATTATTTGGATATCTACTGCCACACACTTTCCTTCTGCCACAATCATAGCAGCTGGTCAACTTATGACATACTTTAATGATGATATAATCCTTCAAAGGGTGAAAGAATTTTCTAAAATGAACTGTTGTCTTGGACCTGATTCTGGTCATCCTGGGGAACCTATCACAGAAGTCATGATGTAGAAGAAGGGAAAATGGTACAGTCTGATATATCACCCAGATTTGAGGAGAACATACATCAAAGGATTCAGAGGAGGTAGAGAAATCACCAAATAGTTTAATATTTTGAAGAGGTAGTTACATAGAGGAATGGGAAGCTCTCAAGAACAAAATTCTCAAGTCATAAGCAGAAATAATTTAAATGAAAAAGAAAAAGAGAAATTACCTAAAGAGTCCATTATGTAGACACAGAGAACTCATGAGCAAATCCACATTTCAAAGAGTTCTATAAACAATATAGGAGACGAATACCAAAGAATACCCTAGTCCTGTTAAGACTTGTGTCAGAAGGGGCAGCTAGGTGGTGCAGTGGATAAAGCACCGGCCCTGGGCTTAGGAGGACCTGAGTTCAAATCCAACCTCAGACACTTGACACTTACTAGCTGTGTGACCTTGGGCAAATCACTTAACTCCAATTGCCCTGCCCCCCCCCCAAAAAAAAAAAGAATTGTGTCAGAAGCACTGCATCCCAAAATAAACAGAGACGATGCTGAATACTATGGACAATAAAAGGGATTTTTTTACCTATGTTGGCTATAAAAAGAAGATCGGGGGGTGGGGGGGCAGCTAGGTAGTGCACAGGATAAAGCACAGGCCCTGAATTCAGGAGGACCTGAGTTCAAATCCGGCCTCACAGACACTTGACACTTACTAGCTGTGTGACCCTGGGCAAGTCACTTAACCCTCATTGCCATGCAAAAAAATAAAAATAAATAAAAAAGAATGGGGCTACTGTTCAAGATAGATATAATGACCAGACAGTTGATATTCTTAACTCTTACTTCATTTGTTTTCCCTCCTAAGGAGGGTGACCAGTGGAAAACAGAACAAAAAATGGTAAGGAGGTAGTGGAATGCAAGGTAAATGAGATAGTCAGAAAGGAACAGTGAGTTCAAGTTGCTAGGCACAAAAGAAGTATATCTTAAGGAGTACTGACAGGTGTGAGTGCTGAGCCACTCTGGGTAGACTTAGACATCTCTTGGAAAATGGGACAGCTACTACAAGACTAGAAATTGGTAAATATTGTGCCATTTTTTTCAAATGGGAAAGGGTAGAGTCTACAAGCTTCCTTGCTGAGGGAGTTTAACTTCTCTTCCTGGAAAAGTTGTAGATCACATTATTAAGGTGATGGCTTGTGAGTACATAAGGAAGCAGAGATCTCAAGGTGATAGCATAGATTCATCAAGGACAAGCTATGTCAAACTAACCTCAGTTCTTTTTACCATGAGATAACAAGAAGGTGGGAAGGGGTAGGGGTGGGGAAACGCTGTGCTATACTTAAATTTCAGTAAAGCATTTGATAAGGTTTCTCATTCTATGCCCATTTATAAGATGGAGAAATATAGCTACGTGATAGGTAGATTTGGGTTTGGTTTGAATGATTGGACACAAAGATATAGCTGTAGTATTGTTAGGTAGATTTGGGTTGAATGACTGGACAAAATAGTTTTTAATAGGTCAGAGGCAGCTTGGAAAAAGGTCTCTAGGAGTGTACTCCAATAATCAGCATTTTTCCTTATGTTATTCATCATTTTAATCAAACACTTGGATGCAGGTACAGATGACATACTTATTCAACTTGCAGACAACATGAAGTGTGAATGGATAGCTAATATGTTGTATGAGAATCTAGGTCCAAAAAGATTTAGGTAGACTGGAACAGAGATGCCAAACGTGCTGCAGCCCGCAAAACTCCTGAGTGTGCTAGAACCAGATTAAAATGTAACTGGGAAATGTTTAACAAAATAAATACAAATACAGTACAACATAGATAATGTTAATTTGTGGTTTTCTAAGTCACCATGTTGCCCATAAGTTTCTATTTCTTTTTTTTTTTTTTTGCGGGGCAATGGGGGTTAAGTGACTTGCCCAGGGTCACACAGCTAGTAAGTGTCAAGTGTCTGAGGCCGGATTTGAACTCAGGTCCTCCTGAATCCAGGGCCGGTGCTTTATCCACTGTGCCACCTAGCTGCCCCAGTTTCTATTTCTTTTGAATCTGACACCATTGGACTAAAACACTGGGCTAAATTGAATAAGATTAAATTCAAGAGGCATAAAACAAATTTGCATTCAAAATACCAACTTCAAAAACGCAGGATGGTAGAAGACACAGCTAAACAATATTTTCTGTGAAAAAAAAATTATTCCTGTTGGGTGGGGAGTGAGGAGACAGGGGAAGAGAAAGGAATAAGCATTTATGTGGCTTCTACTAAGTGCCAGGCACTGTGCTAAATAAACTATTTACAAATTATGTCATTTGATCCTCACAACAATCCTGCAAGGTAGGTGCTATCCCTATTTTGTAAATGAGGAAAATAAGTCAAAGAGAGGTTAAGTGACTTGCCCGGGGTCACACAGCTATAATGCATTTGAGGCTGGATTTGAACTGAAGTCTTCCTGATTCCAAACCCAACACTTTATCCACTACCCCTCCCCTACTGCTGCCTCTTAATGGACTACAATCTCACTATGAGTTAACATTAGGATGCAGTAGCCAGGACCAAAGCAGAACACCTAATGCTCTCCTAGGCTGTAGTAAAAAAAAAAAAGTGTAATGTCTAGGAGAAGGGAAGCAATATTGTCTTGCTGTACCCTGTCCTGATCAAGCTGCATTTTGAGTTTGGGGTTCAGTTCTGGGAATCACCTTTTAGGAAAACCAAACTGGAGTATGTTCTGAGGAGCACAGCTGGATACTTGGAGAGCACACAACATAGGGATTGGTTGGAGAAATGGAGTGTTTAGCCTGGAGAGGAGAAGATATAAAAGAACTTGTCTTCAGATACTCACAGGTCTGTCACAAAGCTAGAAGCAGTGGGGAAAAGCTACAGAGAAATATTGTTCAGCTCTAAGGAAAGTGTTCCCCTCCCGTGCCCTTTTATTAAATCCTTATAGTCTCACTGTAGTAGTGGGGTCATCAGGTCAAAAGGCATTAGAGTTCTATGACTCTTAATGGGGCAGCTGGGTGGCACAGTGGGTAGAGCACCAGACCTGGAATCAGGAAATTGTTGTTGTTCAGTCATTTTAATCATATCTGACTCTTTGTGATCATATTTGGAGTTTTCTTGGCAAAGATACTGGAGTGGTTTGTCATTTCTTTCTTCAGATCATTTTACAGATGAGAAAACTGAGGCACACCAAGTTAAGTGACTTGCCCAGAGTCACACAGCTACTAAATGTCTGAGGCTGGAATTGAACTCAGTTCTTCCTGATTTCAAGCCCATCTAGCTTTGGTACCACACACATTTATTTATTTAACCTCTATCTTCCTCGGTTTCCTTAACTATAAAATTAAGATAATAGCAGCACCTACCTTCCAGGGTAGTAGTGAGGATCAAAGAAGATAATAAGTGTAAAACATTTAACACAGCATCTGAAACATTGTAAGCATTATATAAATGTCAGCTGCTGTGATGATGATGATGGCACTTTACCTGAACTTTTCCTTTCCATATATCAAACTCCATTATATCATAGTTATTTGCCTTTTTATTCATCTTCTATTACAAACTCTTTGAGAGCAGAGTCTAATTTTGTCTGTCTTTGCATTTCCAGTAACATTGCCTTTCACATAGTAGGTGATTAATAAAGTTTACGGAATGGAATTGAATGTGGAGGGAGATCTCAATTGCAAACTGGCAGACACATGGGTGGGCAACATTTCATGTAAAAAATGTCCTGGGAATTTTTCAACTTTATATTCCCAATGTCAAAGAAAAAATATTAACATTATTTACAGGGGCAGCTAGGTGGTGCAGTGGATAGAGGATTCAGGAGGACCTGAGTTCAATTCAAATCCTGCCTCAGACACTTGATACTAGCTGTGTGACCCTGGCCAAGTCACTTAACCCCAATTGCCTCACCCCCCAAAAAATAAAACCCATTATTTACTATGTTATAGATAAGATAAGTCTGCTAGAAATAATTTTATTTAACTTATCATTATTCTAAATCCATTTATTTTGAGCTTAAAGAGTGAAATGTCCAAATTGACTTAGACATCTCTCTCCCCCAAGACAATTAGACAGAACATTTTTAGGAATCTTAAGGAAAAAAAGTCACAATGTTGAAATACATTTAGGGGTGAGGTTAACATTCTGGAACAATGGTAATTAACAATAGTCAGTCTTCAACTAGAATTGCCCCATTCCTCCTTGACCACTCCCCTCAAGTGTTCTCCTAGAGTAATCAAAGGGACTCTCTCCTCTGATCAATATTTAATCCTTTCTGAATATAGAAAAGTAGGTCATCACACTGTCATTTCAGGGAAGGTACTAATAATTTACTTCATAAGAGATATTTTTTGGTCCTGAATTTTGGTTATTTTTTTCCCTTGACCTACTACCCACCTTCTAAAGGGATGGGTATGGAAAGATTTTTAGATTTATTGCTATTTCTAGAGAAACTAAAAAGGTAGTTTTTAAAATGTGCTTCCAAGGGCAGCTAGGTGGCACAGTGGATAAAGCACCAGCCCTGGATTCAGGAGTTCAAATCTGGCCTCATGCACTTGACACTTACTAGCTGTGTGACCCTGGGCAAATCACTTAACCCTCATTGCCCCACCTAAAAAAATAAATTGTGCATCCATACAGTGCCTTGCACGATTAGATATTTAATAAAGATGTTTAAATAGAATTTGCTGAAGTAAAAAAATATTGTGACTAAACATTAATATAATTATTTTAATATATTTATATTTATTAATATATTTATATCTATTAATATATTTATTTTTAGGACAGAGACACTGATTCAGAAGAACTCGAAAATTATACAAATGTGCCAGACTTATTAGGCACCAAACTAGATCAATACCATAATCTAAATGAAGAGCTTAATTCCCTGGTAAGAAAAACTATATGTTACTATCATTTAAACATCATAGAGTAACAAATTTTAAAGGAAAAATTATCAACTCCAACATTTTTCGGTTTCTCCAAAATTCCATTAATTCAATCCATATTTATCAATATCATGATGGCAACAAGTTTAATAGCAACAAGTCTCATTAGCCTAAAGAAGGAAAGCACTAAAGCTTGCATGTTTAGCTTTTATTATCTTAAGTGGCTTCAAGCCAAAGGTGGACACAGGGAAGTTCAATGAAGAATGTTTGAAAACATGGCTTGGACCCAAAGAAGTGGATTGCTTGAGCTCAGGAGTTCTGAGCTACAAAAAGGCTAAAACCTATAGGGTGTATAAAGGTGTATATCCAGGAGTGGGGAAGAGGGTAGTACCATGCTACGTCTAGGAATGGGGAGGCAGAGGGAGAGAGCAATGGGATTGGACCCATTAGTGGCCACTGTACTTCCATCCTGGATAAAATAGGAAGACCCAGTGTCAACAAAAGAAGAAAAAGAAAAAATGTCACAGGATTAAGAAATTAAAGAGGCCAGACTTTGGACTACACAAAAGCCTCATACACAGCTATCATGAATACTTTTTTTTTTTCAAGAAAATTGGAGCAAAGGAACATGATAAGCACAAAAAACATATTTTATCTGACAGGAAGTAACTGCTCCTTCTCTGTCTCCTCTGCTGAATCCTCATGCAGATCACTCCTAACCAGAGGTCCCACAGGGCTGTGTTCTGGCCCCTCTTCTTCTATACTGCTTCCCTTGGTGACCTCATCAGCTCCCATGGATTGAATTACTATCTCTATGCTGATGAGTTTGAAATGTACCTTTCCCGCTCCAACCTCTTTGTTGACCTCCAGCCTCACATCTCCAACTAAACTTCTTCAACTGGATATCCGCTAGATATTTTAAATTCAACGTGTCATTATTTCCCCCCTAAACCCTCATTGTTGGGGGGCAAAATCATCCTCCAGTCCTTTAGGCTCACAACCAGTAATCACCCTGGACTCCTCACCATCTCTCACCCTTCATATACAATCTGTTGCCAAGGCCTGTTCATTCTACCTTTGCAGCATCTCTCTAATACACTCTCTTCTCTCCTCTGACACTGCCACCACTTGAGTGTAGGCCCTCATCACCTCATGACTGGATTACTATACTAGCCTGCTGGTGGGTCTGCCTGACTCAGATATCTACCTATTGTGGTCTGTCCTCCATTCAGCCCCTAAAATGATTTTCTTAAAACTCAGGTCCATCTATGTCATCATCTACTTAATCAACTTCAATGGTTCCCTATTGCCTCCAGGAGCACACGCAAAATGTTCTGTTTGGTATTCAAAGCCCTTTTTAACCTACCTTTCCAGTCTGCTTATGTCTTACTCCCCAACATGTGCTCTTTGATCCAATGACACTGGCCTCCTGGCTGTTTCACACTCCATCTCTGAGCTCCAGACATTCTCTCTGACTGTCCTCTATGCCTGGAACATTCTCCCTCTTCATCTCTACCTACTGACTTCTCAGCTTCCTTTTAGTCCCAACTAAAATCCCATCTTTTATTAAATGCCTCCCCTCTATTATTCTATATTATTTAAATGTGCTTCCATTCTAACATACTGCCTTGCACTCAATAGATGTTTAATAGATATGTTTAAATATACTGTTTCCTCTATTATTCTATGTTACTCTATATTCTAGTGCCTTCCCTCTATTAATCATTTCCAATTTATCCTGTATATAGCTTGCTTTGTGTACATTTGTTTTCATGTTATCTTCCCCATTTGATTGGAAACTCTTGAAGGACAGGGTCTATCTTTTGCCTCTTCTTGTATACCCAGTGCTTAGCACAATACCTGGCATTTAGTGCGTACTTAATAAATATTTATTTATCGACTGATTCATTGTCTGTCCATACGCCTGGACTATATTCTCAAATTTGGTTTTTAAGAGGGAGAAAGGGAACAATAGATGGTGCCAAAGAGCTGGAGAGGAAGGAAGAAATGGGGATTATTCATCGAGATTAGGATTCAGTTCTGTTAAAACCAACCAGAAAACCACGTAGCCCAAGAAATGTCAGCAGACAGAGAAAGTGGTGGAGTAGCATGGACTTCACAGGCCCCACCAAGAGCTGCAGAAATACCAGCCAACATCAGTGGAATGGCAGTGACAGAGAGATGGAGGAGGCAGAGGAGGTCCTGAAACAAATAGGATCTGTAGCCAAGGAAAAGCAAGAAACAGAGTCACAATATAAAGGAGCAAATCTAAACATTGCCTGTCACAGTAATTCAAACTGTGGCAGTTTCAGAAAGACAGATGGACTCTTTTGCAAAGCTGAATGTTTTACCCCAGAGTATAAATAGAATTTAAATGTACCATTTCCATCCCTGCAAGAGGTGTAGCAGAGAGAGTATGGGAGTTTTCTTGACTGTTTGTTGGGCTCAGGTGTGAGTTCTTCGCATTTTTTGTTGGTTAAATAAAGCCAGTCCTATATCCAATGATATGTTAGACTAAATACTTGCATTAGAACTGAGGGGACCTTTTCCTTTTTCATATAAACCTAGACATGAGCTAGAGGCTTATGTCCCCAGGAGCAATACTGGGTAGGGACATGAGCAAAATAAAGAGTGTGATTTTTAAGAAGTTCCAAAATTGAACGTGGTCTGTATAATCATAGCCCCAGGTTCAGAGAATGAGTTATAGCTATAAAGCTCACAAGGGATTGTGAGCGTAGTTAGAAAAGTCGACTATTGGGGGCAGCTAGGTGGTACAATGGATAAAGCACCAGCCCTGGATTCAGGAGGACCTGAGTTCAAATCTGGCCTCAGACACTAGCTGTGTGACCCTGGGCAAGTAAGTCACTTAACCCTCATTTCCCTGCAAAAAAAAAAATTAGGATGAAGAAAAGTCGACTATTAGAATGTTATTGAGTAAGTAGAAAGCACTGGACTTCTACTAACTACCTAATGTACTACTATAGTACATTCAAAAAATACACTTCATGGTCATCTTTAAAAGAAAAAAAAAAACAAACCCTGTGTACCATGAGGCTTCATTGATCCCCCCTGTTAAAATCAGATAGCTTTATTTAAATATTGATTGCAATCAAAGTGAATCATAGAATTTTAGTACTAGATTAAACTCAGATCTCAGGACAGGGCTTCTACTAGTGGGAAGCAATTGAGGCTTCCTTGGTGCTGTTCTGAGGGGGTGAGAAGGGGAGGCAGAGGGAGAGAGACATGAATACTCCTCAAGGGAGTGCACGTCATCCCCAAGGTAGCTGCTGTCCCCAAGCCTACCTGGTAGTCTGCCAGCTAATGGCTACCACAAAGTGTATGTAACTCTGTCCTGGCTATCCATTGTCATGGCCTCCCCCTCTATCCCCACCTTCCTCCTTAGCTCCCTGAGGGCAAGGACCTGTCTCTGGAATATAGACTTTCCCTTCTACAGCCAAACCTGCATCAGGCTCATCATCACCACCATTAAATTGATCAGGAAAGTAAGACTGAAGCCAAGAAAATGACTTATTCTAAGTCATTTGAGTAACAGGTAGCAAAACCAGAAAAAGAGCACAGGTCTCCATTCTCCTGGTCCTGGTGCCCTTTCAGTAGAAAAACAATTGTGCTTATTAGGCGCTTCCTTAGTGTGGTTAAAATTGTCCCAGAAGAGTTACACTTCTTCTGACCCAAATTCTACAATAAGGCATAGAAAACTCCTGGGTGAGGAAATTCCCTTTATAGGGCAGATTAGCATTTCCTCTGCAATTTACAGTCTTAGTTGCTGAGAACCTTGCTAAGTTAAGTGACTGGTCCAGGGTCACACAGGCAATAAGTGTCAGAGATCAGAATTGACCATAGATCTTCCTGACTGGGAGACCAGCTACTCTAGGCAGGCCACCCCTCTAACCATAATTATAGCATATAAAGTAAGAACCAGAAAACTAAGCAGAAATCCTAAAGGCTGACTCTAGTCATAAAAGAAAAAGAAAAAAAAAGAAAAGAAAACCTTTAAAAATTAGAAAGTTTGTCAGATATCAAATGTAAAACACTCAGCTATATATTAATCAAAAGTGATTTCTAGAAGAGCCCACCTATCATCTTCACAAGAACAAAAGAATAAATTCACATATGCACAGCCGAAGCAAAGCTATACTGCTCTGCAGAAAGTCAACAGGAAAATAACATTTAGACCATTTTAGGTAAAGAACATTTGCTTCTTCAGTAAATGGAAAATTGAGGTTTGTGTTTGTTTTTCCATTGATACACTCAAGGTTTGGGCTGCTTTGTTTAATGTCAATACATTTTGCTTTCCCAAGTCACCTGCTTTCCCTTTTTTTTTTCCTTCAGAAAAACTAATTAGTAAAGTAGCTGGGATTTTTTCCGAAAACTCTTAGTGTTCAGAGTTTTGTTGGGGGGGAGTTGCTACCAAATCTTGTATAACTAAACATGGCTACCTTACTAATTAATGAAAGTTGTTCTTTGAAGTTGGCTTTTTTTTTTTCTGAACCTTCACTACTACTGTGAACAGCGTTGTTGGTTTTATATGGTGGCAACAGATTGGCGTGTCCCAAATAAATCTGATTTTGTTATTAAGCTGGGGGTTACCCTAATTCCAGTAAAAGTATGTCTGTTATTAGATGTAAGCTATGCTTCATTGTGTTTTTATTCAAATATGTGTGTATGTTGCTTTCAGTTATTTCATTTTTTTAATAGTATTCATTTATTTTTAACATTCTGTTCATTTCACTTTTTGAGTTCCATGACATAACTATTCTCAGCAATACAAAGATCAAGGAGAGTCCTAAGGGCTTATGATAAAAATTGTTTTAAAATGCTGTCTACCTCCAGAAAAAGAATTGATGGAGTCTGAATACAGATTTTTTTAAAAATCTGTTTCCTTTTACAACATGACTAATATGGAAGTATGTGTTGTATGACGAGTGTAACCTATATCAAACTGTTTGCCGTTTTAGGAAGGAGAGAGGGACTAGGAGAGAGGGAAAGAATTTGGAACTCAAAATTAAAAAAAATCAAATGTTAAAATGTTTTTACATGTAATTGGAAAAAATAAAATATTAAAAATAAAGATAAAAATTTTGAAATCCACTGAGAAGACAAGCAATATATCAATTATACATGTGAAATCATGCAAAACAAATTTCATATTAGCCATATTTTTTAAAAAGCAAGAAAAATAAAGTGAGAAAATTATACCTCAGTTTGTACTCAGAGTTCATCAATTCTCTCACTGGAGGCAGAAGGAATTTTTTCATCACGAGTCCTTTGGAATTATCTTGGATCTTTGTATTGATAAGAGTAGCCAAGTCTTTCATAGTTATCACAACAGTGCTATTACTGTGCACAGAGATCTGATTCTTTTCATTTCCCTTTGCATCAGTTCACATAATTCTTGGCATGTTTTTTCCAAAACCATCCCCCTCATCATTTCATTATTATTATTATTATTATTATTATTATTATTATTTTGGTGAGGCAATTGGGGTTAAGTGACTTGCCCAGGGTCACACAGCTAGTAATTGTCAAGTGTCTGAGGCAGGATTTGAACTCAGTGCTCTATCCACTGCGCCACCTAGCTGCCCCCCTCTCATCATTTCTTATAGCACAATAGTAGTCCATCATGATCATATGCCACAACTTGTTCAGCCATTTCCCAATTGATGAGCATCACCTTGATTTCCAATTCTTTTCCACTACAAAAAGAACTGCTCTAAGTATTTTTGTCTACATAGGTCCTTTTCCTTTTTCTTTGTTCTCTTTCCAATACAAAGCTATGTTGGGGTCGCAGGTTCAAGCCCATGATGGGGTTGAGGATTGGAGAAGATTAATAATTGACACATCAGCACCACCTTGTATGAATAACTGTGTCCAATTTATTATCCAGGATAGCTTAGTATTTAAAGCAAAAAAAAAAAACAAGGAAATCAAATAAAGTCTCTGCAAGAATAATTCTAAGAGAATAGGAGTAATTTTTCAACCTTTCAGCCTTGACATGTCAGAACTTGTTCTAGGCCTTAACAGAGCAAGGTTAGCACAGCTGAGTCCTTGGACCCTGGGAGACCAGCCAAGCATTGTCTCTGGAAACTCTTGCTACTTCAGTGACCATGGCCCAAGTATGGGGAGGGGGAACACAGTCAGAGAGGCAACAGAGAGCCCTCTGGGTTCCCCACAAAGCTACTAATGGTATTACTAGGTCAAAGGGTATGCCCAATTTTATAGCTTTTTGGGCATACTTCCAAATTGTTCTCCAGAATGGTTGGACCAGTTCACTACTCCACAAGCAGTTCATTAATGTAACTTTTCCCCTCATCCCCTCCAGCATTTGTCATTTCTGATAGGTGTGAGGTTGTTTTAATTTGCATTCTCTAATCAGTAGTGATTTATAGCATTTTTTCATATGACTATAGATAGCTTTGATTTCTTCTAAAAACTGCTTGTTTATATACTTTGACAATTTATCAATTGGGGAATGGCTTTTATTTTTATAAATTCAACTCAGTTCTATACTCAGTATTTAAGAAATGAGACCTTCATCAGAAAAACTTGCTTTAAGTTTTTTATATTACTTTGTTATCTGTGGTGCCCTTTAGCAAAATGTAGTTTCCCTGATTATCTTTTTTAAATAGGTCTTTGTTTGCCTTTTTTATTTCAGCTGAAGCATATTAGATTTTGCTCCAGTCCTTTATTTTAACTCTACTTTTCTTTCTGTTTCAAGTATGTCTCTTATAAACAACATTTTGTAGGATTCTGGTTTCTAATCCATTCTGCTATCCACTTCTGTTTTATGGATGAGCTCATCCCATTCATATTAACTGCTATGATTATCTTGTGTTAAAATTACTATAGACACGAGTTTGAGTAAATATATTATTAATTTATCAATATTATACCAATAAAGGACTGACCACATGCCTCCCTAACTTCTCATGGTCTCAGGCTGCATGGTAAAGAAAGCAGGGAGAGAGCTTCAGCAATCTAGTTAGCTCAAGCCAGAGAAAAGCCCCAAAAGACCCATGTGGTCTCCCAGAGAGACAGCATGTGGTCTCAAGGAAACCCAAGAGAGAGAGACAGAGACTATGTGGTCTCAGAGAACCAAGAGAGACCCAGAAGATGCCCCAGAAGCACTCCCTTGCTGCTTTCCAAGGGGTTTTAATCCTCTTTTGATAGAGGTGGGCCATTATACAATGATCAAAGTTAATTAGGTCATTATACGTCAAACAAATCTAATTGGTTAGCATCATTCAACTTTATTGGTTGACCTAACTTGAAAGTGATCTATGTTAAAATGAACTTTATGAATGATATCAGGGAAAAGAATGCAAAACAAACAAACAAACCCTCACTCAAATTGTGGTTTAATCCCATCAATCCTTCAGCAATCTAGACAAAAGGATCTATCTCCATTCCTTTAATGTTCCCTTGGGTTTGTCCCAGATGAGATTTGATGTAGTTTTTCAAGGAGAATTCACTTGTGGGGGTGGGGGTGGGTGGGGAGGGAGGGGCGTTGAGGAAGGACTCCCTGAGTCCCCAAGACCCAAGAAATCAATTATTAATAATTATTTTTTCACAGTTACTAACTACATTTCCCTCCATCTCATTATTTTCTATTTCTTAATCCCTTTTTATATTATTCCTCTTCAAAAGTCTATTTTGGAGGGCAGCTAGGTGGCACAGTGGATAGAGCACCGGCCCTGGGGTCAGGAGTACCTGAGTTCAAATCCGGCCTCAGACACTTAACACTTACTAGCTGTGTGACCCTGGGCAAGTCACTTAACCCCAATTGCCTCGCTAAAAACTAAAAACAAAAACAAAAGTCTATTTTGCTCTAACTTTGGTGATTTCATTTTAATCAGTTCTAATTCTACCACAAAATCATTTATATTTTATAAAGTAAAAGATTTCTAAAATTAATTTCTTCAAAGAGATTTGGAATTTTTCTCTTTGTTCCATTACAAAAAAAACTAACTTTTAAGAGTAGTTCTTAATCTTTGGACTGAAAGGAAATAATTATTTGCTTTACCCCTAAAGTAAATATTACCCTTTATGTAAATTATGAATTTTTTCACTATCCTTTTTATCAGAGATTAGCTAACAGAAAAATTCCACTCTGGTGATAGAAAGGGATTATTATCCCTTTTCCTTGGAAAGCACAATGTCATCTAGAATTTGTTGAACAATATGATATGAGAAATGGAAAATGAGAATTGACCAGATGTTTTTGTTTTTAATAAATCTACCATGTGAAAATTAAGTTAGAACATTTTATATGTGTATATTTATATACAGAGAATATATATTTGTGTAATTGTGTGTGTGTGTGAAATATGCAATATCTAGCTATAAAAATTAATGAAATAACACGTAGGCTTTTTAAACAACTAATCAGTCTGCAAATATTTCTTCAGTGCCTGCTATGAGCCCAACTTTAAGAAATATCAAAGAAATTAAAAAGCTCTTCTGCTCTCATTCTCACTCTCTGACTTGCTGACTTCTTTGGATCACCTTTCTTTCCTAGGAATTTCATATAGCACTCTGTACCTCTTGTTACCCTGTAAATTAATGAAACAATCAATATAGGAGAAAATAAGGTCTTTAATCAGGGCAGAGGAACTATAGCTCGTGGTATCACAAAGCAAGAAGCTAGGAATACCCAAAGATGGGAACTGAGGAAAGGATTTTTATGGGGTAACAGAACAAAAGGGAACTTAATGTAAATGAGCCTTTAACAAAAGAAACCATAGAACTGCTCCTGAGTTAAGTATAGACACTACTTGAAATAGAAACTACTTAATGTAGGTGGACCTTTTTACATAATAACATAAAGTCCAGGGAGTAAGGTGGGGAACCATTGGGAGGGGATAGTTTGCTTGGGGGAGGGTGGGGAAGTCCATAACTCGATCAAGAGTCTGGAATTGAGGGGCAGCTAGGTGGCACAGTGAATAAAGCACTGGCCCTGGATTCAGGATGTAAAAAAAATTTATTATTAATTAGCTAATCTAACCTGGAAAATTATATATAATTTTGGATTTATGAAAAATTATGATTATATGAAAAATGATAATTTTAGAGAAATTATAATTGGGCCGTAAGTCCTGCCACGGTCGACATTCAAATGTAAGAATATTTTGACTGACTCGGCCTGATTTGGGGGGACTGATCTATGGATGACTAATCTGGGACTGTTGACTGACTAGCTATCTGACTGCTGTTAATTTAATGTAGGCCGTTTATAAAGTTCCACCACACTGCTCCCCTCCCAAATTGATAAGCAAAATATTAAGAAGCCTCTTAACTAAATAATCCAAGCAGAGTTTATTTATGAGATACTATTTAAAATTATGAATACAGGGAAATAAAATGTACAACCTGACTGCATTGAGGTGTGTCTCTTTCCACTGTGTCTCTTTCCCACCTGCTGGGCCTGGAATTTTTTTTTTAATACAATAAGGGCCTTAGCCACCTCTCCCCTCAGGGTATGTTACACTTTCCCTGCTCAGCTACTTTCTTCTAACTCCTCTTAATCTTCACTTTTTCCACCCTGTGCCCTGTGCTGACCATTTCTGTGCTCTCCGCTGCCTCCTGGTCAGTCTGCCCTCTGCCGCCTTTGCCGCCCCTCTAATCTTGTCCGCCTCTCTTAATTTTGTCCTCCGGACTTTCCTCCTTGTCTTTCTCATCTTCTCCTGCATCCTTGTAGCCCCCTGTCTGTCTTCTCCAACCTTTGCCGTCTTGTCAGCAGCCGCTTGATCTCTTCTCTACCTCCTCTCATCCATCCGAACGATCCCTTGCTGTCTAACTCCCAGGTCTATATATACCTTTTCTTCTCTCCACTCAAATATCAGGGCTTCCTGCGCCCCCACAGACCAAGCTAATCCTCCAGCCAGGGCTGCGGCTTGGGGGGGGGGGGGGGGAGGTGTGCGCTCCAGCCTCACTCACCTCAGCACGGGCTATCCGGGATCTTTCGGATAGCTCCGCTCAGGTCGGAGAGGGCTGGGGGATTTTTCCCCCCAGCTGTCTGACCTAGCGTCTTGTACAGCCCACGGGGCTTTTGGGCTCAGCTGAAGCAGAGGGGGAGGGGCACCAGCTCCTCCCACACAGAAGAGACCCTGAGGGCCTAAGGCTTTCTAATCTCAGCCTAAAGGTAGAGTCCCCAAATCAAAATAAATTTCCACAGGGAGAACCTGGGTTCAGATCTGGCCTCAGACACTTGACACTTGCTAGCTGTGTGACCCTGGACAAGTCAGATAAAAAAAAGAGTCTGGAATTTATAAAGATTGGTTAGCCCCAAGTAATTCATTTGCCTGGGAAGGGGGAATGGGTGAGGATCAGTCAGTTCTCAGTAAATTCGTGATGATCACTCTTAAAAGCATTTTTACATTTGTACATTAAATAATATGCATATAATGTGCACACACATAGTAAATATTTGTCCATGAGATTTAACTTCCCTACTAGGCATTGCCAACTCTTAGCACAGTGCCTTTACTCATAGATGGACAATCAATGGAATTGTTAGTAATATTTATTAAACCTTTGGTGGTTATTGGGTTTTTGAGAGGTTTTTTAGGCAGAGTTAAGTGACTTGCTCAGGATCACACAGCTAGTAAGTATCTGAGGTCACATTTGAACTCAGGGCCTCCTGACTCCAGGGCTGGTGTTCTGTCCACTGTACACCTAGTTTCCTCAAGCCTTTGTTTTTTAGCTAAATGTTTTATTAAAAACAATAATGGGGGGCAGCTAGGTGGCGCAGTGGATAGAGCACTGGCCCTGGAGTCAGGAGGACCTGAGTTCAAATTCGGCCTCAGACACTTAACACTTACTAGCTGTGTGATCCTGGGCAAGTCACTTAACCCCAATTGCCTTACCAAAAAAAAATAATAATAATAATGAACATCAATGCAACCAAGTAAACTCAGGAACTTGGCAACTTTTTTTATCCCATTTAATTTCAATATATATAATAGTTTATCCATCCTCATCAGGATTCTTTGTCCATCCATTCTTCCTCCCAGTTCCTCTTACAAAGACAGTGTGTACTCAGTTCTTTTTTTCCTTAAGCTTAAAGCTTTTTCTTCTTATTCATTGTGGTTCCTGATTCTTACCTGGCAGTTAGTCAAGGCTTCATCCCATTATTCCAGGAAAATAAGGATTATCAACATTTAATAAAGCTGTATTCCTTTCTTCCACACTGGCTAGGTTGCTGCTGTTTGGGGAACACTCATCCATCTGGTTATGAGAATTACATTAATTTTGCTGCCTTGGATTTCTCCATAATTCCTTCAGGGTAATATGAAGATTTGGGGGAAGATGAATATATAAAATGTTAAAAAGTAATGAGGGGGCAGCTGGCGCAGTGGATAAAACACCGGCCCTGGATTCAGGAGTTCCTGAGTTCAAATCTGGCCTCAGAAACTTGACACTTACTAGCTGTGTGACCCTGGGCAAGTCACTTAACCCCAACTGCCTCACTAAAAAAAAAAAAAGTAATGAGGCTGGGGCAGCTAGGTGGCACAGTGGATAGACCACCAGCCCTGAAATCAGGAGGACCTGAGTTCAAATATGGCCTCAGACACCACTTACTAGCTGTGTGACCCTAGGCAATTAACCTCAATTGCCTAAAAAAAAAAAAAGGCTCAAAGAGGGGCAGCTAGGTGACACAGTGGATAGAGCCAATAAATTATAAGCTTTAGCAAGAGTATTTAAGTGTTTAAGTATTTATTAAACAGCATTAGGATCAGAGAGAAAGGTAAAAATCTAACTATTTCTAAGAGACCTCATCATCCGATCTGCCATGGCAAGGTGAGGAACAGAAAGGGCCCAATGCTTCCTCCTTCCTCCCAGAAGCCTCCTGTGAAACTGGGCACATCCCACACACAGCTCCAAGCTAATTGGCTGGTAGCTTTGATAGACAGTACCCACGAGCAAACTTCCTGACACCAAAGAAAAGCCACATGGCTTGCCCTCAGGCGCCTTCTCCTCATGGTGGAGCTTTCCTACAGTAACTCTCCAGAAGGTGGAGTCACTCTAATCATTACAGTGTGGTGGGTTTGGAGGAGAAGATAGATTTGGCTATCCAGTAGAACACAGGATTGGAATCGCTGCCTGAATATCCGATAAACCTGAAATTTAGGATAAGACTAGATTGTGGGAATATATCTGGGATTTGGAACTCATCAGCACAGAAATGATCATTGAGGGGGCAGCGTGGTGGTGCAGTAAATAGAGTACCAGCCCTGGAGTCAGGAGGACCTGAGTTCAAATCTGGCCTCAGTCACAACACTTACTAGCTGTGTGACCCTAGGCAAGTCACTTAACCCCAACTTCCTCACCAAAAAAAAGAAAAAAAGCAATGATCATTGAACTAATGGGACTGACAACAGTGCACAACTATGGAGAGACCAAATAAGACTGCTCCTGGGGCTATACAGGTCAAAAGAAAAGACCGATATGAAGAGGAGTGAAAACTTGTGACAGCCACCAGGGCCCCTCACTCTACAGCATCCTGTTTGCCCATATAATTACAACCAGGAAAGGAACCCCAAGTTTCAATCATCCTGCCATTAAGCATATACATTCAGCTTCAGGTTTACAAGAAACTAAAATGGTTCTGAACAGATATGGATCCCATTGTTCTGAGCCCCAGAGCTCTGCACAAGTGGCAATAGTAGGGGTTGAGAACACAGGCATCATAAAAAAAAAAAAATGGAAAAGAAAAGGGGCAGCTAGGTGGCACAGTGGATAAAGCACTGGCCCTGGATTCAGGAGGACCTGAGTTCAAATCTGGCCTCAGACACTTGACACTTACTAACTTTGTGACCCTGGGCAAGTCACTTAACCCCCATTGCCCTGCAAAAAAAAAAAAAAAAAAAAGGAACACAGGCATCAGCCCAGAAAGGGCATCTGTTTTTGGGAGGGGATGGGTCCAGAGAACCAATAGAATATATGTTCTATGTCAATGTGAGTAATGCTTCTACTTTTACTACCCTCAAGTTATATGATTATATGCTATATAAATTAATGAATTTGTTAGAAATGAATCAATTATACACAGTCACACATCTAACAAATGTGAGTTGTTAGTGTAAGGGAGGACATCTAGATAAGTAAGTGATCTGTTTGACGGAAACACTGACATACACAATCCCCAAACACAAAACCAAGAACTGCCCACTGGACAAGCTAAGGGGGGGGGATGGCTCTAAGTGCCTGAAGGCCTGAAAGAGAGGGACACACAGGTTGGCTGATACCACCAACAGCAACCCCCATTCGTTATTTGAGCTACATTGTACAAAATCTAATTTATTATCTTTCCCCAAAAGCCTATAGTTCTCCTTTATGTCTCTGTCCTGATGACATTAGGCCAATCCTCCCAGTGACCCAACCTCTTTTACTCATTCTTTTTCATTACCTACCATATCAAATCAGTTTTTAAATACCATTGATTCTGGCTCCTTTAATTGCTCTCAAATCCCATCTTCCATTGCTACTGTAACGATTGGAATGACGCCACCTGCTGGAGACTTACTGTAGAAAAGTTCTGCCATGAAAAGAAGGTCGTTGAGGGCAAGAACATGCATCTTTTCTTTGGCGTCAGGAAGTGACGTTGGCTAGTGGGAGTAAGAGGGAAGAGACTAGCACTCTGTCTTACTCTTTCCTGGGGATGCTGGTGGAGAAGGCAGCTAGAAATATGCTCTCCCTTTAATAGATAGGAATCTAGGTCTTTCTTCTCTCTTTACCAAATTCTTATTCTCCTTAATAAATGCTTAAAAGCCTAACTCTTGCCAAGGCTTGTAATTTATTGGCGACCACTCATTAGATATTTTAGACAGAATAGCTAGAATTTTAGCCCTTAACACTACCGACCTTGTCCAGATTCTCATCATTTTAGGATCTGATAGGTGTTTTGGTTTTTTTTTCATGTTTATGCAAGTAGGGCGGGGGGGTCCAGATGCTGAACTCCTAAACTCTTGGAGTTTAGAAACTCCCTCCACCATTGCAGATCATCTATAATTTAAAATCTTGGAAAGTTGCTTGGGAGCACTGAGAGGCTAAGAGACTTATTCATGTCCAAGCTGATATATTTGCATAAGAAGCAGGGGTGGAGGGACAGCTAGGTGATGCAGTGGACAAAGCACCGGCCCTGGATTCAGGAGGACCTGAGTTCAAATATGACCTCAGACACTTGATACTTACTAGCTGTGTGACCCTGGGCAAGTCATTTAACCCTCATTGCCCAGCAAAAAAAAAAAAAAAAAAGCAGGGGTAGAACCCAGGGCTTCTTGGCCACCTCTGTATCTGCTACATGATGCTTTCTCTGTTACAGAATAATCGACTTTTAAAAATCTATCTGCAAAGTTATTTCATAGTTTAAATGGCAAGAAAAAGATGCAAGGGGAAGTAGTTGTTATTTGTGAAGATAAGAGAGTTTCTGCTTATTTATACTTCAGTCCTAATAATTTGAATTGCTATCATCTGGGACTATTTTACCTATCATAGAATTTCCAAGAAAGAAAATTTCCCTTGTGAAAAATGGATTTTTGCACATGAGGATTTGTATTAATAGGTGCTTAATAGCAATGTTAAGTTGAATTATTGACTCCAATGAGGACTTATTCACTAAATGATTCCATGTACATTTTAGAGAAGTTTTTTTCCCCCAGATGTTCTCCACATGGTCAATCATATTTTGATGCTGAGCATCAGTGAATTTGTTTTAGTCTCATTCTGAAGCATAAAAGGGGGTTAAATAAAACCATACTCCATTAGTTTATTCAGCCAATTTTTTGTCTCCTAGATGAAGTCAAGTAAAAGAATCTTTATCTTTTATTGCTTGCTTAAAAAAATAAACAAACCTTCTGGGGCAGCTAGGTGGCACAGTGGATAGAGCACTGGCCCTGGAGTCAGGAGTACCTGAGTTCAAATCCGGCCTCAGACACTTAACACTTACTAGCTGTGTGACCCTGGGCAAGTCACTTAACCCCAATTGCCTCACTAAAAAAACAAAACCAAAAACCTTCTAATAGTCTTTCAGTAGCTGGGTAGTATATCTCAGTTTGTGAGACAAAAAGATAAGCATTTTTCTATTATTTATTTTTAATAATCACATATGGTTTTCAATTTAGAATTTCTACTGATGTTTCTTTAGATTAGCAAATTGGGAAATCTTCTTGAGTCCAAAGAAGACCAGTGCAACAAACTTATTGAAGAAAATGATGAGTATCAAAAACATTTAGGAAACCTAATAAATAAGGTATAGTCTTTTTTTTTTATAAAATCCTTAATCTCTTACAAATTATGCCATATATTACATTGACTTGCTTAATGTTATGACATGGAACACATTATTCTGAGGAAATAACTTGGCAGGTAGAGTTTTTTAAAAATCTGTTATTCCATAAAGAGAAAACACTTTGTAGATAACCATGGAGTCATTCATGATCTCACTTCAGACAATTAATAATAAAAATAATAGCTAACATTTATGTAAGTGATGTCAGGCACTATGCTAACCACTATAGAATTGCGATGTCATTTGATCCTCACAACAATCTTGGGAGGTAAGTGCTATTATTATCCACATTTTACAGATGAGGAAACTGGGGCAAAGAAAGGTTAAGTGACTTATCCAGGTTCACACAGATAGTAAGTCAGTAAGTTGAATTTGAACAGATCCTCCTGACTCCTGGCTTGACACTCTACCTACTGTACCACCTACCTACCTTAACCTCTTAAGTTTTAGTAAGGAACATTTAAATTATCTACAGTGTGTCTGAAAATGTATTTTATTAATGTATGGAATCAGCATGGTTTTGGGTGGCCACAACAGAGCACCAATCAGCAGGGCTTTGCTACTAGCAGATAGGCAATGCAAGAAAGGCAAGAATGTGAGCCAGATGAGTGGAGAACCTGCTTTCTAGCTCACTTTCCATTCTGGCTTTCATTTCTTGGCATGCTAAGCCTAAGAAGAGCTTAGGAATGGCTAACCCTAAAGTACACAGCTCTCTGTAACTGAGGGCTTTCCATAAACCCAAGCACAGAGGTCAAGAAGAAGACTTGATGTTAGCTTGCTTGACTTCTAGTAGCAGGATCTAGTCACTATCAGTAAAGAGCTATCCTTCTGCTCCTATCAGGGAGAAGTTCTGGCCACCACATTCCATTGCTCTGGTGCTGTATTTTGGCCAGCCAGAAACCTTGCAATGTCTATTACATATAATAAAAGGTTTGCATTAGGATCAAGTGAAAGTGGTCCTGCCTGATGGAGGCTGGGGATGAGGAGCCTATTTTAAACCTGGTCAAATAATCCTACTGTTCAGGTTGACTTTTTTTTTTTTAGTGAGGCAGTTGGGGTTAAGTGACTTGCCCAGGGTCACACAGCCAGCAAGTGTTAAGTGTCTGAGGCTGGATTTGAACTCAGGTACTCCTGACTCCAGGGCCAGTGTTCTATCCTCTGCGCCACCTAGCTGCCCCTTCAGGTTGACTTTTTTTTTGGGGGGGGGGGGGTGAGGCAATTGGGATTAAGTGACTTGCCCAGGGTCACACAGCTAGTAAGTGTTAAGTGTCTGAGGCTGGATTTGAACTCAGGTCCTCCTGAATCCAGGGCCGGTGCTTTATCCACTGCGCCACCTAGCTGCCCCTCAGGTTGACTTTTTAAAGTAATTTATAATTTACAATTTCGTGTCACTTAGATAACCACTTGGAAAACCCTGGATTCCTGTGCCCTGTCAGGTTAGGGTTCTCGAAGGCTCTGTTAATGCAACATAAGACCTGGCAGGTCCTACCGAACTGGAAAGGCTTTATATATGGGTTTTAAGGTGAATGATAAGTCTTTTGTCTAAGGACTAGCATAACTAAGTGCTGAGAGTCTTGACCAAGTCAGATATAGAGAAGTGAATTTTTTGGCCACACTAGCAAGTCTATGAAACCTAGTTCAGTAGTGCTGGGGATTCTCGTGTATATCAGCAGAATGAGCTCCCAAACTAACAGAATTACAGATGCTCCTTAAATTGAAGCATTATTTTTCACTAAATAAACTAATTTTCAGCTGATGTGCTTGCCACTTCATTTTAAAATGAAGACAGCATTGCCTAACAACACATTCTGATTTAATTAATAGTGGATCTACTTAAAATACAGGGTGTGTGGGTTTGGGATTTTTGTTTTCATTTTCTTGTTTCTGTGTATGCTAATTAGTCAAATGTGATTGCCCTTTTGTTCATTTATGACTCTTAAATACATAGAAGTGTAAGAGTATTGTCAGAGGGAGTTAGAAGTCAAAGAGTTGCTATGGCCTACAACTTCAGCAGAAATAAGCAAAGGGTTGGGAAGTGTCAGATTTACTGTGCAATGTGTTTGTCAGAGTGCAGGGATTACTGAGGCCTCAGACCAGAGTGAAAAAATAATGAACCTAGGCAAATACTGAAATCTGAATTTTTGCAACCAGGAGGGTAGCCTTGAGCAGAGAGAACTGAGCCAAGTGGGACAGAAGGGTTAGGATTATGAGTGAGAACTGTAAAAAGAGATCACTACCAAGACTGTCAAGTCTTGTCAAGGCCAAGTGGTTTGTGGTCTGTTCTGGAAAGGGCACATTTGTATGGTAACTGTGCCCATTTTTTAGCTTGTTAAAGAACCAAATTCTAACCATTTGTCCTTCTTAGGATGAGTCTCAGGGTCTTGGGTTTCAGATTGTATTGAAAATATGGACATTCTCTTGTGGTTCCCATGTTTGGTCATCTGGGTCATAGCTATGCCAGGTAAATAATTACTAAGAGACATCTCCAACCCCATCTGATGCTCCGAGTCCAGAATGGTACAGATCATGAACACATCTTTCCTAGACCATCAGATTTGATGGAAGCCAGGATGCAGAGTGGAATAGTGACTGGTATAAAATGGATTGAATTTAGATAGGAAGAATGAGTGGAAGTCCATAGGCTTTTCAGCTGGGTTACCAAGAAGCACCTTGTTGTAATCTTCCTTATCCTAAGGGATTGTTTGAGTTGTGCTTACATGTGAAAGGCTACATGTGGGATTCCTGGAGGGTTCAAGATGATCAATGAATTGTTTGTGGGCTACTTGGGCCTTTTAGAGAATGAGCTGAAGGTCGGCCTAAATAACTTCTAGTTAGGAGACTGGACCTTTTTCATCTGAAGGGTGAAATTCAGGAAGAACCAAGATTAGAAAGCATAATTTGCATTGAAGAAATATTTGTTGTAGAATAGAGGATGGTATTGTTTAACAATAACTCCGTGGTACAAAGTTAAGTGATACTGACTTTAAGCAGGGCTACTAAAGGCTGTGATTAGTCCATTTTGCCTGACCTTCTGACTAAGGGTGGTAATTAAACAAGTGGACTTTGACCTCCCCCACATTAAATATAGTATTCCAAAAATGGGAAATTAATTGGCTGAAGTAAGGTAAGTGAACAGGCTTAGATAGAGCCTTGAGAAACAACTGGCTTCCATTATATTGAACGTTTCAGAGCAGGCTAGTAAACAATTTTTTTTTTCTTAAGGCTATTCACAGTAACCAGGAGAGTATCATGATGAAGAAACAAATTAATGATATAAGTAAGGTAGATCACAGTCTATTCATTGGGACTTCTAAAGATCCACAGGCTTCCCAGAAGGGTCCCTGGCTTAGTCACAGGCTCTCAAACATATTTACATATTGGCTAGTGTCCTGTCAGATTCAGGGCTACCGAAAGTCTCAGGTAATAGCATATAGTGTCTTTAAGAATCTTATATGGACTTGACTACTCTCAGCAATACAATGATCCAAGACAATCCCAAGGGACTAATGACGAAGCATACTATCCACCCCCATAGAAAGAACTGATAAAAAGAGCACTTGTACATTGTACATATATAACCTGGTTGATGTCTTGTGGAAGGGGGAGGAAAGGGAGGGAGGGAGAGAAATTTGGAACTCTAAATCTTATGAAAGTGAATGTTGAAAACTACCCTTACATGTAACTGGAAAAAAAATAAAATAAGTGTTTGTTGCAAAAAAAAAAAAAAAAGAAAGAAATAAAAGAAAAGAAAAGAATCTTATATGACCTCATACTCAAGATTTCTCCTGGGGCAGCTAGGTGGCGCAGTGGATAGAGCACTGGCCCTGGATTCAGGAGGACCTGAGTTCAAATCCAGCCTCAGACACTTAACACTTACTAGCTGTGTGACTCTGGGCAAGTCACCAAAAAAAAAAAAAATTTCTCCTAGAAGGGCTTAGAGGCCAGAGACACAGGTAAAGCAAGTCTTGAATTAGTGCTCCCTTCAAGGAGAGGGTAAAGACCTTGTGAGTGGAGGATAGTTGAGGCCACATGTAGGATTCCTTTTGTTGGCAAATCCACATGAGGAAAGATATTAACTGGAGTTGAGTGTTCTCAGAATTCTTGGAACACACAAGGTAGACTATATCCTGAGAACACAGGTTTCTCTAACAGAATGCTGGCCTGCTATCCTGCCACCTGGAAATGCAGGTGATGCAGGTGAATGCAGAGAGTATAGGGAATGAAGGGGACGAAAGGCAGACCCAGCAGACCTCCCCTTGGTTTAGCTCACAAACTGTGCACAAATTCGAGAGCTAAAAGGGATGGGGAAATTAAGGTCTGGAAAAGCTGAGGAGTGTTCCCACAGGTCCACAAGTAGCAGGTAGCAGGGCTGAGAGCCAGACATTGGCTCCCTGTCTCCAAATCCAGTGTTCTTTTTGACTGTAACTATCCATGTTTTGGGTTTTGGTGACATATGGATGCTTCTAAAAAGTGGATTTCAAACATGGCCCAATGGATAGGAGTTCTCCCAGACTGAGAAGTTTTGTTCTGCTGGAGTTCTGGAACAGAAGTCACCAAGAGAGGAGAGGGTGGAGAGAAGGATGAAATAATTGTAAGAGGATGGCCCATACTAGCATATGAGAGATGTCCCACTCAATCAGAAACTGCCAGAACTGGTTGGGGTAAGTCAGAGCTGGAATAGAAAGGAATTTGAGCTCCACCAGTAATTCCTTAGCTTTCAGAGACCTTAAGAAATGGCACTATTTCTTTAGCGAGTCCATAAGGATGTCTGCCAAGCTGGTAAAGTACAAGATGAATCAGTGATATTATCCCATAAACCCAAGGGATTGGTCTTTTGGCCTTGTTGGGATCTCCTACTCAAACAAAGGTTTGACCTGAGGATATAGGTCTGCTCCAGATACTTGACAATGTGCTGCAAATGTCTAATCTCCTCCAAGACAAATTGGCCTTTTTCTACATTTGCAAACCAGATGAGCTAAATTGGTTTAGATGAACTGAATGGGCTGATCAAGATCTCAAGAGTATTTAAGTATGACATCTCAACAGATGATTTTACCTCCTGACCAAAAAATGGAAAATAAAGTAGAATCCATGATATGAACTGAGACATGTGGACAGGCCCTGGCAGGAAACATTCTTAAGGAACAGATAAGTTATGAACCATGGAATTCATGAAACACTGGAAGACTGTGAGAGTTACATAGACCGGAGGGTATCATAGTATACTGAAACTGTGTTGGGTTTTTAACCGGTTTTCTACCTGTACCCCTGACTTCTATGAGTCAAGTAGGAGATCATCAAAGTTCAGGTTTTGTGAAGACATGGCATTTCATAAATGAACAGTAAACACGGGCTCAGAAGGAAATGCCAGTCCCATACTTTGATGGTGGTTAGTGCCCTGTAATCATGCTAGACTCTTAGTGCCCCATTTTTGTTGTTTTTTTTAATAAACAGGACCAGGGTTCCCCCAGGGGACATGGATGGCCAGATGAACCCCCAGCACAGGTTAGTATTGAGAAATTCCTGAAAGGCTTGGTTCTTTTCTGTTTAGGGAATAGTGCAGGCATTTGGTGGGAATCTGGACAGCCCAGACTTGATTGATCACATAGCTATGCCACCATTGGGGAGGCAGGGCCTTGGCCTCTAAGCAACTGAGACCATCTTAAAAGTCTAGGGACACCTAGAAAGTCTGCCAGAGGAGCCTGGCTGTGAATGATAACAGATGGAAGTAGTGCTGGCTCCATTATGGAGATAAGAAGACCGGCCCCTGGAGGTTTAATGCAATCCTGGAGACATGGAATGCCAATTTACCAACACTCGACCCTAGGACAACCCAGGATAGAGGGAAGTAGATCATGTCCAAGGTAAATTGTTCATGATGTGGTCTGAGCAAATCTGGCAAAAAAAAAAAAAAATAGGTTGCATGTGTCACATCTCCTGTCTGGCAAGGATTCCCATCAGTGTTTCACACAACCATGGAGACTACTTGGGGAGCAACAGGATTCACTCTCCTATGAATTCCTCTCACAAAAAGTAACATCCAGTGAAGTTTCAGGAAACTCCAGAGAAAACAAGCACTTCAACACAGTAGCCTAGGAGTTCCCAGCTCCAAGGGAGCTGCTAATCACTGAAAGATTGTTCATCCTCTATCCAGCTGCCAAAGTGATTTTCCCAAAGCACATGTGTGACCATGTCATTCCCATATTCCCTATGACCTCCAGGACCAAATACAAAATCCCGTTCAACATTCAAAGTCCTTTATAACCTACCATCATCACTCGACTCCCCCCAACCCCACATATACTTCTTATTTCAGTCTTCTGATACCTGGTGAAGAATTTCCCTTCCTAAAGCAAGTCTGTACCTTCACAACAATTTATGGACTTATAAAGTTCCATGTGGCACCCTAAGGTTAAGTGACCTTACTCTGGGTCACCCAACCCAGTAGTCAGAAGCCGAACAGTATTTCTCCTGTTTTCTGTGATTATTCATACATCACTGGCAGTGGCTCAGGAATCACAGCTGCTGAATCTTTTAGAACCCTAGGATATAGTTAACTGAGCCTGAAGATTTGAACTTATCAAGGGCCTACTATGTAATCTCGTATCATCTCCCAGCTTATCTAGGATATCAACTCCCTTTTAAACATTCTTTTGCTTTATCCTTTTTAATCCAGACATCATTCTTCTTGTCTGAGAAAACTAGTAAAATAGGAGATAAGTTCTACCTTTTTTCATTTCTTTGTTACCTTGGTCCCATCCACTCTGAGCAGGGGCCCTATCCTTTCTTTGTTCCCCTCTTTTCCCAAAGAAATTTCCTTAGTTCATTCAGAGCTTTAGCACTCCTGACATTGTTCTTTTTCTAATTAATTATTTTCAGCTATAAAGCCTTTTTTTCCTTCCTCCCTCTTCCCTCATTCCTCCTTCCCCAAAACATATAATAGAAAAGAAAAAGAAAGTTACAGTAAGAAATAATGCAAACAAAACAAATTCACAGATTGATCATGATCTAATTATTCTTACAGTACCATACCATACTTTTATTTTCATATTTTACTCCCTTTCATCTTCCTTTTAACAACCTAAATGGGTTAATGAATTCCCTAGGCATCCACATGTCTCAAAACAATTCCACCTTTTCACACAGAACCTCAGAATTGGAAGAGACCACAGAGGCCATTAATTCCAACCTTGTTCCTGAAGAAGACTCCCCTCCACAGCCTCCCTGGCAAGTGGTCCTCCAGCCTTTGTGTGAATGCTTCCATCGAGGGGTTGCTAGCTACTCTTGAGTACAATCCACTCCACTTTTGAAAAGCTCTGATTGAGTGTTAGGAAGTTCTCAGCATCTTCTAAATTTACCGTTTTGCTCTTTCTACCCTCTGCTCTTAGTCTGAATGCTGGCACAAGCCAAATAAGTCTAATTGCTCTTCTTCATAGTCTCCTCCTCCTCTACAGCCCACCAGACCTTTTCATAACTTTATAGATTTAGAACTGGAGGGGCCTCAGAAACATCTAGTCCTTCATTCAGTATATGACAAAACTGAGTCCAGGCTGGTTAAGCTACTTGCCCAAGGTCCCATAGATAACAGAGCTAGGACTTGATGCTAGGCCTTCTGGCCCCAAAGTTCATGTTCTTTTTCACTCTACCACACATTGGAATTGTTGATGTTCTTTGTGTCTTCAGAATTTCATTTCTGAGCACTTCTCAGTCCTTCTACACTGACTGTATCTATAGAACCGTGGGCCATGGGATCCTCCTTTTTAAAATCTATGGTGCATGTGAGATGATGCCCAACTTTCCTTTCCTACTCTTTCACAAATTCTAAGATGAAGTGGTCACGACTCCTCAGAATTTCCATCATTTCCACTCCAGCAACCAATAAGTCCTCCTTATTGGTGAGAATCGTATCCAGAATAAAAGTCACCTTTATTGGTTGCTTCAACTTTTGAATGATTAAATTATTGATATGGAGAGCCAAGAATTTATAATTTGCTCTGCTGGGGACAGAGAGCTCCAGCATTATTTGGATAACTGAAGTAACCCATGCCTTTGAGCCAGGCTTGTAGTCTGTTTTCCAAACTCCTCATAGATTTCTCTTTCCTGTCCAGGTGATCTGTTATGAATTCCAAAGACAATATTGCTTCTGTTTCCTTCTCCATTGATCTTCACCAAATGCTTGCCATCTTCCCCCTTCTGGTTCCTGGATTCCAGAACATGAGTATCCCTTTTTTAATATCTAGTTCTAGAGAAGGGCAGAGTGAAGTAGTAATATGATGGATGTGGAAACAATAAGACTTAGGTTCAAGTCCCACTGCTAGCATGATCTGCAGGAACATGGGCAAGTTAACTTCTCTGAGCCTTATACATCTCTATGACACTAGTTTATAAATGTATGTGTACATTATATACATACATGCCCTCACATATATACACAGCCTTATGTGTCTGTGTAATAGCCAATACTGACCAACTTGTTTCAGCTCAGTATTGATTGTAAAGAATTAATTGTTATTCAAGGTTTTTATGCCTCGGTGAGCTTTGGCCTGGAGCCAAACCGCACGGTGCTCCACCCACTGGTTGTAGCCATTGCCAGGGCTCTGGCACTTCAGGTCATCACCACTTGCCGACGCCTACATGGGCCAGGCAAAATTATAATGATTGGAAGCCTAGTGAGGGCAGTCATGTGACTGTCAGAGTGGCCATCCCATTGGCTGGGACTGTGTGGGGGTTTCTAGGTTTGGGGGGAGGAGAATTGGGCATTCTAGGTGGAAGCTGGAGAGCGACGGGCATTCTGCTGCGTATTTTCAGCTGATTCCTGGGCAGTGGTATTTTTCAGGTATTATAATTTCCCTTTCCCCATTTTTATTTCCTTTCCCTTGATCGTAGTGATCCTGTTTGTGTTTTTTTTAAGTTCATTCTTGTTAAAATAAATCTTGTTCTGTTTTGAGGGAGGCTGCCGGTTTCCTTCCTTGCCCCAATATTGCGGTGAGCCGCTTAGCTAGCACTCCCCAATTAAAAATTGGTCCCCACATGACTAAAGTATCTAAGACAAGCTGACTTAGTTCACCCATCTGTTTGGAGGGATTGTCAAAGGTTTGCTCAAATTCCTCCAGGAATTCTCCAAAAAGGGGTCTGTTCTGGGAATATATAATACATACATATATATGCACATATAAATATATATACAGATACATACATATATGTAGACATATAAATGCATATCTATCCATCCATCATTATCTATATCTTCTGCCCTACCTTTTACCCATTTTCTTCTTTTTCAATAAGCTATATACTCTTATAGTGCCATGTTCTAGTCATGGCTCTTATCTCTCTAAAACTGAGCAATACCTATGAAGTCAAGTGTGACTTTAGGATATCTGGTTCACCTTTCCTATTACTTACACTTTATGAAATTTCATATACATATCTGAAACTATGAATTTTATTACTGTCTCCATTCTTAAATTTTATCTCTAGTGGACTTCTGGTATGATGCTATTCTTCCATTGTTATTTCTCTGTAGTATCTCTGGGCCATCCCCAGTTATCTTGACTTATGTCTTGCCCCTAGACTCTGATGACTGGAAGAGAGAGTGAGGTTGATGACTTTGCACAGCTCTGCCTCACTTAAATCCAATTCACTTGCAAGTCAAGACACCCTCCTGATGTCATTGGGCGTCTTCAAAAAAAAAAAAGAAGAAGAAGAAGGATGCATGCACAGCAACAATCTATGGTTTCTTGGTTGACATAAATAGCCAGTTTTCTTCTTCTCCCTTTTCAGTTTGAAAAAAATTTTAATTAAATTGGCAAGACTTCAGTAAAATACATTCTAACAACCTTTGGTAGGTATGTTCTGTCCTTGCCAGAAGGCCATCATTCCAAATCTTATTTTCAGACAGTTTCCTCAACCAGTCATTCTTCAGTGCATAGACATGCTGGATCAGCTTTGTCTGACTTATTCTACCTACATGAGTTCATTTCAGAGTGGATTGACCAAGCTTTCCACAAACTGAACAAAAAAATCCCAGTTTGTTTCAGGTCAGTATTGACTAAGTATCTAAGACAAGCTGACCCTGTACCCTTCCACCAGAGCTGACTGTTCCACCAGTTGTCAACTTTATTTTGGAGTTTTGTCAAAGTTTGCTAGAATTCCTCTAGGAACTCTTCAAAAAGGGGTCTGTTTGGGAGAGATCACTGGTAATCCAGTACTATGAACTAGCTTATCATCAAACTCTTTTGTAACTGGTATGATTGTAACTGGTTTGAAGAAATTTCCCAGGTTGAAGCCTTCCTAGCCATTCAAGGAATCCTGAGAGGTCCTTATCTTTATCCCACAAATTTGTTTGGGGGAAATCAATGGATCAAGATCAATCAAGTGAAGAGAAGACATAGCACAAAGAGGCCTCCTGAACTTTGATGCAGAAGAGTCAAGTCTTTATGGTCAGAAGAGAGTTTGCAGTAGTAGAAAAAGTGCTCCAAAGATGTCCAGGTTCAATTGCTAGCTCTACCAGGGCTAATAATAGTACCTACCTCCCAAGGTTGTTGTGAGTATCAAATGAAATCATACTTGTAAAGCACAGTGCTTGGCATATAATAGATGCTATATAAATATTAGCTATTATATTCCAACTGTGACCACCAGTAGGTAATTTACTTAGGTTCTTTAGGCCCCAGGGTTTTTTTAAATCTCTGAAATAAGGGGGATGGGAGGTGGGGATGAGCTAGGAGATCTCTGAATTGCCATCTAGCTTTAATCTTTTGTAAGGTGATGGGACATACCATCTAAACTGCAGAGTATATTCTTTGTTATGTATGTGTGTATATGTATATTTATACATGTGTATATGTATCTATGCATAAGCATGCACATGTGTATGTGTATACACATTTGTTTATATATATTGTGTGTGTGTAGCTGCCTCTGCATGGTTACATTCTGACTGTGTAAGGAAAAACCAAGACCAGTAGCACTCAAGGTAAATAGCTTTCTAAGGTTCAACATTCACGGTAGTCCAATGAGGCTCACTTTTTTTTTTTTAGTGAGGCAATTGGGGCTAAGTGACTTGCCCAGGGTCACACAGCTAGTAAGTGTTAAGTGTCTGAAGCCAGACTTGAACTTAGGTACTCCTGACTCCAGGGCCACTGCTCTATCCACTGCACCACCTAGCTGCCCCGAGGCTCACTTTTAAAAGATTAGTTTCCATAGAAGTGCAATATTTTTAATGCCAGAAAACGTTGCTCTCCCTGGCACATCACTAATTAATTGGGTAATGGGTCAAGTTGCATTCGTCCTACTGAAGGCTCACAGCTTGTTAGACTGCAACAAGCAGGGAATACATTGACAAAAATGTCTGGGGGTGGGGTGTACCATTTCCAAACTTTCCCTTGTTCCATATCTGCACACTCTGGGCTTACAAAGACAAAAGGATGTCCATGAGCTTCTTCATATCTCCATCAAGGTTATTTAAGTTGTCAGAGCCCTGCCATAAGATATCTAGAGGGGTAGGAGTTAACCTGGCCTGCAAATACAGCAGAAACCAGCAGAGAATAGCTGAGGCTTCTTGGTGACCTGGCATACAGCTGAGTCATATCTTGCTGTCAGCTGGGAAAATATGAAGGGTGAAGCCACATTTACTGTTATGCACTATTTGTGGGGAGAGAGAATGTTGGCTGAGTAGAGGGAAAATGAGGGCCTACTTTACTTTTGTGAGTTTCTGTTTAATAGGTCATCTCATAAAGCAGAGTACTGTAGCACGTGAGTCTAGGGGGATCCCTAGGATGCTGATTTGATTCTAGCTTCAAAGAGGAACAAACTTTTTGGGGGGACAGATGACATTAAATCAGAGGCATAACAGCATTAGAACCCAGAGTCAGGATCCAAAAAGACCTCAATAGGCGAGAATGATGGGCCAAACCTAATGAGCTCAAATTTAATAAGGGCAAATATAAAATCTTGCACATGGGTTCAAGGAATCTGATGTATTGGTATGGGATAAAGGTACTGTGACTAGAAACCAGTCCTCTTGAAAATCATCTGGGAATCAACAATTTCAAAGAACTCATGATAGAAAATGTTATCCACATTCAGAAAAAAGAACTTTGGATTCTGAATGAAGTATGAACCATACTATTTCTACTTTTAGGCTGCTTTTTTTTTTCCTTCTTTTTTGAGGTTTTTCCTATGTGCTCTGATTCTTCTTTCACAATATGACTAATGCAGAAATATGTTTAATGTTGATTGTACATATATAACCTATATCAGATAGCTTTCCGTCTTGGGGAGGGGGGAGGGAAGGGAGAGTGGGAGAAAAATTTGGAACTAAAAATCTTATGAAAACAAATGTTGAAAACTATCATTACATATAACTGGAAAATAATAAAATACTTTTATAAAAAATTTTAAAAAGAAAATCATCTGGGAATCATAGTAGAATAGAAGCTCAATATGAATCAACAGTGCAACATACTCTGATACTTAGATGGTACTATGTGGGAGTTCCTGCCAATGATACAGATGACAACCCATCCATGCCTGTCCATCCAATGCAATATTTCAGGAAACAAAGCGAATGAATTCTTAGGCTGCCTTAAGAGAGGCCTGATGTTCAGAACAAGGGAGGTGATAACCCAACAGTACATGTAGAGTATTATATTTAATTCTGGGCACCACATTTTAGAAACAACATTGAAAAGTTAGAACACATCCAGGGAGGATAACCAGGGTGGTCAATGGGATTGAGACAATTCCACATGGACCAGTTAGAAGAACTGAGAATGTTGTAACCTTGAGAAAACAAGGGGTGGCATGATAGTTGTTTTTAAGGACCTCAGAGCCTTTGCATCCCTGAGATTCTATGATTTCAAGGCTGGGCATGAAGAAAGATTAGACTAATTCTCCTTGGACCCAAAATGTATAACCATCTTTCCCACCCTCCTCTTCCAAACCTTCCTCTCTTCCTAACTCTTCTATTTTTACTGAGGAAACCACCATCCTTCCAATCCCCTTAGGTTTGCAACCTTGGGTGATCCTGTACTCTTCCCTCTCCCTTACCCTTCACAGTCAGTCAACTGCAAAGTCGTAACCATTCTTTCTCCACTATATATCGCACAGCTACCACCATAGTTCAGGTCCCCGTCACTTCTCTTCCAGGTTCTGGCAATAATCTCTTCCTAATTGGTCTCCATACCTCCATTGTTTCCCCTTTCCATTAGTGGAGGTTTCATGAATACAAAAAGAATAGGATTCTTCAAGAGTCAGGCTCATGGAGCTTACTTCAAGAGTCAGGCTTATGGGGCAGCTAGGTGGTATAGTGGATAAAGCACTGGCCTTGGATTCAGGAGGACCTGAGTTCAAATCCAGCCTCAGACACTTGACACTTACTAGCTGTGGGACCCTGGGCAAGTCACTTAACCCTCATTGCCCTGCCAAAAAAAAAAGAGTCAGGCTCATCGAGCTTTAAGAGATTAATATGAGTGGCCACCATGCAGGTGTACTGTGCAAAAAATAGCCTGCAAATAACTGACCTCATAGCTTGATAATTCATCTCAGTAGTGGCTCATCCAGTTCCCATCAGATTTCACTATGATTATGACTGGCTATTTATTTTTTTGTCTTTTTTTTTTTTTTTTTAGTGAGGCAATTGGGGTTAAGTGACTTGCCCAGGGTCACACAGCTAGTAAGTGTTAAGTGTCAGAGGCCAGATTTGAACCCAGATCCTCCTGACTCCAGGGCCAGTGCTCTATCCACTGCACCACCTAGCTGCCCCTAATGACTGGCTATTTATTTTGTAATTTGTCCCATTCTATCTCCGATCTCCTGTGCTTTTGCATTGACTATTTCCTAGGCCTGGAATGCATTTTCTCCTCACTTCTCCCTCATACATAAAATCCTTAACTTTCTTCAGAGTGCAGCTTAAGGGCCCCCTCTTACAGATAGCCAACATTTTCTCTTAACACTCCATTGCTTGTTCCCTTGCTTCCCTCCCCCACAAAAAAATTACTTTGTATATTTTAAAATCTAATTTTCTTCATACATATTGTTTATCCCAATAGAATGTAAACTCCCTGAGGGCAGAAACAGTTTGGGGGTTTTCTGTCTTTTTCTCTCCAGCATCTGTCATGTGGCAGAAGCTTAAAAACTGTTTGTTAAATGACTGGGTGATCTAGGGACGATAAAAAGAATCTACAGAAAAGAGATTTCATTCAGTTTACTGGAAGGAAAAACTTCCTAGTAATTAGAGCTGTCTCAAAAAGGGATTGGGCTCTCTGGGTAGGGAGTAGAGTGCCTATCACTGGAGGCCTTCAGAGGTTGAGTTTACCATTTGGCCAGAAAGATTTCTGTCAAAGTATGGGTTAAACTAGGTGATGGCCTCTGACGTCTCTGCTCTGAGAGTCTGTGATTCTGTGATCAAGGCACCAGTCCTGAGGAGGCAGACAATGGCCATAAGCAAATACCAGCATCCAAATCCTATAACTAGGAATGTGATATAGAGAAAAAAATAAGGGAAGGAGACTGAGGAGGAGGTAAGTGTTCAGGCCACACCCAAAGAGATTTAAATATACCCCAAACTACTTTGTTAACACCGTTTCTAGAAATACTCACTAGGATACAGAATTAATTCATTTTTTAAAGTATCAACAAACACAATCAACTAAAATAAGTAAAATCTTACAAAATATCCTTGGCATTCAACAAACTATAGTAACCAAATTAATAATTAACAAACAACAAATGTGTTTGCTTTAGGTCTCTTTCTAAGTCTGCCTAAATTTCTACTACCTTTGACTTGGTTTTCTTTTTTTTTAAATATTAAACTTTATTTTATTATAGGTAACATCCTATGAGGAGATCATAGAATGTGCTGACCAAAGACTTGAGATGTCTCACTCCCAGATTGCACAGTAAGTTGGCAAAGGAATTTATTTAGTTTTTGCAGTTTTAAGTAGTCACTGATATACTGGAGTATTCTGCTAGTTTTTGCTGGTCATTTGGCTGGGTGTGGTTCCTTATAATCTTAAACCATGCAAATAAAGAGCTGTAGTTGTCTCCTGGTGGGAAGAGGCTTATTAACTACCCCGACCTTAGAAGATGACAGCAGGAAGTAGCAGGTAGACCTAAAGAGACTGAGTAGCTGAAGCCCAACAGAGAATAACAGATAGCGGCAGATCAGCTAGATGGATGGCCAACAAAGACGAAACAGATGGGATCACTTTATACAAGCACACAGTGGGGCAGGAACAGAGAATTTTTATGACCAGGAAGCACACCTGGAAGACTAGCATATGGGAATAATCTAGCTAGGGAATATGCACAAAGGGACATATGCCGGGAATTCACATGGCCAGGACACACATATGGAGTAAAAATGGTCAGGCCAGTGAAGACCTGCTGTTCAGCAGGGCTGCCAGTGTCCTCTGGTGACGATGCTGCATTACCCTCTACTGGGCATTGAGTCAGGCAGTGCATCTCTGCTCTCTTCTGGGTGTTGTATTGTAGCTGTCAGGTACTATTTCTCCACTCTCTGTTATATCATTAGTGCTGAGCATCAGCACTGGTTTCATGATTGAAATCTTATTGCATTGCAAGGAACAATGAATAGGAAGAATTCAAAGAAACATGAGATGACTTGTAAGAATTGATTTAGTGATATTAGGTAGAACCAGGAGAACAATATATACAATGATTATAATAATGTAAATGAAAATAACATTAAAAGTGAGCTGAACAGAGTAATTGTAATACCCACTTTGATTCCAGAAAACAGAAAATGAAACACACCATTCCCCTTTTGGTAGAGAGGTAGGGACTATGGGTACAGAATATTACATAGACTATCAGATGCAACCACTACCATCAGTTGGCTTTTCTCACTGTTTTCCTTTACCAGGGTAGATTAGTTTTCAGGGGGTAGATAGAAGGTACCCAGAAATGACTGTGGTATAAAAACAAAAGCCATCAAATAAAAGTTAGTTAGTTAGTTAGAACTGATCCTGCCAAGGGTTCCAGGGCATAGAATGTGGATCTTCCAAGGCATTAGATGAGATCCATAGAAGAGCTAAATAGTAGCATGTCCAGTGTTAAAAAATTATTAACTATAACTAATTTGAAAAATTATATAACTGGACTTATATGAAAAATTATAACTTTAGAAAAATTATAATTGACCCATAAGTCCCATCTGAGTTGCCATTTAAATGTAAGAATATTATTAACTAATCTGTGTACTTTTGGCTGGCTATCCGACTGTTTTTAGCTTAGTATGGGGCTGTTTAAAAAATCCCACACTGCTTCTCCCAAATTGATAAGCAAATGCCTCTTTTAATTAAATAATCAAAGCAGGGTTTATTTCCACGAAACAATTCAGAAATAAGAATACAGGAAAGCAAGATATACAACCTGAAACCTCAGCCAACGAAAATCCCCCTGCATCTCCCTAGCATCCTTGTCCTCTCGGCTGTGTCTCCTTAATCCTCCTTCTAACTGAAAAGCCCCTTACTTCTAATGTCCTCGTCCTCTACCTGCAAGCCCCCTTTCTTTCCGTACCATTCCTCAGTCTCCTTGGCATCCTTGTACCGACTGACCTCCTTCTAGCATCCCCCACTGAAAAACCCCCTGCTTCACTGCTCCTCTCTTCTAACTCAAAGCCCCCTTCACTTTGTCGACCCTCCCCGATTTCTTTTCCTGCATCTCTTTTTATTAACCTCCTCTCTCAGGTGAAACTCGGGCTGGCTGCGCCCAGGGCCACTGCCAAGCCCTGTGCTGAGCGCCGGGAGCTGGGGGCTGGGCAAATAAAACTCCAGCATCCCTGAGATTTTTCATATGCCTCTCTGCTGTTCCGGGCTGCACTGTGCCACACCGTGCCACGCCTGGGGCCTGGGGTTTTTCATCCTGCAGCTTAGCTCGGTTCAGAGGGCCCCTGCAGCTGAAACAGAGGGGGAGAGACAGCTCTGCTCAGGGAGCCTGAGGCTAATTTTAATGCCTACACCAGAAAGACTGATTCCAGAAAGACTGAGCTGTGCCTAGTAGGCAGTGAAAAAGTCAATACAGAGTTCATAAAGTTGTCTTTGACATGAGCTGATTTTACCTGTAAACATGGGTGGGGGCCAGGCTACACCACATGATCTGCCCCAATCCCTCCATTTCATAGGCATGTGTCAGGGCAGAGCAAGCTCTGGCATGGGCTCGCCAAAAAGAAAAGGGAAGGGCTCAGAAAGTATTGTCAGAGACCTAGCATGGAGCTATTGGCTTATGCCCCAGCAACATCACTGTCCAGCCCTCCTTGTACACTGCACCTTTGGTCCTCCAACAGCATATAGGGCAGTTTCAGAAGCTCAGCCCATAAGTCTTGCCTTGCTTCTTGCTGACTATGGTCAGCTTCTGAGGGGAAGAAAGATTGAGGTCTTATTATTGGCCACAGTGACTGCCCTCCTGCCTCACAGGTCAACTGCCCTGCCCTGATGACTTCCCCTCCTAAGACCTCTCTTCTCTGCCCCCACTCCATGCTGGATGCTGGATGACTCCACCTTACAGTGCACACCTAGTGGGGAACAACCAGGGCCTGGAAAGTTCTCTCTCACCTTGCTTTTCATACTGAGTAGGTAATGAGGGGTCACTTGTTCTCTATATGTAAAGAACATCATGGGCTCCTTAGTGTGTTCTGTGGGTGGGGGCCATTCTCTGTCTTTTCTTTGATTGGGCATCTTTTTGTGGGTGCTGATGCACTGTTTGAATGCTTTTCCACAAGCTGTTCCTCCACACCCAACTTGTACATACAGACTGAAGTATACAAAAGCAGGAGGACAATGTATACAATGACCACATTGTCAAGAAAACCATTTCTCTTTATATCATGTCAAGGAATGTCACGAGCAGGGAACATTTTCCCTTTCACTACCACAAGACCATAGCTTTTACAGAAGATTGACTTCTGTGGGCCAGGCTCAGGGAAGGTGTCTCAATCACAGGAACAGTCGGGATTGTCTTCTCTGAACCACTGTAGCCTGACCACTGCACCTGAGAAGGCCACACCCCACAGCACCTGCTAGGCCAGTGAAATGACATTCTGCCACACCAGCACACCAGGCACTCCTGTTTTGCTAAACTGTAGGGAGTGTAATTTCCTGAGGCCCCAGAATTAATCAAGACTTCAGCCAAAATAGTCTTATCAGTCAATTATCAAGCACCTGCCTTGTCCCAGGTACTGAGCCAGATACTCAAGGGATTTACATTCTTTCAGGGGGAAACATAGATAGCCACAATGTATACAAGATAATTAGATAACATCTACGGATGGCCCCTCCTTAACCAGTCTTGGGCCTCCTCTGTGGTCCCCTTCTGTATGCTCCAGACCAGGCTCAATAGCACCTTTGGAAAATATAGTTAGGGATATTTCATTGGAAGTCCATGCCAGAGGGAACCTAGGATGGCCATCCTTAGGGCACCATCATCTCTGACCAACCTCTAGCCAAATGGAGTTTTTTAAAACTCTCTTACCAGCTCAAATGATTCAGTATATGATTTTTTTGTTTTGTTTTGTTTTGTTTTAGTGAGGCAATTGGGGTTAAGTGACTTGCCCAGGGTCACACAGCTAGTAAGTGTTAAGTGTCTGAGGCCCGATTTGAACCCAGGTACTCCTGACTCCAGGGCCAGTGCTCTATCCACTGCGCCACCTAGCTGCCCAGTATATGATTTTTAAAAATCAATTTAATGTGACAAACTAAAGTGATTTTTAAAAATCATTTTGATGTTTAAATAAAATGTTTAAAATAACAAAAAAAAGAAAGAAAAAAGTTATTTGAGTGCAGGGACTGTTTTGTTTTCATTCTTGAATTCCCAGTGCCTGGCATAGTACCATGTGCACTGTACGTGATTAACAAAGCATTTTATTTCTAGAAAATCAATTTTAGTGATAGCTTTTATATTTATACTAATTATTTTTTTTTAATTGCAGAGCACTGGGGGTTAAGTGACTTGTCCTGGGTCACACAGCAAGTGTCTGAGGCCACATTTGAACTCAGGTCCTCCTGAATCCAGGGCTGGTGCTTTATCCACTGCCCCTCTATACTGATTACTTTTAGAGATCAAAATATAGCAGGATTCCTCTCACATAAGGCATGTACACAAAAACATTATGTAAAATAGAATGTGAAAAGTACTTTGTTGGTGTTGGTCTTGTTCAGTCATGTCCAACTCTTCATGACCCCATGGACCATAGCACACCAAGCCCTTCTGGCTTCCATTATCTCTCAAAGTCTGTCCAAGTTCATGTTCGTCATTTCCATGACACAATCCAACTCATCTTTTGCCATCTACTTTTCCTTTTGCCTTCAATCTTTCCCAACAACAGGGTGTCTTCCAATGAATGAATCCCATCATCTCATTATGTGGCCAAAATATTTAAGCTTCATTATTTGACCTTCCAGTGAATAGCCTGTATTAATTTCTTTAAGTATTGACTGATCTGATTTCCTTGTTCTCCACAGGACTCTCCAAAGTCTTTTCCACTTAAGTCTTTCCAGGTTTCTCTGAAATTGGCCTGTTCATCATTTCTTACAGCACAATAGTATTCTATTACATTCATATACCACAACTTGTTTAACCATTCCCCAGTTGGTGAGCATCCTCTCAATTTCCAATTTTTTGCCACCACAAAAAAGCTGCTATAAATATTTTTGTACATGTGGGTCCTTTCCCCTTTCTTATGATCTCTTTGGGATGTAGACCTAATAGTGGTATTACTGGGTGAAAGGATATGCATAGCTCCATAGCCCTTTGGGCATAGTTCCAAATTGCTCTCCAGAACAGCTGGATCAGTTCACAACTCCACCAACAATGCATTAGTGTTCCAATTTTTCCACATCTTCTCCAACATTTATCATTTTCCTTTTTTGTCATATTAACTAATCTGATAGATATGAGGTGGTACCTCAGAGTTGGTGTGTGTGTGTGTGTGTGTGTGTGTGTGTGTGTGTGTGTGTGTGGCAATTGGGGTTAAGTGACTTGCCCAGGGTCACACAGCTATTAAGTGTTAAGTGTCTGAAACCAGATTTGAACTCAGGTCCTCCTGACTCCAGGGCTGGTGCTCTATCCACTGCGCCACCTAGCTGCCCCTCAGAGTTGTTTTAATTTGCATTTCTCTAATCAATAGTGATTTATAGCATTTTTTGATGTGACTATAAATAAGTTTGATTTCTTTATCTGAAAACTATCTGTTCATATCCTTTGACCACTTCTCAATTGGGGAATGACTTGTATCCTTATAAATTTGATTTAGTTCTTTATATATTTTAGAACTGAGGCCTTTATCAGAAACACTGTAAAAATTGTTTCCCAGCTTTCTACTTTCCTTCTAATCTTGGCTGCATCGCTTCTGTTTGTACCTTTTTATATTTAATATAATCAAAATAATCCGTTTTGCATTTCATAATATTCTCTATCTCTTTTTTGGTCATAAATTCTTCTCCTCTCCATAGATATGAGAGGTAAACTATCCCTTCCTCTCCTAATTTGCCTATGGTATCATCCTTTACATCTAAATCATGTATCCATTTTGACTTTATTTTGGTATATGGTACAAGATGTTGGTCTATGCCTAGTTTCTGCCATACTATCTTCCAGTTCTCCCAGCAGTTTTTGTCAAATAGTGAGTTCTTATCCCAGAAGCTGGAGTCTTTGGGTTTGTCAGACAGTAAATGGCTGTAGTTATTTACTACTGTGTCTCCTGTGCCTAACCTCTTCCACTGATCTACCACTCTGTTTCTTAGCCAGTACCAAATAGTTTTGATGACTACCACTTTATAATATAGCTTCAGATTTGGTATGACTAGCCTACCTTCCTGTGGATTTTTTTCATTAGTTGTCTTGATATTTTTGAATTTTGTTATTATTTTTTCTAGGTCTATAAAATAATTTTTAGGTAATCTGATTGGTATGGCATGGAATAAGTAAATTAATTTAAGTAGAATTGTCAATTTTCCAATTATTTAGATCTGATTTTATTTGTGTAAAAAGCATTTTGTAGTTGTGTTCATATAGTTCCTGAGTTTGTCTTGGCAGGTAGACTCTGAAAAATTTTATATTGTCTACAGTGATTTTAAATGGATTTTTTCTTTCTTTCTCTTGCTGCTGAGCTTTGTTGGTCATGTATAGAAATGCTGATGATTTATGTGGATTTCTTTTATATCCTGCAACTTTGCTAAAGTTGTTGTTTTAAGTGACTTTTTAGTTGATTCTCTAGGATTCTCTAAGTATACATACCATCATATCATCTGCAAAGAGTGATCGTTTTGTTTCCTCCTTGCCTATTCTAATTCCTTCAATTCCTATTCCTTTTCTTATTGCTAAAGCTAACATTTCTAGTAAAATATTGAATAATATTTTATTGATAATAATATTGAAAAATATTGAATAATGGACATCCTTGGTGATAATGGACATCCTTGTTTCACCCCTGATAGTTTGTAGAATCTTAAGGGTAACCTTGCTGGTGTATGAAATTAGCACAATTGTTCTATAATTTGAACGTTCTTTGGCATTGCCATTCTTTAGGATTGGGACATAAACTGATCTTTTCCAATCCAGTGGCCACTGTTGTAGTTTCCAAATTTGTTGGGAGTATAGCACTTTAATTGCACCTTCCTTTAGGATTTCAAATAGCTCAGATGGAATTCAAACCTTTCCACTATCCTTACTGTTAGCATTGCTTCCTAAGGCCCATTTGATTTGATTTTCCAAGATGTCTGGCTCTAGATAGTAACCACACTGTCATAGTTATCAGTGATGTTAAGCTCCTTTTGTATCGTATATTCTTGCCACCTCTTCTTCTTTTTTCTTTTTCTTTTTTTTTTTTTTTTGCAGGGCAATGAGGGTTAAGTGACTTGCCCAGGGTCACACAGCTAGTAAGTGTCAAGTGTCTGAGGCTGGATTTGAACTCAGGTTCTCCTGAATCCAGGACCAGTGTTTTATCCACTGCGCCACCTGGCTGCCCCTCTTGCCACCTCTTCTTCAGTTCTTTTTTTTTTTTTCAGTGAGGCAATTGGGGTTAAGTGACTTGCCCAGGGTCACACAGCTAGTAAGTGTTAAATGTCTGAGGCCGGATTTGAACTCAGTTACTCCTGACTCCAGGGCTGGTGCTCTATCCACTGCACCATCTAGCTTCCCCTTGCCACCTCTTCTTAATAATCTCTTCTGCTAACTATGAGAACATTGTGCACAGTATCAACAACATTGTGTGTTGATCAACTGTGATAGACTTGACTCTTCTCAGCAATACAGTGGTCCAAGGTAGTTCCCAGATTGAACCATACTATTTCTTTTGTTTTGTTTTGTTTTTCTTTTTGGAGGTTTTTCCCTTTTGCTCTGATTCTTTCACAGCATGACTAATGCAGAAATATATTTAATGTGATTGCACATATATAACCTTTATCAGATTGCTTGCTGTCTTGGGGAGGATGGGAGCGAGGGGAGGGAGGGGGAAAATTTGGAACTAGAAATCTTCTAAAAACAAATGTTAAAAACTATCTCTACCTGTAACTAGAAAATAATAAAAATACTTTTATGATTAAAAATAATAATCACATCTGCTTCTAAGTCTCTAATATTTTTGTCTTTTATCATATCCATTTTTGCATGAAACATTCCCTTGATATTGCTAATTTTCTTAAAGAGATCTCTTGTCTTTCCCATTCTATTGTTTTCTTTTTCTTTTTCTTTCTTTCTTTTTTTTCTTTTTCTTTTTTTTTTTTTTTGCAGGGCAATGAGGGTTAAGTGACTTTCCAAGGTCACACAGCTAGTAAGTGTTAAGTGTCTGAGGTCGGATTTGAACTCAGGTACTCCTGAATCCAGGGCTGGCGCTTTATCCACTGCACCACCCAGCTGTTCCCTATTCTGTTGTTTTCTTCTATTTCTTTGCCTTGCTCATTTAAGAAAATCTTCTGGGGCAGCTAGGTGGCACAGTGGATAGAGCACCAGCCCTGGAGTCAGAAGTACCTGAGTTCAAGTCCGGCCTCGGACACTTGACACTTACTAGCTGTGTGACCCTTGGAAAGTCACTTAACTCCAATTGCCTCACTAAAAAAAAACAAAACAAAACAAAAAGAAAATCTTCTTATCTCTCCTTGCTATTCTCTGGAATTCTGTATTCAGTTGTGTATATCTTTCCCATTCCTTTTGTTTTCCTTTTTTCCTAATCTATTTGTAAAGTCACATCAGACAGCCATTTTGCTTTCTTGCTCTTCTTTTTCTTCAGGGTATTTTTTGTTGTTTCCTCCTGCACAATATTGTGAAACTTTGTCCATAGTTCTTCACTCACTCTATATACCATATGAGAGGTACAAATCTAAATGGATATACATGTGTGTGTGTGTATGTGTATATATATATATACATAAATATAAATAAAGGAAGGTTTATATAAATATATATTCATATATATGCAACGTATTCACATGTACCTCCTTTATGGGAGGAAGTGCTATATAAAAATATATTCTTTATTTCTCTAACAAAACATTAAATAGAAACCTAATTTTATTTAACAAAAGTTATTTGATTTTTTAGTTTAGAAAAGAGGAACAGACAGTTGGAAGATTTAATTAAGAAGCCTAAAGGGCAAACCTCAAATTTAAGGTAAGCTTTCCATTTGTGTCAAATAAAAATGATAACCTTAACAATGGGAGATTGCAGAGATTATGAGCTAAATCTTTGTCTATAGAAAATAGATTAATAAACAGCAACATGTTCTGTGATAAGGTTTTGACATAAAGGTTAAATCTCATTTTCTTAGGTACCTAGAGTTCTATAGATTTAGAGATATTAGATATCAACTAATCCAACCCTCTCATTTTAGAGTTGAAGAAATTGAGGCCTGGAGGGGATAAATAACTTGCAAAAGTCAGGTGACTATTAAGTGGTAGAACTGAGACTTGAACCCAGGACCTTGGCTTCCAAATTCAGTGCTCTTTTCACTGTACAAGATATAACAATTCTTGTTTTTCCCAGCTGATTTTTCTTGTTTGTTCCTATAAAGCTTACAGGGAAAGAATTAGGAGAAAAATTTGCCCCTCTGAATTGGCATGATTCATATAATCAAAGACTCCTAGTGTAGAGTGGGACTTCATATTGGTCATATCCAAAAATATAGAGGTCCTATTTATACACTCCAAGATATATGTCAACTAGGATTTTCTAAACTTTTTTTTCAATATAAGATGAGCTTTCTAGGGCAAGTTGTAGAATCTTTTGCTCTAGAAATTTCACATCCAGGCTTGTTTATAGAGATTTCTAACTGGTGAAATCACTGAAGGGGCAGATAAGAGACAAAGTGTTCACACGTTAAAGTAAAAAAAAAAAATCATCTCTACCTCCTAGCTGTTATGAAGTGTGAAAGGGCAGCTTGCCATTGGATGGATGAACACTGGCCACAAACTAAGTGGCCGTCAAAAAGAATCCTGCAAGCTCTGGAGACAGTCAAACCAGGAGTGTGACTCTTGGAGTGTGACTGCTGGGAATCTAAAGGAGAGCCAGCTATGGAGAAAGGACCTAGGTCCTTCTTCTAAGTTCTTCTAAGACTAGCCCTTGAGAGAGGCTCTCTCTTGACTTTTCTCTATCCTCCCTCTCCAACCCCAACATTAACCATGGTGTTTTTCCATTAGAGTAAGTTCTTGATATATTTATGTTAGGGACCCTGTGATAATTATGAACTTTATGTTGTTTGATATTTTTGTTTGATGTTACGGACATAGTTTGCTATCATAGTATGAGAAGTCTCTAACACAGTCACCAGGACTAAGTGGTTCTAATGCCCAAAGAAGCATAGGGGCAAAATAAACAGTTTGTACTTTTCCACTGTTAACTCTGTTTTAGGCATTTAAGGCTTGCAGCTTTTTGATTAGATGGACTCTCGACTTACTGCTGGGGCCTTGAGTCATTCTCCTTTGACTGCCTTAGATAATCCTCCTACTAGTTTGTGATCTTAATAAAGAAACCCCTCCTACCCAAACTTCACCCAAGTGTGGTATCAGAAAGGGACCCTGAGAACTTTTCTACCATATTGGGTTCTGATTCCCTCTCTTATATCTGGTACCAATTATCTGTTCTCAACCAGTGTATATAATCTTGCCACCTGAACCTCAGCTTTGAGCACATTTCTTCCCTGACATGTCTCCTACTCCTTCACAATGACTAAGTTTTTTGCTTCTGTGGGAATTATTTGTCTATTTTTATTTCCATATATATATATATATATATATTGCATGTGTGTGGTCTTTGTTTGCCTGCTTGCTGTATCATGTAACAATAAAACTCATCATTGTTTCATTTCCCTGAGTACCAATTTTGGGGAAATTTTCAAACCTGGGTATTTGCTTTAATTCAGACCATGGGGTCAAATAAAGCAGACCCCTTTTGCAGTGTGGCAAAGTCCATGCACCTCTTCTCAGAATAATGTTTTTAATTGCATAAAATACATAGGATTAAAAAGAAAATCAATTATATTGAAATACAATTATTTTTTTCAAAGATCCTCAGATCTTAGGTTAAAAATCCCCATTAGAATTAATTGCCCAGTAGGACACACTGCACCTAGCAGAAAGAAGAGACAATCAGTGCAGATGCATCCAGGGAATGTGACCTTTGGCAGTAGAGAAGAAAGCTAAACATGGGTTCAAGAGAGAATGAGGGGCAGCTAGATGGAGCAGTGGATAAAGCACGGGCCCTGGATTCAGGAGGACCTGAGTTCAAATCCGGCCTCAGACACCTAACACTAGCAGTGTGACCCTGGGCAAGTCACTTAACCCCAATTGCCTCACCAAAAAAAAAAAAAAAGAGAGAGAGAGAACGAGACCTGACAGTCGGAATCAATCTGTGGAGAATAAAAGCCCTGAGAGTCCAGCTGAGTGATCTCCCCAGTAAATATGCAGTGCCTAAGTGGGTGAAGCATGAATTTCCCATAAAAGAAAGGCCATGCAGAGCCAGAGTTGCCTTAACAACATATATCCCCTACCATCAGAATATTCTTAAGTGTGTGCCCACCCCTCCTACTATAGTTGAAGTAGAGTATACCTCGAGTTTATAGGGGGAATGTTTTATTACTATTATTCTTATGATACCATCTTAGTAAATGCCTTTATTTTTAACTAATAGTGTCTACTGGCTAACATTTAAAAGAAAACAGACCAGTGGGGACTTATGAAGTACAGACCTATAGAGTACCACTGAACCTTGAGTTAGCAGCCACCCCCAACCTTCAAGTATGAATTCAGGGAGTAAATTGTGAAGGGCACAGTAAAATAATACTAAAGAGACAGCATACAAGACTAGTTCTCTTCTTCAACAACCAAACAAAAAGACAAAAACAAAAAACCTAGAGAATACCTTAAGAATTTCCTCAAGAAAATACTAATATAATGTGATCGAGATTTCTGACTGTCCCTGCTTTGTGAGTTGTAATATTTCTATAACTCTGCCTGTCTGACCCAATCCTAAAAGCCTCATAATAGATGAGGCATAAATGATAAATGTGGGTAGCAGATTTTACTAATTTCCTAAGAATTTATCATGTTCTCAAATAAGCTAAAGTCAGATTGCATGCTTTGCAGAAAGGGCTAAACTTGTGAAGATAATCTAATTCAATATTGTTACTTGACTTCAGTGATGACTAGCCCACACATTATTTAGGGAAACTTTTTATCTTAGTCTTTTTAAGTTGTGTTTTTCTCAGAGTGTTGAATGTTTCCTTGAAAGTGAGAAAAAGTTTAACAAATGAATTGGTTCAATTCAACATCATTTGTTAAGGATCTACCATTGTGATGGCCAAAATTTTCATTATATTCACTGTTGCAAACCCTTTGTGATTTGCCTTTCTATCTCTTACAGAGCAAAAGGTTTAGAAAAACAGCCAAAGTCCATGACTGCAGTAAGTCAACATATTTTTATTAATAATTATTAAACCAGACAGTATTTAGTACTTACTTTATTTAACACATTAAATAAAATTAGTTGACATTAAATAGTTGGCATGTATATAGCACTGAGATTTATGAAGCAATTTACATATGTTATTTTATCATTTTAAAGAATTCTATGACATGTCCATATGTGACAATAGCCCATGATTAAATCTGGGTTCCTTTAGTTAAGAAAGTCTGTGTTTCACTAAGTCAGCTCAGTTTTCTCTAACTGCCTCCCCATCTGTATTATCCCCCTGCTACCCTGTCCTCTGGGCCAGATTTCTTCCAGTGACAGGCAGCTTCATTAGTCACTGACTAAAACTGCTGCAACCAAAGCAATGGAGAGAATGTTGATATTTGGTCACCTTTTTTCTGTCCCCAGTTTAGGGAAAACTAGCTAGAGTTTACTTATAAATTAGAAGCCTTAGCACCAAGTTTGGCATTAAGCATTTATTAAAGAGTAAAAAGAGAACACGTGGAGTTCAGAAAGATAGCAAAGCCTATCTACCCTAAAAGTTCAGCCTGTCCTCCTTCTCCTTCCCTTCTGCCACCAACGCGAGGTTCCAGCCACAAAAAAGAAAGAGTGAGAGAGCAAGCAGCCCTTCCTATGAACCCTGGAAGAGGCAGTCCTTCAAGCTGATTGGTTGAGGGTGGTCTCATGTTGATGTCAGAGTTCACAGCCTCTGAGGACACTCCCTCTTGGGAGTCAGGCAGGTGTGGTTTTAACCAAGTCAACTTTAATTGAGTTCAGTCAGTCTCACTTAATTCAATCAATCTAGATTAATCTCCAGGTGGGGCCTTTGGGTGTTGGCAAATCTCATAGTATCTTCCAGCTTTGGCACATGATTTAGTGCTTAGAAAATAGTAACTACTCAGCATCCCATGAAGAAAAAAAATGACCTTTCAAATCTCTATTTGAAATTGTAGGGAATATAAAGTTTAAATAGAGTTATTTAAGCTATATTCTGGCAAGAGATCTTTAAGTCTCTGTGAAAAAATAGCATCTTCATCACTGTAAAATTCACTTTTCAGTTTCATATAAATGATTAAGTTAAGTGCTGTTTTAGTAATGAATGGGGTTTCTCTTAAAAGGAGAGAGTAAAGCCCAAGAATCATAAGCAGGCTTATTTAGACAGTCAAGGTGCTCAGATACAGGACCATAAGAACTGATTAGCTTCACTTCCTTCATCACCTCTGCCCACTCATAACAAGACTTGTTCATATTTATATCATTTGTGAAGGGCTTTCCACATATCATCTTATTTGAGTCTCCAAACAACCCTCTGAGATAGATACTGCAGCTATAACTCTCCCCCAGTTTTATCGATAAGGAGACTGAAGTTGAGAGCTTACATTAATTTCCAGTGGTCAAACCAGTGCTAAGTGTTAGAGGGTGAAACCTGAACCAGGTCTTTCTGATTCTACATCTGGCACCCTATCCATTATGTCACATGGCCACAAACACGGGTACAGAAACTCCCAATCTGCCCGACACTATGTATATTTGTCCAGAATAAACACCCTTGCCCTAGATCTGACTCAAAAAGGAATGCTCAATCTCTAGAACTTCTAAAAGCTCTCCTATTGAACTCATGAAGGAAAATGCTAACTACCTCCAAAGAAAGAACTGATAAATAGAAGTACTGCAGTACACACACACACACACACACACACACACACACACACATATATATGTATGTATGTATAAATCTGTGTCAAATGGTGGCCTTCTCTAGTGTGGGGTGGAAAGGGAGAGCAGGAGACAGTTTGGAACTCAAAATGTAACAAAATTAATTTAATGTAAAAATTTTTAAAAGCTCTCTTAGCCAACTCTTGATTATTTGGGAATTACCAATCTAGTTTATTCAAAAGGCTGGCTTTTTCTCCCCCTTCATCTTTCTTGTCTTTTATTCATATCACTTTCAACAGAGAATAAATAGAAAAAAGAAATCTCACATCATTTAATTTCACTACTGGTTAGCAACTTTTAAAAGAAGAGACTGAAACTAAGCCCAAAATACTGATTTGAAACACAATGTATGTCAAAGATGTGAACAGTTCTGATTACCCATTGGCATTAATAATTTTTTTTTTAAGTGAGGCAATTGACTTGCCCAGGGTCACACAGCTAGTAAGTGTTAAGTGTCTGAGGCCGGATTTGAACTCAGGTACTCCTGACTCCAGGGCTAGTACTCTATCCACTGTGCCACCTAGCTGCCCCAGCAATATTGTTTGATGAAGAACTGTGAATGACTTAACTATTCTCAACAATATAATGATCCAAGACAATCCCAAAGGACTATTGATGAAACATACTATCCACCTCCAAAGAAAGAACTGATATTGATGGAACATAGACTAAAGCATGCTATTTTTCACTTTCATTTTTTTATTCAAGTTTTCTTATACAAACTTACTAATATGGTAATGTTTTGCATAATCATACATGTATAAGATATATCTGATTGCTTCCTGACTCAGGGAAAGGGCAGGGGAGGGAGGGGAGGAAGGATAAAAATTGGAACCTAAAACTATAAATAAAATGTTTATTACTTTAAAAAGACAATTTTTTAAAAGGATACACCACTTTGAAAGAGTTAGGAAATCTGATCAACACAATTCCAGAGGACTCAGGATGAAACATGCTGCCCACTTCCTGATAGAGAGATAATGGACTTAGAGTACAGTTTGAGACATAATCCTATTGGATATGGCCAAAACAGGAATTTATTTTCCTTGATTATACATATTTGTAACAGGGACCTTATTTTTGTTATTTTCTAATTGAGGTGTAGGAGGAGTAGGGGCGAGGAAGGTAGGAGGGAGTGAAGGTAGCCCTTTTTGAAAGTAAAGTAAAATTTAACTAATTTTAAAAAAAAACTAGCTTTCTAATTCCAACCCTACCACATTTAATTTGTTGAGATACTTATATACTTCAGCACTTTAAGGATCCATGATTTCATCATAGCCCCTGGATAGAAGAGCATTGGACTAGGAATCAGGAAGACCCAACGTCAAATCCTGGCTCAGACACTAGTTGTGTGACCTTGAACAAGTCACTTAATGTCTCTTAGCCTCCATGTCCTCATCCATAAAATGAGGAAATTAAGTTGAGTGGCCTCTAAAGCCCCTTCCAGTCTCAAAAGTTATTATCTTCTGATGATCCCTCTTGGATGATCTTTGAGAGCTATGAATGAGTAGCTACCTTGAGGATACTGAACATCCCAGTGGTAGCTGGACTGCTTCTCAAACATACCTGACAACATCTCACCTGGCTGTTACTGTATTCTGCTAAACACACAGCTCCTAAGAACACAGATTCACCTCCACAACCTGAGCCAGCCTAGAAGAATTTTAGTAGAAGTTATTGACATAAAGTTATGTTGTACCTATTAGTGTAACCTGTAAGAAATGAGATCAATTATGCAATCTATACTTTTCAAATTTTTTGAAAATAATTTTTTCATTGCTTTATATAGTTATACCTTATATCCTAGAATTTCTTGGATGTAAGCAGTCTGGCTGTAAAATATGTTAGCTCATAGTATTTGTGGTCTGAATTCCTTAAATAATTAAGGAATATTATAAATTTAGTCATAAAGTATAATGATGTTGGCATTATATAACTCCAATATATCTCATATTTGTTAAAACTGTAAGCTACTAAAAGTTAGACAATTCATATTTAGCTGTGTTTTCAAATCAAAGCTTATGGTGCTCATTAAACAAATATATTAAGTCCCTGCAGTAACCAACACTTTTTTTGCTGGAAATAAAAAAGTAGAAATTAAGGTCCTTTTAACTTTGAGGATTTTACAGTTCAATTAAAGATACAATACATAGATATACAAAAGAACTAAAGGAATCCAAAATCTATCTCTTAGCAAGTGTGATGTGTTATTTTTATGTTTTATATGTGATAAAAATGTGAGAAATGAAGCAAAATATATTAACATTCCTAGATTTAGTATAAGATTAAATCATTCCCATTGGAAGCTAAGGTACCGGGTAGGCAATCCATAATAATTTCTCTGGGACTCAGTTTTCTCATCCATACAGTGAGCATTTTGAATGAGATCATCTCTAAAGTACTGCCCATTTACAAAAGTGTATGGTCTTTGCGCAGAAATAAGTACAGCATGTTGTGATTGCAGATATGAGGAAAATGAGGCCCAACTACTTAATGACAGAACCAAGACAAGAATCACCCCCTCCTGACTTCTAGTCTTATGCCCTTTCCAATACAACATACTGCTTCCTATAAGAGAAACTTCCTCATTATTGAATTTTAATGAAACATCAAATACTATCAACAACCAATTTCACTGAGGTTAATGATTCTGTGATGAGTTGCCCAAGGTTCCCTCTTTTAGTCCTTTTCCATCTTCATGCCAATCATCTGGTCATTTTCCTGATCTTTGATGTTCCCACTAACTGATAATTAGGGTCATGAAACTCAAACCAATTTTGCTTCTTGTTAGCAGGTACTGATAGAAAAGGAGGGTTAAAAAAACAACAAAGTTTTTATATTACAAGGAACTTCACCCATTCATGCTCTCATTGTATGTATTTCCATGAATAATAAATTAATGAGCTGTTCAGTATCTGCCTTTGATAGTTAAAAAAACAGAAATTGAGAAATACTGAGGTTTTTTTTTCTTTTCCTTTATAGGTACACAATATCTTAGAAGCAAAAAGAAAAGACTTAAAGTCACCAAAACTGAAGACTAGATATTGCCAGTCATACAGCCATCCTGTGAACAGACTGGTTCCATAGTGAAGTGCCCAAATAATATATGTAATATGATGTATTAAAGTTAATGTAAGACAGAGCAGGGAGACTATTGTTCAAGTTTTTACATTTTATTTCAGTGGGAATTTATGGATAGTCTCTGAAAACAGACTGACACCATCTTAACATGAACTTTTATATAATAGGTTCCTTTCCATCCTGTGCCCACTTCAGTCTCACTGAATACCACTAAGACAGTCATTGATGAGGCTCTAATAGTAAAGTTGGTGAGTGGGAAAGAGTCTGAAAAATCCCTCTTTTTTTTTTTCTATTACCTTCTTCTCTCAGTACCATCCCCACCCAAAAAGTAAGTACCATATCTGAAATTCAGTGATATTAAAAAATGTCAAGTTGGGGAGCAAGAAAAAGCAAATCATGTTAACCTATGAGAGTCTCAGATACAAGGTTACAATTAAGGGACTTGTCCATGATGGTGTGTGGAAGCATGTATTTTCTACACTGGCAATGTCAGCTGAGTCTAGCCAGCATACCCAATAGGCTAAAGACTAGTGGTCACCCTAGTGGTATGGCAGTGAACTATGAAATGGCTTCCTAATGTTAGAAGACTAGTGCACTAGAATAAGAGTAGATCTACATTGAGCACTGTTTGTTTGGGGAATAATATTTTCCTACAGTTAGGTCATGACTGCAGAGATACTGAAAACTTCTTTGGAGTTACTGGATGGATGTCGACTACAGAGCAAGATGTTTAAAAGGAAGAACAATGCAAATGCTACCCTATATGACTTTTCTGAGGCAGTGTATACTTTTATGTTTCCTAGGGAAGGAGGAGTTCAAATCTTGCCTCAGGCACCTAAATGTGTGACCCTGGGCAAGTTACTTAATCTCTTTCAACCTCAATTTCCTCATCTGTAAAATGGGGATAATAATAGCACCTACCTCTCAGGGTGGTTATGAGGATCAAATAGCAGGTAAAGTACCTAGCAAACCTTAAAGTGCTATGTAAATGCTAACTATTATCATTATCATCATTATTATTATTATAAAAATGATTATCAAACCTCTGCCTCACACAAGGCATTCTTGAATATACTAATCTCCTGTATAAGCAAAGGAGAACTCTATTAGGTATGTCAATCCCCTAGTCAATAAGCAATCAATTACTTAGCTTACAATTGGCTACATACTGTACAAGGTGTTAGAGATATAAAGATAAAAATTATATGGTCCTTGCCTTCATTTGGTTGAATGTGAGCTCCCAGAGAGAGAAGAAAGGCCTAGATTCCTATCTATTAAAGGGAGAGCACATTTCTAGATCCGCTCTCCACCAGAGTCCAAAGGAAAGAGTCCGAGACAGAGCCCCCATCTCTTCCTTCTTCCTCCCACACGCAGACGTCACTTCCTAACGCTAAAGAAAAGACTCCTGGTCTTGCCCTCAAAGACCTTCGCTTCATGGGCGGAACTCTTCTACAGTAAGTCTCCAGCAGGTGGCATCATTCCAATCGTTACAATAAGATGGTCTTTATCCTTTCATCAGAACTAAGCTTTTCCAGTTGGGTGCAGTCCCACCCAAGTGTGGTAAAAAAATATGAAAGTTTTTTAACAGTCGGTTAGGATAACTGAAAGACTCCAGTTTTTGAAGGACCACCCTTTTGGGGAGGAGACCAACAGTCCGCCTGCTGCGCACGTCAGACTGCCTGCTGAGAACTTGACTTCCGGGGTGGAGAGAACGGAAGTGGAGCTTTTTCCTGCTCTGCTGGTCTCCTGACTGAGCTGCACAGACGGTCTCTCTCTCTCTCTCCAAAGGTGGCCTTCTCTTTTGGTGAGTTTTTATAAGGAATATAGACTAAGCTTAGACTTAAGATGATTTGTATGCTGTTTCTACTTTCCTATCCTTCTAATCAACATCACCTTGTGACTACCATAACAATAAAAGGCCTATCTAGAAAACCAAAAGCTTCTTCCATTTACTAGTCTGGGAGATAAATTAAGGGAAAGGTTAAGTAGGGGAGATTTATGATCTAATATCCAATTTTTAAATCTCACACAAGATTGAGGAGAATGTTAACCCAATCTCAACATCAGCCTTGTCCTTCATAAGTACTGGACTTTGAATGAGGAAATTGAAAGGAAAAAAGCCCTGGATCCCCCCTACCTCCCAATATTAATTGATTATTAATAATCATTTCACATGGTTTTTACCAATTTATCCGTCTTAACATCCACCATGTATTTGTAGTAAGTGAAATCAGCTTGATTTTTATGACCTCCTTGATCACTCAGGCGATAAGCAGGAATGGAAAACTCAAATTGGTAAGCCTGTTGTTCAACTACACAAGTGATCTGGGTAGAGAATAGATTTTTGTATAGATTGCTGAATAGGGAATTATCTGGGTGTGTAGATGAGTTTCTTTGTCCATGAGTGAAATGATCAGTCATACTCTGACACCACCCCCCCAGCCCCTCATTAGAATAAGCCCACTTCTCATTATAATATTAATTCTATCATTAACTGTTAACCAATTAGGATTTGCTTCCTTTTGTTAGGAACAGCCACTCTCCAAGAGTTGGTCTTTGGCTTCCAAGAGGGCCACTGACCACATTTTATTACTTGCTATCCATAATTAATAAGTTGATTAATAATTACCCAGAAATTATGTCTCTTGGACATTTCATTCATCACACATGAATCAGATTTGCCTATGGAAGCAAGAGAAACAAGAGATGAATGTACTAGAAGAATAGGGAAGGATTGGGGTGAAGAGCAGACTTAGTTTAAGTGACAAGAGTAGAAGAAGTAGAATAGAAGGTTTGTGTTAAGAATGGAATTTCAGGGGCAGGTAGGTGGCATAGTGGATAAAGCACTGAACCTGGACTCAGGAGGACCTGAGTTCAAATCCGGCCTCAGACACTTGACAATTACTAGCAGTGTGACCCTGGGCAAGTCACTTAACCCTCATTACCCCAACCCCCCAAAAAAAATTTAAAAAAAAAAGAATGGAATTTCAAAGTTGAGGCTCTGAGATATGGCACAGTTCTTCCTGGTGTGGTTTGTAGCTAAAGTAGAGCAGAAATATCACATCACCAAAAGCAGAACAACTTAAGGATTTTATCTTACATGGCTGAATCTCCCCCCGCCCCCAAAAAAGTTTATTTAAAAAGTATGATTTTAAAAAAATGTTTTTTACTTCTAGTGTTTGTTTAATTTTGTCACAAAATATGCTTCTACAGTCATAGACTTAGAGGTGGAAGAAGTGTGTACTTGAGAAGCACACACTTGCACTGGTGATAGAAGATTCCTCATTGAGAATTACCATTCCATGGGGCAGCTAGGGTAATACAGCCACTATATGCTAGAGGTAGAAGAAACCAGCTTTCTTTGAATTTTTTTGTTTTTGTGACTTTTTATTTTTTAAATTTTTCCCCCATCTTAATAGTATTTTTCCTAGTTACACGCAAAGATAGTTTTCGACATTTGTTTTTATAAGATTTTGAGTTCCAAATTTTTTCCCTCCCTCCCTTCTTTCCCCCCTCCCCAACACAAAAAGAAATCTGATATAGGTTGCACATATATATATGTACAATTACATTAAACATATTTTTTGCATTAGTTGTGAAATGCGAAAGAAGAATCAAGAGGGACAGCTAGGTGACACAGTGGACAGAGCACCAGCCCTGGAGTCAGGAGGACCTGAGTTCAAATCCGGCCTCAGACACTTGACACTTACTAGCTGTGTGACCCTGGGCAAGTCACTTAACCCCAATTGCCTCACAAAAAAAAAGAAAGAAAGAAAGAAGAATCAGAACAAAAGGGGGAAACTTCAGAAAAGATAAAAAACAAAAAAAGTAGAATATAATTTAATCTGCATTCAGATTCCACAGTTCTTTTTTCTGGATGTGGAGAGCATTTTCCATCATGATTCCTTTGGAATTGTCTTGGATCAAAAATGCAATATTTTAAACAAAGTGATTTAACTGATCCAATCATAAGCTAGTTTCAGTCAAAGTCAAGTTTTAGTTAAAGCGAGAAAGTGGAAGAGGTGTAGCCCCAGGGACCACTAACCTGGCCCCTCCTCCAACACAGTCCCAAAGATGGCAATCTTGGAGACCTACTGGCAAAGACTCTTCTTTTAATATGCCAGTAATAAAGGAAGAAGGAATTAATTTCCTAGAATGGAAATTGGGAGAAGCACTCCAGTACCAGTGAGTCCATGCGAACCTATAGGGCAGAATGACTGTGTCCAGAGATTGAGGGAAGATAGGCATGAGATGAACATTCTTTGTGGGGTTGGTATCACATAGATCAGAAAAAGAATGAGCTATTATTTGGGGCTCAGAGTCATTCTTGCTTTAACTTTTAGCTAACTAAAAGCCTGTCTTCTATTATAATAACCTAACCTCACCAAAATTTGTCCTATGGGCTATGAAAATTTACTTAAAGCTTTAAACACTCCTTATATAATAAGCCAGAAGAAGAATCTCACCTCCCCCTGATTCCTTGACAACATATAAATCTTCTCCATCAATAAACTGACAAGTAAAATTAAATATGGTGGTCACCTTATTTCTGTCCCAAGTTTGGGGAGAATTAGCTGGCGTTTCTAATATATTTGTTACTTATAAATTAGAAGCTTTAGCACCAATTTTGGGGCATTAAGCATTTATTAAAGCATACACAGTATTAGTAAAAAGAGAACACCTGGGTCAGAAAGTTAAGAAAAGGCCTATCTAGCCTAGAGCTCCAGCCTGGCCTGCTTCTTCCTCCAAGTCCTCCACCACAAAGCCTGTCCAAGAGCCAAACTGCTTTCTCTGTGTTCAGAGGAGAGGCAGTCCTTACACACTGCTTCAAGCTAATTGGCTAGCATTACCCAAATACATTGGTTCACTGCACTTGAGGATGGTTCCGTATTGAGGTCAGAGTTCACACCTTCTGAGAAGACACCCCCCCCCCTTGAGAGTAAGGCAGGTGTGGTTTTAATCAATCAGCAAAGTCAATACAATCTTTTTTTTTTTTAAGTGAGGCAATTGGGGTTAAGTGACTTGCCCAGGGTCACACAGCTAGTAAGTATTAAGTGTCTGAGGTCGGATTTGAACTCAGGTACTCCTGACTCCAGGGTCGGTGCTCTATTCACTGCGCCACCTAGCTGCCCCCCAATCAATCTTAATACAATCAATCCCCTCAAGTGTTCTAAAACCCATTATTTTCTCACAACTGCCCCCCCTTCTTAAGAAAGTTTCCTTAAATGAAGCAATAACATTACAGATACTTATAAAGGGTTCTGTGATGACTAAGAATGTAAAGGGAATGAGAGAAAAGAAATTTGAACAACTAACTAAAGGGGGCAGTCCCCTGTAAGGGGCTAAAATTCTAGCTATTCTGTCTAAAATATCTAATGAGTGGTCACCAATAAATTATAAACTTTAGCAAGAGTTAGACTTTTTTCTGATAAAAGTATTTTATTTTTTTCCAGTTACATGTAAAGATAGTTCTCAACATTTGTTTATACAAGCTTTCCAATTTCAGATTTGTCTCCCTCCCTCCCCCCTCCCCTAGAGAGCAGGTAATCTGATACAGGTTATATATATATATATATATATATATATATATATATATATGAAACATTAAACCTATTTCTGCATTAGTCATGTTATAAGAGAAAAATCAGAGCAATGATGAAAAACCTCAAAATAGAAAAATAACACCAAAAACAAAAGAAATAGTATGTTTCAATCAGCATCTATACTCCACAGTTCTTTTTTTCCCCTGGATTTGGAGATCCTCTTCCATCATGAGTCCCCTGGAACTCTTCTGTACCATTGCATTGGTGAGAAGAATGTAGTCCATCACAGTAGATCAACACACAATGTTGATGATACTGTGTACAATGTTCTTCTGGTTCTGCTCATCTCACTCATCATCATCCATGGAAGACCCTCCAGGTTTCTCTGAAAGCCTCCTGCTCATCGTTTCTTACAGCACAATAGTATTCCATTACATTCATATACCACAACTTGTCCAGCCATTCCCCAATTGATGGGCATCCCCTCAACTTCCAATTCCTTGCCACCACATGAAGAGCAGCTATAAACATTTTTGTTCATGTGGGTCCTTTTCCCTTTTCCATGATCTCTTTGGGGAAAAGACCCAAAAGTGGTATTGCTGGGTTAAAGGGTATGCATGGTTTTATAGCCCTTTGGGCATAATTCCAAATTGCTCTCCAGAATGTTTGGATCAGCTCACAGCTCCACCAACAATGCATTAGTGTTCCAATTTTTCCACAGCTTCTCCAACATTTATTATTTTCCTTTTTTGTCATTTTAGCCAATCTGATAGGTGTCAGGTGGTACCTCAGATTTGTTTTAATTTGCATCTCTCTAATCAATAGTGATTTAGAGCATTTTTTCATATGGCAATAGCTTTGATTTCTTCATCAGAAAACTGCCTGTTCATATCCTTTGACCATTTCTCAATTGGGGAATGACTTGGATTCTTATAAATTTGATTTAGTTCCCTATATATTTTAGAGATGAGGCCTTTATCAGAAGTACTGGCCATAAAAATTGTTTCCCAGCTTTCTGCCTCCCTTCTAATTTTGGATGCATTGCTTCTGTTTATACAGAAACTTTTGTAATCAAAACCATCCATTTTGCATTTCATAATATTCTCTATCTCTTGTTTGGTCATAAACTGTTTTTCTTTCCAAAGATCTGAAAGGTAGAGGATTCCTTCCTCTCCTAATTTACCTATGGTATCACCTCTTATGTCTAAATCAAGTATCCATTTTGACCTTATTTTAGTATAAGGTGTAAGATGTTGGTCTATGCTTAATTTCTGCCATACTATCTTCCTGTTTTCCCAGCAGTTTTTGTCAAATACTGAGAGGAATCAGCAAGCTGCTCAAGAGTTAGACTTTTAAGCATTTATTAAGGAGAATAAGAATTTGGTTAAGAGAGAAAGAGGCCTAGATTCAGCTATCTCAGGAAGCCTGCGTTTCTGCTCTACTCTCCACAAGAATCCTCACAAAAGAGAACAAGAGAGCCAGCCTCACCCCTTCTTCCTCCCACAAGCCTCCTGTGAAACTGGGAACATCCCGTTCATATGCACACACAGCTCAAAGCTAATTGGCTGGTAGCTCTGATAGACAGTACACACAAGCAAACATCACTTCCTGACGCCAAAGAAAAGCCACAATCTCGTCTTCAGACGCCTTCTCCTCATGGAGAAGCTTTCCTACAGTAACTCTCCAGCAGGTGGAGTCACTCTAATCATTACACCCCTCAAGTAGGTGGATATTACCAAAAAACCCAAAAACTAAAACTAAAGGGGGCAGTTCCCTTGAAGAGGTGGATATTACCAATAGTGTATGCAATGGGAAAAGGAAAACAGGAAAACCCATTTAAGTCTTTGAAAGTCTTATCTCAGATGGTTCTTGGGATATCATCTGTGTATAGCTCTGGATTCTGGGCATGATCTCAGGTGTGGTTGTAGAAAAGTCTCTCAGGTGTTTCAGATACTTATGATCAGCTAGAAAGTCTCCTCAGCTGGAAAATTTCCTACAAAATTGATCTTAACACAACTTTAAATAGCTTTGCCAATAACCAAATCAAACAATGAGAGTTCTCAAAAACATATGTCTAAGGAAATCCAGAATTCTTTTAGAGATTTTATGCTAATTATGCCCTTCTTTAATAAAGGGCTAAGACAATTGTGTTATTAAGAAATTAATTTTTATCTTAATTTCATCACTTTTTGCGTCATCTGCCTAATTATCCTCATGCCATCATGAGAAATTAAAGAATTGAATATAACTGGTAACAAATGTCAAGGCCAAATCCAACATGACATCTGAGATAATTATGGGGTTACCATAAAAGAACAGAGAAGAAAAATGAACGTTGCCAAACTTTGTGGCTCTGCAGACAGCCAATGCAGTACGTGGAGGGGAAACTGAGTCAGGCTTAATCAGATGCATGGGATTGAGATGTCCATGGCATCAGGCATATAGGAGGGGGAATTAAAGTCAGGTGTAGAATGAGATGGCATAGCCCGACCATCTAGTGCTATGTGGAGAGGTAAATTAAACCAAGAGAATCCCACCTCAGCTCTTGCCAATGGCCATTCTCTCAGTCTTTCCCAAGGCAGTGTAGTACCTGGACTTTGTGCATGTCACCCATCCTGTGACAGTTCAATGCCTGCTCTTGTGTGTATTCCTTTCATGGATGGCTGTCATCTTGACTGCTCAGGATCTGATAACTCAGAATAAAGGCAATAAATGTCTCAAATGATAAGTTCTAGGGGCAGCTAGGTGGCACAGTGGATAAAGCACTGGCCTTGGGTTCAGGAGGACCTGAGTTCAAATACGGCCTCAGACACTTGACACACTAGCTGTGTGACCCTGGGCAAGTCATTTAACCCTCACTGCCCCACCAAAAAATAAAAACAAAAATCAAATGATAAGCTCCCATAAACAAAGGCTCATATGGATTTAACAACTGAGGATAATGATGACAGCAAAAAAAAAAGTGAATTAGCTTTATGACTCAGGATATAATATACAATACACAATAATTCCAAATAACTACAAATGTATAATCACTATCACACATAGTAGATGATAAATGTAAATGACTGACATTATTCATTATTACACAATTTCTATGAATGCATTACTCGTCAAGTGTTGGTATTGGTTTTATGTGGAAGCAATGGATCCAAGAGTGTTTCTCTGATTTTGATGGCAGTCAGAGCTGTCAGCAATACCTGGAAAGGACCTTCCCAAGCTGGCTGGGTCCCACTAGTCTGCTGAAAATTTTTGACATATACACTGTCTCCTGGGTTCAAATCATGTAAGAAGTCCAAGGCGCCAGCCTGTACTGCTGCTCCTGCCTTGTGGAGTTCACATAGCCTGACTTGTAAATCCTGCATATAGGAAGCAACAGAGGTATCCCCCGCCACACACACACTAATGATGTATATACTGGGGAAAAAGGTTTTTCTTGGATAGGGGAGTGGCCAAAAAGCATCTCAAAAGGTGATATATGTAGTTCTCTTCTTGGCCTGCTGCACAGGTAGAACAATGCCAAGAGTAGAACATTAGGCCACTTCAAATGAGTTTCAGTGCACAATTTTCCAGTCATGCTCTCAAGCTCTTTATTCATATATTCGACCTGGCCTGAGCTTTGTAGGTGGTAGGGTGTATAGAACTGTGGAGTTACTCCCAAGAAAGAGTAGATTGGGGATAGAACAGAATCAGTAAAATGTGTGCCTTTGTCAGAATCAATGCAGGCTGGTGGGCCAAACCGAGGGACTATTTCTTTAAGGAGTTTTGGCAACAAAGGCAGGTGTGGCTCAGGAACATGGAAAAGCTTCTACCCACTAAGTTGATCAACTATAATATGACAAAACTTATAACATCCTGCCTTAGGCATTGTGATATAATCAATTTGTAGATGCTCAAAAGGTATATATGCTAAAGGTTGTCCTCCATAAGCTTTAGGACAGAAGGCCGGTTGATTATAAGTCTGACAGACAGAACAACAGGCACAAACCCTAGAGGCCACATTAGTAACTCCAGGGGCAATCCAACCCCTTTTTACTGAGTCCATAATTCCTTTGTGTGACAAAATGGCCTTTTCTGTGGATAGGCATATCTGACAGTAGAAGCTCTAGGAGAGAAGCAGCTTCCCCTCTGAAGTCACCCAGACCCCATTGGCTTCTTTAGCCTTGAATTTCTTTTTCCACTTCTCTACTTCAGACTTATCATAAGAGAAATGGAAACATCATCATCAGAAGAAAGATTAAATACATATTCAGGAGCTTCCAAAGCAGCAAGCTTAGCAGCAGCAACTTGTTCATTCCCTTTTGAAACAGGGTTGCTTTTTCCAGTATGAGGACAATGAACAATAGCTAGGGTAGATGAGAATTTTTTTGTCTTTGTTTTTTTCAGGGCAATGAGAGTTAAGTGACTTGCCCAAGGTCACACAGCTACTAAGTATCAAGTGTCTAAGGTGGGATTTTAAGTCAGGTCCTCCTGAATCCAGGGCTGATGCTTTATCCACTGTGCCACCTACCTGCCCCAAGATGGGAGTTTTAAAGCAGATAGGAGATCTTTAATAAATTCTCCATTGGCAATAGCTTTGCCAGCAGAGGTTAAAAATCCTCTCTGCAGCCATAACATTCCTACAGCATGGCAGACACTAAATACATATTTAGAATCAGTGTAAATAGCAGCACTTTTTCCTCTGGTTTAGGCTTGTGAGAGCGCAGCCTGTGCACTAAGATGTGAAGGCAGAGAAGCTACCCAGATACTATCATAATCAGAAACTACATCAGCACCAGTATAGCAGGTCCCCTCAAACATAAAAGATGAACTGTTAGTATAGAAGATAAAATCAGGGTTCTCTAAGGGTGTGTCAAAAAGATCATCATGAGGTTTCTCAGCTATGTCAACTAGGGAGGTGCAGTCATGCAAAGGCTCCCCTGAGAGTGGCAGGTCAGGGAGCAGTGTTGCTGGGTTAAGGACTGTACAATGCTTTAAAGTGATTCTCTCATTTCTTAGCAGGGTTACTTCATATCTAGTGAGCCTTTGATTTGAAAAAGCCTGTGTCCTATGACGCAGTAAGTGGGTCTCAACTTCATGAGGGCACTGCACGATTAGAGGGTTACCTAAGACCAGATCAGAGGCTTTTTCTACCAAAAGGGCTGTAGCCGCCACTGCCCTAAGGCAAGCAGACGCACCAGCAGCTACAGAATCAAGTTAAGTAGAATAATAACCTATTGGGTGCTGGATAGTGTTATTTTTTGAGTCAGGACCCCAGAAGCCACTCCCCTCTGTTCACGTACAAAAAGAGTAAAAGACTTATCGTAGTCTGGGAGTCCTAGTGCAGGTACTTATAACAAGGCCGTTTTAATTCTGTTAAAGCCGAAAGATGCTGGGAATCCAGCTGTAAAGGTTTTGGGATAGAATTTTTGGTTAGAGTTGTAACAGGCTTAGTAATTTCCCCAAAAAAGGGTATCCATTGTTTGCAATATCCAGCTGCTCCCAGAATAACCCTTACCTGCTTCTTAGTAGAGGAAGCAGAGACTTATTAAATAGTCTGGCCACGCTTAAGAGAGATGGATTGCATGCCAGCAGCCAAAACAAAACCCAAATATTCCACCTGAGATAGACACCATTGTACTTTAGACTTAGAGACCTTATGGCCTCATTTGTGCCGCTCTTAATAACAGGTGTTGGCTGTCTTCCTGGTGAATAGTTGCTGTCTGTAATTCTAGCTAGACTGTCTAGAAATCTAATGAGTGGTCACTAATGAATTAGAAGCTTTAGCAAGAGTTTAGACTTTTAAGCATTTGTTAAGAGCATAAGAATTTGGTGAGGAAGCCAAGGTGCCTTCATCTAAGGGAGCCAGCATCTCCCTCCACTCCACACAAGGTACCAGCCAAAGAGAGCGAGAGCCTTGCCCTTTCTTTCTCCCAGAAGCCTCTCTGGAAAATGGAAACAGCCCATCCCCCCACACATAGCTCCAAGCCAATTGGCTGGTAGCTTTGATTGACAGTACCCACAAGCAAATGTCACTTCCTGACACCAAGGAGCTGACCTTCCAAGCCGCATGGCTTGTCCTCAGATGCCTTCTCCTCATGGTGGAGCTTTCCTACAGTATCTCTCCAGCAGGGGGCATCACTCCAATTCTCACACTGGCAAATCTCAGCATTAGGTGCAGCCAGGAGGTAAGTCACCTACATATTGGACTAAAGTAGAACCTTTAAAGGTAATGGAGGTTAAATCCTGTTGCAAAATTTGAGAGAATAATGTGGGACTGTCAACAAACCCCTGTGGGAGTCTGGTCCTAGTCCCTTGTCTATTCTTCCAGGTAAAGGCAAACAAGTATTGGGACTCTTGATGTACTGGTACTGAAAAGAAAGCACAGCAGAGATTGCTTCACAGTTTAAGGAGACCTACATCAGTAGAGGAGGAAGCCCATAGGGACTCAGGAATATCAAAAGGGATTTAAAATGTATTCCCCAGGGCAGCTAGGTGGTGCAGTGGATAAAGCACTGGCCCTGGATTCAAGAGTACCTGAGTTCAAATCCAGCCTCAGACACTTAACACTTACTAGCTGTGTGACCCTGGGCAAGTCACTCAACTCCAACTGCCTCACTTTAAAAAAAAAAAAAAAAGAAAAGAAATAAAACCTCAACCAGCAAGACTCAATATGTTCATTGATTGCCTTACAAACCAAGCGAAAGGGTTCAATAACCCTTTGGGGTTTTTTTAAACACAATCCCATAAACGGACTCATTAAACCCATGGTTCTTTCAAAAAAAAAATTGTGATAGCTTCAGCTCCTGAGGCCCAATGGCCCCACCTATACCCTTAGTTGTAAGGATTGCATTACCCTTAGTCCAGTCAAGGTAATAGATTCTTGAAGTCATCAGAGTTGAATGGTATATACTAGAAATGTCTTAGAAATCCATTCAGTTTACAAAATTGAGTTAAAAAGAAAGCAAAAGAAACAAAAGTAAAAAAAAAACAAAAATAAAAAAGCAAAAGGTTTGCTAAGTACCCTTTTGTGTTCATAAGGAAATTTAATTATGTGGTGAATTCCAGGCCTTGTCAATGCCTTTCAAAAAACAAAAAAAAAATGGCTTTAGGGAATAAGGGTTAAGTAGGGGAAAGGGGTGAGGGAAGTTGAGGTAGGCCAGAAAGCAAGGCCATGTGCTTTAGTGGTTTACCTGCAGAAAGAAAAGATTATTGGAGAGATACCTTTCCAATATTCTGGTTCTCTCCCTGTGGTCACTCACAGTATTGCAATAAAACTTGGGAAACTGAAAAAAAAAAGATTGTTAAAAGGTACGTTATTATACTGCTAGAGCTTTGGGTATACCACATTGTTTTAACTGGTTCCCCAATTCTCTGCATGCCAAAGTGGCAGGGGTTTCCAAATTATCATTGATTTTTCTAATGCTGTCATAATGTTCTTTATGGTAGAAAATTTGGAGTTCTTTAGCATTGGCTTTGTCTGTAACATGAATTTGCCATAGGGGTTTATTCAACTGATCAATGATTACTTTCAGCTGGTTATGTTTTGCAAAGGCTACAATCTTATCATTGTCTCCAAATACTGCTGGTTTTTTTAAGTTGGCAATGTATTTTCCAAAGGGAATATCCTCTCTAAAAGGCTCAGTCTTTTTTATGATTGAGTATATAATCAGTAGTTTCTTGTCTGTGTTTGAGATGGTTTCTAGAATGATCTTCTAACTAGTCTCCAAGGACTCTAAAAAGACAATTTCCATCTCCTGATACCTTATGGAGTTTGAGTCCCAGGGCTCACAATTGAGTCATAGGGTTTTCAAATTGGAACTGCCTATTGCCTCTGGGCTTTGTTAGGGTTCTTTGCTCTTTAGCAGCTGCTATTGTAAGTGGTTTTATTTGAAATTTCTTTACCTATAAATGATGCAGGTTTTACACAGGAACAATGAATCCAAGATTCTTTTTCTCCAATTTTAATAGTCCCACTGGTTGGCTGAAAATTCTTAATATATAGGTTGTATCCAGGACTAAAATCATGCAGGGAAAAATCTAAAGGACCAGCTTGTACAGCAATGCCTGCCTCATGGAGTTCACGTAGCCTAGTTTGTAATCCTGTGTATAGGAGGCAACAGAAGTATCACCTCCCAACAGTGATGTATAAACTGGGGAAAAAGTTTTAGCCTGGATAGGAGGGTAACCAAATAGTATGTCATAAGGAGATATGTGAAGTTCTCCTCTTGGTCTACTGCGTAGATAGAATGCCAATGGCAGAACATCGGGCCATTTCAAATGAGTTTCAGTATATAATTTGCCAATCATGCTCTTAAGCTCTTTATTCATACAACCTACCTGGCCTGAGCTTTGTGGGTGGTAGGGTATAAGGAATTTTGGAGTTATTCCCAATAAAGAGTAAATTTGGGATAAAACAGAATCAGTAAAACATGTGCCTTTGTCAGAATCAATTCGGGCTGGTGGGCCAAGGCAAGGAACTATCTCTTTTAAGGACAGTCTTGGCAACAAAGGTAGCTGTGGCTCAGGGGCTGGGAAACACCTCCACCTATCGAGTGAGTTAATCAACTATAACAAGACAATACTTATAATGTCCTGCCTGTGTAATTTAAGATTCTAAATGTGGATTCTAATCTGTTCCCCCAGTTTGGGGGAAACTGACTAAAAATCACTGATAAAACGAGTTTAGGTTTTTAAGGGTTTATTGGAAAATAGAAAGAAAAAGATTGAGAACAGAATTCTAACAGCCTGGCATTCCTATCTTTCCTCAAATTTCCTGTGAAGTCCTCTGCCGCCACCACCATCAAGTCCGGAAGCCAAAAGGGCCCGCGCTCTCTGCGCAGGCTCCCTTTCCTCCTTCCTGTCTCCTCCCAGACCATAGGAGGCTCCTCAAGTTGATTGGCTGGTAGCCTTGATAGCACCCATGAGCAAACGTCATTTCCTGACGCCAAGGAAAAGCCACAATGCCTCTGAGGCATTTTCCTCATGGTGGAGCTTTTCCACAGCAAGTCTCTAGTAGATGGTGTCATTCCAATCATTACATGCCTTAGGCACTGTGATATAATCAATTTGTAGATGCTCAAAGGGTGTATATGCTAAAGGACACCCTCCATAAGCTTTGGCCTTGAAAGCATGTTGATTATAAGATTGACATGTGGAGAAGCTCAAGCAGATTCAAGATGCTGTGTTAGTCATACCTGGTTCTATCCAGGTCCTCTTAACTGCCTTGTGTGCCAAAATGGCCTTTTCTGTGAATAGAGAGGCATACCTGGTGATGGAATTTCCAGGACAGAAGTGGCTTACCTTCTGGAGACATCCAGACTCCATTGATCTGTTTTTCCTTAAATTTCTTTCTCCATTTCTCCACTTCTGAATCATCTTAAGTTAGGTTGAGAGGAACATCCTCAGAAGTTGAGAGGTAAAATACATGTTCAGGAGCTTCTGAAGCAGCAAGTTTGGCTGCAGAATCAGCTCATGCATTCCCCTTTGAAACAGGATCATTATTCCCTGTGTGGGCAGGGCAATGTACAATGGCTAGAGCAGAGGGAAGTTTCAGGGCAGATAGGAGGCCCTTGATAAGGTCTCCATTAGCAATAGCTTTGCCAGAGGATGTTAGAACGACCCTCTGTAGCTAAAGCATGCCCACTCTGTGGCATACGCTAAAAGAATATTTCAAGTCAGTAAAAATGGTGGCACTCTTCTCTTTGGCTATGTTACATGCTTGTGTGAGAGCCACAAGTTCAGCAGCTTGCACACTAAAATGGGAAGGCAGAGAAGCTGCCCAGACAGTATCATAATCAGAAACTACAGCGGCCCCATTGAAACGGGTCCCATCTTTCATTAATGAAGAACCATCCATATAGAGGACAATATCAGGGTTCTCTAAAGGTGTATCCAAAAGATCATCAAGGGGTGTCTCAGCCATATCGACTAAAGAAGCACAGTCATGCAACAGCTCCTCTCAGAGTGGTTAAGGTAGGGAGCAGTGTTGCTGGGTTAAGAACTGTACAGCATTTTAGAGTGATATTTTATTACCTAACAGGACTACTTCATACTTAGCCAGCCTTTGATCTAAAAAGGCTTGTCTTATGACGTAGTAAGAGAGCCTCAATTTCATGAGGGCATTGCATGATTAGACAGTTACCTAAGACCAGATTAGAGGCTTTTTCTATCAAAAAGGCTGTGGCTGCCACTTCCCTAAGGCAAGGTGGTACCCTAGAGGCTAAAGAGTTCAGTTGGGTTGAAGAGTAAGCTATGGGGCATTAGGTGGGCCCCAATGATTGAGTCAGAACTCCAGAAGCCAGTTCCTTGCTTTGCTCATGCACAAAGAGAGTAAAGGGCTTATTGTAATCTGGGAGGCCTAGGGCAGGTCTTGATAATAGGGCCTGTTTCAATTCTTTTAGAGCTGAGAGATGTTGGGTTTCCAGCTGCAAAGGCTCTAGAACATTATTTTTTGTTAAGGATACCAGGGGTTTAGTGAGCTCCCTGAAATAAGGGATCTACTGTCTATAGAACCCTGTAGCTCCCAAAATGGCTCTTAACTGCTTCTTAGTAGTGGGGGCAGAAAGTTGTTGAATGGCCTGGACTCACTTAGGAGAGACAGAGCAAGTTCCAGCAGCCAGAATGAAGCCTAAATAGTCTACCTGGGGCAAGCACCATTGTACCTTTGACTTAGAAACCTTGTGGCCTCTCTTGTGTAGCTCTAATAATAAGTGACGGCTATCTTCCTGACAGATTTCAGCATTAGGGGAGGCTAAAAGTAAGTCATCAACATATTGTACTAGAGTGGAGCCTTTAAAGGTAATGGAGGCGAGATCCTACTGTAAAATTTAGGAAAATAATGTAGGACTGTCTACAAATCCCTGTGGTAGTCCAGTCCAGGTCCACCGTGTATTTTTCCAGGTGAAAGCAAATAAATATTGGAAGTCCTCATGCACTGGTATGGAGAAAAAGGCAGAGCAGAGGTCTACCACCATGAAGCATGTAGCATCACATGGAATGGAAGAAACTATTGTGGCAGGGCTGGGGACTATGGTATGTCTCGGTATAACATAAGAGTTTATTGCTCAAAGATCTTGTATGAAATGATAAACAGGTTTACCATCTGGCCCATCTTTGGGTTCTTTAACTAGCAAAATGGGAGTAATATTGCATGGAGAATGATGGCATGGAACAATAATACCCTGGCTTTTCAAATCCTCAATTATAGGGATGATTCTTTCTATAGCTTCTTTAGACAATGGATACTGTGGAATAGATGGGAGTGGTTCCCCTTTAATGTTAAAGGTAACAGGCATGGCAGATTTAAGGAGTCCTGCTTCAGTAGAGAATGAGGCCCATAAAGACTCAGGAATGTCAGAGGGGATTTTGGATGTATCCCCTACTGTTCCTTGAGCATCTGTAATCAAAATTGGTAATAAATGAACAGTATCCTCTGGCAATTGTAGGGAGGCAGCCCCATCTGGAGCACAAGATACGGTCCCTCTAAGTTTACAAAGGAGATCATGACCTAATAGATTTCAGGCATTAAGTAAGAATGAATGTTCTACTGTTAAAGGCCCCATAGATACATGCGAGGGGTTAATTCTGCCCCTCTTTAGGCCTTTCCTGACATTCCTACCACATTTAAAGATCCTATAGCTTTACATCCAGGGTCTAGTTTACTCACTAATACTGATTTAGAGGCTCCTGTATCTAACAGACAATCATAATACATATTCCCAACTTTGAGGGTCACATGGGGTTCCTTACTCTGGGGAGGTGAATGGATTGGTATAAGGGGGTTGATATATTCAGGGTCTAGAAAAATAAAGCTTTCTGTATTTCCTTTTCATCCCTCCCCTTCATCTTGTCAATCCTGTGCCTCTCTCTGAGGGAGTCCATGGTTACCTTGATCCTGGTTCTGTCCTTCTGTGCCTCTCTGATAAGGCCTATGGTTATTCTGATTCAGTATACACATTTTGATTCTGCCTGTAAGAAGGACTATAATTACCTCGGTTGTTTCCTTTCTGATAAAAGTTTCCATAATTATTCTGATTTCCCCCTGAAGAATTCCTCAAGGCTCTTGTCCACTGCCTGCTTAAGTTCCTGTTTTCTAGTTCTACATTCCCTCAACAAGTGTCCTTGTTTGCTGCAGTAATAGCAGAATCTAGGGGGTTGATAGTGATTTTCAACTGTCCAGTCTTGCTGCCTCATTGTTTCCTGTACTGGAGCTAAAATGTCCTGTCTGTTCCTTTCTTCTTTCTCATTTCCTTCATAAATATATGTTGTGACTTCCGGGGCAGAGCCAAGATGGCAGAGGAAAGGCAGTAAGCTCTCGAACTCATGACATGATCACTACAAAAAACATCCAATTAATGCCATGGGAAAATGCCCAGAGCAGCAAAATTGACAGAAGAATGTGCTGAAATCTTCTAACCAAGAATGGCTTGGAAGGTCAGAAGAAGGGAGCTGCTATGCTGATACAGGAATCGAGCCCAACCCCACAGTCACCCTGACACAGATCCAGTCCCAGGAAGGCTTCACCAGAGAAGGAGAATCAGCTGAAGTGCCAGTGTTGTCTGGAACTAAGTTCACAGTCTGGTGAGAGGGCTGAGCCCTGGGCAGGGGGGAGACTAAAGGGGTCTATGCTGGTGCTGAGGCAGAACTTGGGTTTTTCACCCCTGCTGAGAACCAGGAGGTAGGCTTGAGTAGCAGTGGCCCAGGTGGGGGAGGGGCACAGGCTCGTCAGAGCTAACAACCACAACACACAAAGCTGGCTGATTAGCAAGTTGGTCTGGGGTCATCTACAGACCAGAGAACAGGCCAGGCAAGGGAAGAACCTGATCCTCCTTAAATCATAACACTTGGGACTTCTGAAGCTTGGGATACTGCAGCCTGGAAACAGTGCTCCACTTTAAGGAGCTAAAAGTCAAGTAAAAGAAAGGCAAGATGAGAAGAAAGAGAAAGGTGAGGACCATAGAAAGTTTCTTCAGTAACAAGGAAGACCACGGTGCATCCTCAGAGGAAGATGTCAACATCAGGGCCCCTGTATCTAAAGCTTCCAAGAAAAATATGAATTGGTCTCAGGCCATAGAGGTGTTCAAAAAGGACTTTGAAGATAAAGTTAGAGAGGTAGAGGAAAAAATGGAAAGAGAAATGAGGGTGATGCAGGAAAGACATGAGAAAAAAGTCAACAGCTTGAAAAGTCAAATTGGCCAAATGGAAAAGGAGGTACAAAAGCTCTCTGATGAAAATAATTGCCTAAGAATGAGGATTGAACAAATGGAAGCTGGTGACTCTATGGGAAACCAAGACACAATAAAGCAAATCCAAATGACTAAAAAAATAGAGGGCAAGGTAGCTAGGTGTCGCAGTGAATAAAGCACCAGCCCTGGATTCAGGAGTACCTGAATTCAAATCCGGCCTCAGACACTTGACACTTACTAGCTATGTGACCCTGGGAAAGTCACTTAACCCTCACTGCTCCACAAAAAAAAAAAAAGAAAGAAAGAAAATGAATGTTGAAAACTACCCTTACATGTAACTGGAAAAAATAAAATAAATGTTTGTTGCTAAAACAAACAAACAAAAAAACCTGCTATATATGTTGCTATTTCTTTAAGTCTGTCAGGACTCAAACTATTCCAGCCTGGACACTGCCTTTTAAAATATTTCTGAATTTCTGGTATGGACTGGTATACAAAATGAGAACAGATAATACGGGCATCTCTAGGGTCTAATGGGTCTAGTCCAGCATATTGCCTGGCATGCTTACACAACCTGTCATAGAATCTTGTTCTACTGTTAGGCTCAGATTCACTATGCAAGGGGTTAATCTTGCAACTGTTTGAATTTTTCATGAAACTCCAATTACATTTAGAGATCCAATAGATATACATTCAGGGTCAGGTTTGCTCGCTAGGACTGATCTTGAGGCTCCTGTATCTAATAAAAAATCATAATAAGTATCTCCAACCCTAAGGGTTACATGGGTTTCATTACTTTGGGAAGTTGAATGGATTGGCATGAGAGGGCTAAAAATTTCAGGGTCTGGAAAGGTAAAGTCTCCAGATTCCACTGTCCTCCCCCGCTCCCCATACACCATCACTCCTCCCTATCTCTCTGATCTATACCGTTTTGAAAGGGCCTGTAATTGTTTTCACACTTCTCACATATATCTCTCTGAAAGGGTCTGTTTTGCCCCTGTCTTTCTGTACCCCACTGAAAAGATCTATCTCTATTTTCATTCTGCCTCTCTGTACTACTCTGAGAGAAACTGTATTTTGGTTCAGTTCCATTTGCATAGTTCTAGGAATAGTACCGTACTGTGTGCCCTTGTCTATGGCAGCAAATGCAAAATCTAGGGGGCTGATAGTGATACTGGGGTTGATAGTGATTCTCAACTGCCCAGCCTCGCTGCCTCATTGTTTTCTGTACTGGAGCTAAAATGCTCTGTCTCTTCCTTTCTTCCCTCTCATTTCTTTCATAAATACATGTTGCTATTTCTTTAAGTCTGTCAGGACTCATACTACCCCAGCCTGGACACTGCCTTTCAAAATATTTCTGTATTTCTGGTAAGGACTGGTATATAAATTGAGAAGAGATGATATGGGCATCTCTAGTGTCTAATGGGTTTAGTCTAGCATATTTCCTGGCATTCTTACACAGTCTGTCATAGAATCTATTAGGTCTTTCATTAGGTTCCTGAACTGTATCTATAAATTTTTGCCAGTTATAAGTCTTTCTAGCACAGGATTCCATTGCCTTCAACAATGTTTCTCTTGCTTCCTTCAACATATCAATATGCTCAGGGATATTGGGGTCCCAGTCAGGGTCTTCTAAAGGCCATACAATATCAACTTTTCCCATTGCTTCCAGGGTGTTTGCTGCAGCTATTATATCAGCTCTTTCCCCTGGGGATAATATCATTTCCATGAGATAAGTAACATCACCCCAAGTGGGCTGATAAACTCTAAAAACTGCCCTAAACTGGTTGATAACTTCTATGGGATCCTCATCAAATTTAGGAATATTTTGTTTCCATGAACTCAAATCTTTGGGCCCAAAGGGTGTGTATTGTCTGAGCCTCACTACAGCACCCTTTCAATCATGGGTGAGGATCTCTTGAAGGGGAATCATTTGGGGTTTTTCTGACTTCTGTAAAAGTGAATTTTCTTCTGCAACTGGCATAGAGGAAATAGAGGGAGAGAAGATAGAAGTTGGGCCATTTGGCATTCTAGCCTGAGAAACAGGCTCAGATTCAAACTCGGGCTCAGATCCCCCATCTCTTGTATCCCCTTGGGTCAGCTCCTTGCTCACTCTACTCCAGAGTTCCCAATAAGTTAAATCTTTGGGGGACTTGAGGTATAGCATTAATTGCAAGTTCCTCAATGTTTGGGTATCAAATGACCCATATTGTGGCCATTGTTCCTCTAATAAGCTACGCCACATAAAACACAGTTCGATAAGCTTTCCCTTGGTCATGTTTGATTTCACTGTAAATTTTCCCTTGTCCCAATCCATGAGTAGCTTTCCTAATGGAGAGTCCTGGGGAATACTGCAGGGTATGCTATTTCTAATCCCCTTCCTGTAATTCAAAAATTTCCTTACTACAACACAAAGAAAAGTAAAAATAAAAATAGGAATAGAATATTCAAAAGGACAAAGGGTTAACATGATCTTATGAAATTACAGCCTGCAATTGTCTCAAAAAAAAATTAAAATCCCAAACTTTTCCTCTTATCCCCCCTGTTTATCTGATTAACCAGACTAAAGTTAAAAAAAGGAGCAGGTACTTAGGAGGTACTTAGAAAAATTAAAGGGACAGGCACATAAAATCAGCCAGAATAGGTGAGACATAGAAATAAGGGGGAAAAAAACCCCCACAAACACAAACATGGAATTTCTTACCCAGCGTCTTTTGCAGAGAAGATCAGAAGATTGAGGGGTTCAGAACCCCCTTTCCTGGTTACCAAAACTGTAATGAGTAAAATTAAATGTGGTCACCTTATTTCTGTCCCAAGTTTGGGGAAAATTAGCTGGGGTTTCTAATATATTTGTTACTTATAAATTAGAATCTTTTGTACCAATTTGGGGGCATTAAGCATTTATTAAAGCATACCAAATATTAGTAAAAAGAGAACACCTGGGTCAGAAAGTTAAGAAAAGGCCTATCTAGCCTAGACAACCTATTTGTGAACACTCTAAATGTAATTTAATATGTAACCTGACTTAGTTTAACTATAGAGTCTGTTTAACTAGGTTTGTTTTATGCATGAGATTATGAGTCTGTTTAATCAAGTTTGATCAACTTTTAAAACATTGAAGGAAGCATAGGATTATGAATCTATCTTTTCTTTAACTTTTATTGTCTAAGGGGAATGTACAAAATTCCAGTATGTAAACAAATTATTTCTCTGTCACACTAATATAATTTTTTCTATAAGAGACCTTCTTAGAATCCTAATGTATGTTCAGGCTTGTTGTTTTTCCGAGGTCTGCACCTATGCTTAAGCATAATAAAATCTAGGTTTCTTTTTACCTCTATAATTTTTACATTGTCATAATATATTTTGGCAGTAGTGGGAAGTCAGAAAGGACTTCTTTCTTTTTTTTTTTTTGCGGGGTAATGGGGGTTAAGTGACTTGCCCAGGGTCACACAGCTAGTGTCAAGTGTCTGAGGCCAGATTTGAACTCAGATCCTCCTGGATTCAGGGCCAGTGCTCTATCCACTGCACCACCTAGCTGCCCTCAGAAAGGACTTATTTCTTCCATACAGTAGGAAGGGGGAGTGGCTAGAGAGATGATAAATAATAGGCATCAAAGACCACTAGGAGTAGTTTCCAGCCTTTTCAAAGGCTTGAGCCCTTTCTTTCAGTTTCAGAATGCCTTGGCCCACGTCTTCCTTTATGAGTTTTGTTTCCTAAACTACTTTGGGAAGAGAGGGAAATGTTATGTTTAAAATTTTATGGGGTTGCCCTATAATTTTCCCAAGTTTTAGGGAAAATTACCTGGGGTTCTAATGTATAGTTACTTAAAAATTAGAGGTTACTGCACCAGTTTGGGGCATTAAGCATTTATCAAAGCATATTAAATATTAGTAAAGAGAGAGAGCATGTTATGGGCCTAGCACCCCAGAAGTCTTCTTGGGTACATCAAAGAACCTTCTCCTTGAGAAACTAAACCAAAGGACAGACACACCTGAAGAGATAAGTGGCACCAGATCAGGAATGAGTTAGCTTTAGGACCACCACCCTTAATTCCAGTCTCCCCCACCCCTGGGGAGATAAGATTAAGTGTGGCTGCTGCCTTTGCAGCTGGAGGAGAGAGATGGGTGGAGAGAGTCGAAGCTAACCCTTGTCATGGGGCGCAGACCACCCCAGAATTTCTCTGGCGCACACCGAGGAATCTTCTCCTTGAGAAACTAAACCAGAGGACAGATAACGCCTAGAGGAACCAAATCGGACTGAGCTAGCTTGGGATTCCTACCCTTCATTCTGGTCTCCCTTATCCTGGGGAGATAAGTTTGGGTGTGGCTTCGGCCTTTGTGTTCTGAAGAGGGATCTGTAGCCACCCCTCACCCAATTCCTTTAGTTACCACCAGTGGGGGATGGTCCACCTTCACTAAAGGAACTTTCCACAGGAAAATGGTCCACCCCCATCAGTCCTCTATAAAAGTACCTTCCAGTCTCCTGTTCGAGGAGATTTGGTACCTCTGAGCCATGTGCTTTATGCCAAATCTCCCCATGAAAAGTCTAAGAATTTCTTTCATGGTTTCCCTCCCCCCACCCTTCCCTTGCTCCTAAATAAACTATCACCTTATTCTAACTACTTTTTGTGTGCAAGAGGGTGTAATTCTTTTTTTTTTTTTTTTAGTGAGGCAATTGGGGTTAAGTGACTTGCCCAGGGTCACACAGCTAGTGAGTGTTTAGTGGCTGAGGCCGGATTTGAACTCAGGTACTCCTGACTCCAGGGCCAGTGCTTTATCCACTGCTCCACCTAGCCGCCCCGGGTGTAATTCTTTAAAGAGGAATTCCTAAGAACCCCAACCCGTACCCATTTCCCCACCATATCACCCTGACCCAAATCCCCCAGCCACCACCAGTGGGAAATGGTCATCCCCTAATAAGGGAACTTTCCACAGTCAGATGATCACCCCCATCAGTCCTCTATAAATGTATCTACCTGTCTCCAGCTTGAGGAGATAGGTATCTCAAAGGCACGCCTCTGTGCCATGCCTTCTCCCCATGAGAAGAACTCAAAGGATTTCTCTCTTGGTTTCCTTTTCCTAGAACCTAAATAAACCATTATTTTATTCTAGTTGGATTTGTGTGCAAGAGGGTGTAATTCTTTAAAGAGGAATTCGTAAGAATCCTATCCCAAAGCCCTACCCCTGTATCTCAACCCCCCACCTATTTCCCCATAACAGAGCACAAGGCTTAGAAAGATCAGCAGCCCTACGTACCTAGGATAGAGGAGAGAGAAATAATCTGTGTCCTGCCTCCTTGAGCCGGATTCACCTTCCCTATAGACTCCCAAAGGCCAAGTCAAAATTGGGGGGAAAAGCCACATCCGGTAGCCGGAAAACTCACCTGGAAGAGGGAAGCCGCCACTTTCCCAGCCAAGAGCCCAAGTGAGGATGTCACGTGACTGCTTCTTATCACGCCATCCCGCTCCTCCCCCACCCAGCCCCTGCACCTGGGCTTCCCTAGCCTGTGACAGAGCCACGTTCACAGCGGAGCTGGGGAGGAGGGAGGCGGGGCCACGTTCCGTTTACGTGTGCGTGCCCCGCCCACTTCAGAACCCGGATGAGGAGTATCGCCATTACCGTCGAAGCCGCTGTAGGACCCTGTGGAGGCTAGAAAGCCCGCTGGCCGCACCATGAGATTCCTCTCCCGGTTGATCTTGATAGTGCTCCTTGTCTTCCCCACCGCGCTACTGCTCGGGGGCGGCTCCGGAGGTATGGCGACAGAGGAGTGGGAGGATTAAGACAGGGGACGGCTGTAGCGCTTGCCAAGTTTGGTGGGGGGGCGGTGGGAGGCGGTGGCGGCGGCCGCTCGCGGGGGTCGCGCGCCCGGTGGTCCTTGCTACCTCCCGAACCTCTCTCCCTCCCCTCCGTCGATTCCTGGGGTTGGAGGAACGGGGAGGGGGCAGGGTGGAGAGTCCTGGGTGCACGAGGAGGCCCCCGGGAGCGGGGCTCTCCCGACCCCCTCCCGTGCGGATCCCTAGCGGGCTGCGCGCTCTTCCTCAGCCGGGCCGGGTGACGTTGCTCCGTGCCCCTGCCCCAGCGCTCCGACCTGCGTGGCTATCCCTTGACCGTGTGTTCCGGGACCTAAGGCATCCCTGGGGCTGGCGAGAGGAAGGCGGCGGAGCGGAGCTGCAGTGGCCACTGCCCGCGCCACCACCAACCGCTCTCCCCCGCCCCCACGCACTCGGCGCCCGGCTCTGGGCTGACGTGTCATTATCTTCTATAGGGGGCCCTGCTTCATTCATTTCACGGAATCCATGTTTCTCTGCACCCAGGCTGGCATGGCACCTCTTTTTGGTAGCCTGTCTTTTTTCCTGGCAGCCTTAACTTTCCTCTCTCCCATCCTCGTGACAGACCTTACTCAATTAGTCCCTTAATCTCAAAAAAGGAATTTCATTTTTCTCCCTCATATCTCCTGAGCAGTGTTCTGCTGTGTCGTTGTGTTGGACAGATTGTGTAACCTGGCTCTCTTAATCACTTTAAATTTCATCTAAAAACCATTTGTGGACTACTGGCCTTAGGCTTAGTTTAGGTGGAGAGTCTTGATTCTAAAGGTTCTAAGAGGTGGTGAAAAAAATTCCTTAATGGTATTGCCTATATGCTATAAAAGCCAAAACAATGAAGAGAGGGCAAAAAGGGGAATGAGAGCTAGTGAAAGTAGGTAACTTGATGTAGTGGAAAGAGCATCCTGAAATCTGAGTTCTAAAATCCCAACTCGGCCTCTAACTTTCTGTATGACCATGGACATGTCACTTCACTTACAATTTCATCAGTAAAAAGAGGAGATTAAATTAGGTGGCCTCTAAGGTTCTTTACAACTCTAAAAATCGAATTCCAAGGGAATGTTTTGATAAAATTTAAATGGGAACTCATGTTTTGCTAAGAAAATAACATACATTGATAGATTTTGACTCAAGGTATGGAAAGAACATCTTGTAGGGGAATTTACTTCAGCTTTAGGTTATAAAGGGGAAAAAAACCTTTATATATATTATATACCTTAAGAGTATACCTTAAGAGCTGTTTGCAGATCTCTTTTCCTTCTGCCTCTTAAAAATAATTTTTTAAATTCCGATTTTGTCCATTTTGACTTTGTGGTTTTACTCTTTCCACAAAAATTGACATTGAATGGATTCATACTTGGATTTCCCACCTCCCCCATAGGGTTATATCTTTCCTTAATGATTTGCAAACCAAGAATGGTTATGGGCAAAGTAAATGTTACTAAGATTTTTTTTTATCAAAATAATGCTGTTGTATTAGTAAATAATGTAGTTTAAAATCTACTAAGTCAAACTGAAGTTAATGTCTAGAGACTGTTTTGTATAAAAAGTCAAATTTAAGGGTGCTTCATTTTAAATTACTATGTCATATAGTTATGGCTTACAGCCTAGTTTGGAAAATTGTAGTTCTTTAATTTCATAGTAGTAGATTCACATACTGGTAGCCTTGTATTCAGGGTCCATTTCTAAAAATACTTAACATACTAGTTTAGAGGTTTCTTTGTAAATTGTTTACATAGAAAAGCAGTATTGTTTTACTTTTGTTTTCTTGACTTCAAAACTTTAACCTGAGTTTCCTTTATTTTCTAATTTAAGTATCTTAGAACTTTACACTGAACCTCACAACAAGGAGTAAAAATAAATCTTTTTTCCTCTGTTAACCCCCATTGCTATGTCTTCACTCTGTTTTTCACAGTGTAAAATGTTTTACATGCATTGGTGCTCATTATTTATTTATTGATATGATTTTTTCCCCAAATAATATGGTAGCAAATTGAGTGTTTTGCTTTTTGCACATATGACTATATATCTTCCAAACAATATTTGTATAATTGTAATTTCATTTATCAGGATTAACTTATTAATGTCTTGTTCTTAGGTTCAGTTATTACATGTACACCTTTAAAACCACTTTCTCTTTACATTGTTAGGGTCAATAGCTGTGGCCCAAGATGCTACAGAGGATGAAGAAGCACTGGAAGATACAATAGTTGAAGATGAAGATGATGAAGCAGAAATAGAAGAAGATGAACCCACAGATTTGGTTAGTGATGGATTATATTTGACATCTTGAGTGTATAATTTTTTGGGAAGCACTTGATAAAACACGTTATAAGTTGATTATAACATCAGTTCATAGTTTTGTGAGGTCTAGAGAATCTATTTCTGTATAGGTTGTAAAACAATATCTTTGATCAAAAGATTTGAAGTTTTCAGAGACCTAAGAAATCATCTTACTATTTATAGTAGTAGGGGTTGTAGATAGTAGATTTGGATTCTCCTGCAGTGGATTTACAGTAGTAAGAAACCATTGGGTGGAACTTTGAGTCACTGTGCTACCTTTTCCCCTCGTAAGTGATAATTTATCACTTCTTACTATAATCACAGAAGTTTTCAGAGTTAGAAAGAAACCTCAGGAGTCATTTAGTCAAACCTAGCCTCCAAAAAAGATCCCCAGTCATTGAGTGATCACTCTGCATTTGTTTTTTTGGATACTTCTAGTAAAGGGTACCAGTTGGCTCTGTAGTCAAAGAACCCTGAATGACTAGGTTCAAGTTACTTAACCTCCCTGGGCTTCATCTATAAAAAGAGGAGGTTAGACTAGAAAGCCTGCCTCAGTGGTCCCTTCTAGTTCTTTGATCTCCCTAAGTAATTGGATAGCTCTAAGCTTTCCTTTATATGCAGCCTAAATTTTTCTCTTTGCAACTTCTGCTCAGTGCAACTAGTTCTGTCCTCTGCAAAGAGGTCGAACAATAGATGTCTAATACTTCTACAAGATAGACAGCCTTTGAGGTATTTTACGAGGTATTTCATGTGTTGCTTCCTCTCAGTCTTCTCCATGACAAATGTCCCAGTTCTTCAACTTATGGGGAATATGAATTCAAGACCCTTTACTATTCTGGTTGCCCTCTATGTGATCTCCATTTATCAATGTCCTTGTGATAATGAGGTACCATAATCTAGTCCCCCTCCTCTCTCCATATCTTTTCCCTCTGAACTCAAGAAGCAGCACAGAGACTGGAACAAAATAAAAGAACACTTAAAGGAAGCCAAATCCTGATAACTGTAATAACCAGTCTTGGTCCTAAAGTATAACATGTCTCCCTCCTCTTGAGGGAAGGGTGGGGGGCTATAGGAAAAGAATGTTGCATATGTGGTCAGATGAAATCACTGTAGCATTTGATTTTGCTTGACCACTTTTTTTTTTAAGTGAGGCAATTGGGGTTAAGTGACTTGCCCAGGGTCACAAAGCTAGTGAGTGTTAAGTGTCACTTTTTTTTTTAACAAAAAAAAGAAGGCAAAAAAGAAGGGGCTTGGTATATCCAGAAATAACTGATAGAAAAACAAAACCAAGCAACTCTTTCTTTCTTTTTTTGCAGGGCAATGAGGGTTAAGTGACTTGCCCAGGGTCACACAGCTAGTAAATGTCAAGTGTCTGAGGTCGGATTTGAACTCAGGTCCCCCTGAATCCAGGGCTGGTGCTTTATCCACTGCGCCACTTAGCTGTCCCCAGCAGGCAACTTTTTTTTTTCTTTCTTTTCTTTTCTTTTTTTTTTTTTTTTTAGTGAGGCAGTTGGGGTTAAGTGACTTGCCCAGGGTCACACAGCTACTGAGTGTTAAGTGTCTGAGGCTGGATTTGAACTCAGGTACTCCTGACTCCAGGGCCGGTGCTCTATCCACTGCGCCACCTAGCTGCCCCCAGCAGGCAACTTTTTAAAGAAGAATAGCATGAAATAATTAGTGTAAAACTGCTAGATTAACCCTATTCAAACATCATTCTCATTCTATTACACATGAATCTTGACCCTACATAGTTTCTAGACTTCATGATTTTAAACATGGTTCAAGGACCTACACTGATTCCCATCCTAACAAAACTTTCTTCTCCTTATTTATATTTCACTGATTTCATTTCTTCTTAATTGAATTTTTCCTTCTTAGTTAAGCCACTCATTTCACTTGGAAGTAAGTAGCTTACAAATTACAGCCTGCTTGTGATACCCTTCTTTAATCCATCCATGTCTTCCTAAAATTTCTATTTTTCAGGTATCCCACTATGAATTATTCTACTTGACTCTTCATTACTTTATTTGGCCCTTAATATGCTCATTTTTGCTGCATTTGTGTGTTTTTTAAGATTCTAGTAATCAGGTTTGTGAGGGCCAAATTTTGATATACTGAGCGTTATTTGGGTGATTCGCCTTAATAATAGCTAGAATTTTAGCCCCATACAGGTTGTTTTGCATTTCCCAATGTAATTGAATAGGTTATTTGTCTTAACTCAGTCCATTTCTTCATTGGTACTGGTAATAAAAAGTATATTATTTAAATTTAAAAAAAATACCAGTTTCAGATGGGTAACGAGGTGAGAATAGAAAGGGAATCAAAGTAATTCACAAATAGTATATTGAAATACTCTTTACGAAGATTTGTTTTCCTTTTTTCTTAAATAAAATGGGAGTTGAGGGGGTGCCCCCTATAGGTGATTGATTTCTTTGCTCTATCAGACTCACTTTAATCACCCTGACTTTGATATCTTTTCTCGCCCTCAACCCAAGAAATATGTACAGTTATCCTTTTCACATCGTGGGGGGTTATGGACTTAGTGCCCCCACGATCTGGAAAATCCAGAGGGATAAACTCTTCACCTTCATTTTCCTTTAGAAATTCATATGAGGACTTAGCCTTTTCTCATATGATGCCAGGGTCTACTAGAATGCCTTTTTTAAATAATAATCTTGCATTTCTGAATTTCTAAACTTTTTCTTTGTCATCTGCAGTTTCCACAAAGCTCCCCCAAAAATTCCCATTTAATTTCTTATGCTGACCCATGATATATCTAAGCCTTAATGGAGAAAGTCAAGATGTGGAAGGGATAACTATAGTCCTAAAATCAGGCAGCATGGCATGAAGAAAAGAGTAATGTCCTTTCTTTTTAAATGTATGTACATGTAATTTAACTGTAAAACAGTATATAAAGTAAATTTACAATACTCAGATTAATGGAGGGACTTTGATTTCATCAAGATAGCTAATTTGTGAATTAATAGATATATCCTAGGGATTTGCTTGAAGCATGTAAAAGTTAAATAGTCTGTTTATAACTAGTAAGTGCTAGAGATGGGACTTCAAACCCAGTTCTTTTGGACTCTAAACCAGCACTCTTTCCATTTTGTAATACTTCTAATAATAATAACATTGCTATCCTGCTCAAAAGCTATGGAAGGTAAGGGCTAGAGTGTTAAACTTTAAGTTACATAGACTTGTTTGTACTTTTTGAATTCTTACACATCATTTTAAAAAATAACTTAAAACCATCAATTGTCTTCCCTAATCTTTCCCTCTTCACTCCACTCAATCTCTTCCCCCCCCATCAGATTTCCCAATGATCATATACTACATGTCTTGTTATATGTTGTTTTATAGTAAATATGTGTGTGTCACATGATTATAGATTTAAAATTGGCTGGACCTTTGAAATTGTCTTGGCCAGCTCCTTTTAGAGATAAGGAAACTGGGGCAGCTAGGTGGCACAGTGGATAAAGCACCAGCCCTGGATTCAGGAGGACCTGAGTTCAAATCCAGCCTCAGACACTTGACACTTACTAGCTGTGTGACCCTGAGCAAATCACTTAACCCTCTTTGCCCTGCAAAAATAAAAAAAAATAAACTAGAGATAAGGAAACTGAGACCTCATGGGGTTGAATGAGGCAGCATAGCATAGTGAATAGAGTGTTGAACTTGGAATCTGGAAAATCTGGGTTCAAATCCCATCTCAAATATTTACTAGCTATATGACCCAGGCTAAATCACTTCTCTGTGCCTCAGATTCCTTTTCAAGAGTTTTATTGGTTTCCCTGTTTTCTATGGGTTGTTTTTTTTTTTAATCTTTCACACACCTGTCAGATTGATATTTATAAAATATAGGGGTTCAGCAAAGTCATTCCACTGCTTAAGAACTTTCAGTGTCTCCCTCTAGGGTAAAGTAGACATTTAAAGCCCTTCCCAATATGGCTTTAACCCCAATTTCCAGGCTTGCTTCACCTATTCTGTGTTCTAGCCAAACTAGCTTACTTGTTACACACTTCTGTGCCTTTTCATAATCTGTCTTTCATACTTGGAGCACTCCTCTGCATAATTTCTGCATTTTTTGAAATCTAGTTCCCTTTAAGTTTCTGCTGTCATCTGTCGCCAAGCATTTACTAACTGCTTGCTTTGTGCTGGGCTAAGCCCTGGGTAGTACTGATAACAGGAAAAAGAAAGACAATCCTTGCCCTCAAGGAGTTTACTTTTTAATGGGGAAGAGAGCACATACCAGGAAGCTGAAAATGGTGAGAGGTAAGGAAGCCTGAGGGGGGCTAAAGGAGTGCAGCCTGGTGGAGTATGAAGAGATGGCTGACTTGGGTGCCCTCCTAAAATGGAGGTTCTGGGAGGAAGGCAGAGGGTACTATAAAGCAGAGCTTCTTAAACTTTTTCTACTCGCAACACCTTTTTGCCCTAGAAATTTTTACATGATCCCGGGTATATAGGAATATAAAATAGGTATACATAGCTTTTTACTGTTGAAAATTTTTCACGACCCCCACGTTGAGTTAGGCTACCCTATGTGGGGTTGCGACCCACAATTTAAGAAGTTTTGCTATAAAGTGTGAGTTCAGGGCATGATGGAGAAGTGCAGCCTGATGGGAAATGAAGAGATAACTGGCCTGGGAACTCTCCTTAAATGAAGGCCCTTCCAGTTAGGAGGGGTCCCAGGGACGGACAGTGCTTAAAGGTGGTACCTGATACCCATAGTTATTGGTGCTCCCCCTATTCTTGAAATAACTTTTTATTTATTTTGTATTCCAGTAAAATAAAAGCTCCCTGAAGGCAGGAACTCTTGCTTTTTGTATTTGTTTTGTTGTCCTTCAGTCATATCTGACTCTTCATAATCCCATTTGGGGTTTTCTTGGCAAAGATACTGGAGTGGTTTGCCGTTTCCTTCTCCAGCTCATTTTACAGATGAGGAAACAGAGGCAGGGTTAAGTCACTTGTCCAGGGTCACACAGCTAAGTAAGTGTCTATGGACAGATTTGAACTTGGGTGTTCCTGACTCTGGACCTGACACTTAATCTACTGTACTACCTGGTGGCCCTTTTGTATATTCTCAATACCTAGCATAGTGTTTTTGTTTTGTTTTGGTTTTTTTAGTGAGGCAATTGGGGTTAAGTGACTTGCCCAGGGTCACACAGCTAGTAAGTGTTAAGTGACTGAGACTGGATTTGAACTCAGGTACTCCTGACTCCAGGGCCAATGCTCTATCCACTGCACACCTAGCTGCCCCTCTAGCATAAGTGTTTTATACATAGTAGCTGCTTAATAAATAAATGCTTGCTGAATTGAATCTGTATAAAGAGGATGATAGGACTTTACAAATAAATTGACTGGGGCAGCTAGGTGGCGCAATGGAAAGAACACCAGCCCTGGTGGACCTGAGTTCAAATCCGGCCTTGGACACTTAACACTTACTAGCTGTGTGACCCTGGGCAAGTCACTTAACCCCAATTGCCTCACCAAAAAAAAAAAAGACAGAAAGAAAAAAAACAAATTGACAGATATAAGAACTCTACAAATCTAGAGGCACTACATAAATGCCAACTATTATTATTATTCAAGGTCACAAAGTAAACTGCAAAGCAGGGATTTTAACCCAGGTCTTTAATCTTCAAGTCCATTATTCTTTACTGCAGACTGGTTACATTTCCATATAGTGATTTCATAGATAGTAGGTAATCCTCACAGAGTAGTATTTGTCTAGAAAATTTTCAATCAGAAAGAAGAAATTGTTAGGCATCTGTTTGATGAGCCTGTAAGTCATGCACCCCCACTGCCAGTAATATGACTTTTTCTTATATTAATATAGCACTTTTTTTATATTCTTAGGCAGAAGAAAAAGAAGAAGATCTCTCTGGTGAACCTGAAGCCTCACCAAGTGCAGACACAACTATCTTATTTGTAAAAGGAGAAGGTAAAATAAACATTTTTTAGCACTACAAGTAAAAATATTCCTCAATAATCACCATAAGCAGGAAGCAAAGCTAGATGCTGAAGTACCTTGGAGAAGGGGGGGAGATTCTGGAATGATGCACATATACTTTGTATGTATTCCTTTCCAAAACAATTATATCCTGGAATTGGCATGCACAACTTTACAAAACAATTCTGTTTAAAGAATAACATGTGGAACTTGAAAGGAGAAATAAAGTAAGGGAAAAAACACAGAAAAACTTATTTGACCTAGGAATTAAATGCCTGTGGGTCAGTGAGCATTTTCAAAGCTTTTGTTTTCAGAAATTTTAAACTGTTGTACTACAATATTGCATAATATTTTTCTTTAAAATATTGATGCAGTATTAGTTTTGCAGTGAGCTGTCAATTGGATCATTGCTCCATGAGTGAGATGTAAAGGATTTCTTAAAGAGATAAAAGTTATTTTTTTAAGTACTTGTTTCTTATGGATTTCTGAAAAATTCTCTATCATACTGTTGTGCTTTTTGCTTCTTCTAATTGTAAGAATTTCAATTTGAAAAAAAAAAGGATTTGGTTTTCTCTTTGTAACTTTGGGGCTTTTTTACTTTGCATTTTTATCATTCATCTCATGGTATTGACAATACTTTTGGTTATTATGGCTCTCTATTCTTTCCCTACCTTTTTTATGTCATCTATTTAAGAGTTATCATGGAAAGAATATAGAATTATAATAGCTGAGTTTGAATCCTGCTTTTGACACTTAATAACTCTCTGAATTTGGACAACTCATTGAACTCTACTTTGAGCCTCAGTTCCTTCATTAACAAAATTAGGCTCTTTAAACTAACCCACAGTAGGGTTTGGAAACCTTAAAGTACTGTAGGTATCTATGAGGACTGGACTCATGAATTCATCAGTATAGGAAACTTTCCAGGGAAGAAACTCCTACCAGTGCAGGTCATCTATAGAAATATGAGCTATTAGTTAGATTCTTGTGGCTCTCAATATCATTCAGAATAATGACAAAACAATCTTAGTAACTAACAAGTTAACTCCCAATAGAGACATAGTAATACAAGACATTTGGCTTATAAAGCATGTGAAGCCAAGCGATTCCCAGCAAAATAAGGTCCAACCCTCTAGGTGTAATAACTGACAAAGTTTGTAAAACACTATATATAATCTCATGTGATCCTTAGTACCTGTGAGATAATTCGTATAAGATTCTCCTCATTTTGCAGATGAGAAAATTGTGTTTCAAAGAGGTTAAAGAATAGCTCATTGGATTCTTGTCACCCTGTGAGGAGAGGGGCTATTGTTTCCATTTGACAGATGAGGAAACTGCAGGGTTAAATTACTTCTCCTTTGTCGTAGTCCTAATGGGTTGGAGATGAGATTCAAATGTAGGTCTCCTGACATCCAAAGTCCATTGTTCCTTTCACCACCTTTATCAGTTTTCTAGCATCAGGGTATCTATTCTAAATGGGGGTAGTAATTTTATTACATGTGGCTATGTTGAAAGTTTTAGCCAAGTTATCACTGCTTTCTTCTATCAGCTTAAGGTGCTTCAGGGGAACCATAAAACTACTAAATGACAACCCTGTTACTAGGTCTTTACAACAGCTTCCAGATCATATACTCATAATTGAGATTTGACGTCTATAAATGTAGATGAGTGTAATTTTTAAGGTTGGAATTGTGTGTTTAGGCATCATTTTATATCTTATTGAAAGCTTTCTAACTTTCCTATCTTAATTTTCTTTCTTTAGATTTTCCAGCAAATAATATTGTGAAGTTCCTGGTAGGCTTTACAAACAAGGGTACAGAAGACTTTATTGTTGAATCCCTAGATGCCTCATTCCGCTATCCTCAGGATTACCAGTTTTATATCCAGAATTTCACAGCTCTTCCTCTGAACACTGTAGTGCCACCCCAGAGGCAGGCAACATTTGAGTACTCTTTCATCCCTGCAGAGCCCATGGGTGGGCGTCCATTTGGTCTAGTCATCAATCTGAACTACAGAGATTTAAACGTAAGACCTGTTTATGCTTTCTTTTTTTCTATTTAAAGTTGCAATTTAATGGGGGAAATGACATTTTGCTTGATAAATAATCATTCTGGATCATAAGCCACTCATTGTTTAGGGACATAACTATCAAATTTTTGAATTATCCAAGACTCCCTCTCTTCTAGTTGCCTGCCTTTTGGCTGTTTTACAGTTCATTATGCCTTCTTATCTCAGAGGTTATGCATTATGATCTCTAGTGTTCTAGAACAAATAGTCTTAGCAACAAAGTTTATTTCACTTTAGGCATTGGGAACAAAGGAGACCCTACATGAGTCTTGATGTCTTTTTGTTCACATTAGATGTATATTATATGTTAAGCAGCAAAATAGTACTGATATCCTAGAATTTGTTCAAAGTTAAACTCCCAGATAGGTCGTTCTTTTTTCCTGCCTAGAAACAAAATATTTGATCATTAAAAATAGACACATGTCATAATATTTAATGCTACATTTAGTGTTCCATGCCCCTAATAGTGTTATCTTTTCACTTATAAAGTTACAGAATAACGTGATACCTAACCTTCAGGTTCACTTTCTATCCATTTTAAAGACCATTAGTACAGCTAATAACATAAAAATATTTTTTTTCGCCCCCAAGACTTTTGTTGATTAGAAAATACTGTTATGTAGTAATAGTAGCAGCAGCAGCAGTCATAGTAATAATATAGAAGACAATTGCAGATAATGTCAGATTAAAACCTTCGGTTTCAGTTTTTTAGTGACTAGTGATCATATTAAATCATCTTTGTTAATATGTTTTAAAAGATTTAAATTGCTTTTAAAGTGTTTCTGAGTTGGGTATGAGTTAAATACAAGGGAGTAGAAGTGTACCCTCTGTAAAGTTGCCCTAACCAGTGTCATTTTTCAGTAATGTTAATAAAATGATAATCAAAATCCAACATTAGTGTCATTTACCCAATTTCCCAAGAGTAAATAGGAATCAGTTGTTGTTGACCTGAGCTAGTCCTAGGTAGCTAGTCCTAGATCCATGAGTCCCCTGTAACATTGTTTTGCCTGAATCAATTAATTCTGTTAAGCAAGGTTTGATATGGTATTCTTGTTAGAATGGATAAGCATGATCTTTGATGCATGTAACCTGATGCTAAAATGACAGAACCATATGTCTCATATGGCCAAACATTATTCCCAGTGAAGAAAGTTATTCAAATGTCTTAAGTCAGTTCCATTTGTTTTTAAGTTATTGGTTTCTAATCTGTTGCCATTTAGAAGATAAATTTGGATTTTCCTTTCCCACTTAGAATATTATGCTGCTACTAAAAGTTCTCTGTTTTCCTCTCTACTTAAGAAGGGAAGAAATTAATCTGATGAAAGTGTTGTGCTGACACAGGTTTTTTTTATTGGACATCTCTTCTCTTTTTTTTTTTTTTTTTTTTTTTGGTGGGGCAATGAGGGTTAAGTGACTTGCCCAGGGTCACACAGCTAGTGTCAAGTTTCTGAGGTTGGATTTGAACTCAGGTCCTCCTGAATCCAGGGCCAGTGCTTTATCCACTGTGCCACCTAGCTGCCCCATCTCTTCTCCTTTTTACTAGCACTCCCCATTCCATTCCTTCATTCTCCCTTTCCTTTGGTTCCCAAAGAGGCAATGTTAGCATTGGTGTAAGCATCTGAATTATAAGTGATACAGAGAAGAGACACCACATAATAGTGGTGATTCTTCAGTGGTGGTAAATTATTTAGGGGGCATCTAGGTGGTGCAGTGGATAAAGCACTGGCCCTGGATTCAGAAGGACCTGAGTTCAAATCCGGCCTCAGACACTTGATACTAGCTGTGTGACCCTGGGCAAGTCACTTAACCCTCACTGCCCTGCAAAAAAAATAAAAATAAATAATTATTTAGTATTATATTTTTCCCCAATTACATGTAGTTTATTATTATTATTTTTTTTTTTAGTGAGGCAATTGGGGTTAAGTGACTTGCCCAGGGTTACACAGCTAGTAAGTGTTAAGTGTCTGAGGCCAGATTTGAACTCAGGTACTCCTGAGTCCAGGGCCGGTGCTCTATCCACTGCACCACCTAGCTGCCCCCCCCCCCCAATTACATGTAAAAACAATTTTTTAACATTGGTTTTTGAAATTTTGAGTTCCAAATTTTCTACCTCCCCAAACCCATCATTGAGAAGGCAAGCAATTTAATATAGGTTATACATGTGTAGTCATGTAAAACATACTTCTGTATTGTTTATGTTATAAAAGAAAACAGAGGGGGCAGCTAGGTGGCGCAGTGGATAGAGCACCGGCCCTGGAGTCAGGAGGACCTGAGTTCAAATCCGGCCTCAGACACTTAACACTTACTAGCTGTGTGACCTTGGGCAAGTCACTTAACCCCAATTGCCTCACCAAAAAACAAAAAAAACAAAAAAAACCAAGAAAACAGAGCTGCCCCACCACCACCAAAAAAATCCAAGAAAAATTAAATTTAAAGAATACGCTTTGATCAGTTCTTTTCAGGGGGGGGGGGAGCATTTTTCATCATAAGTCCTCAGAGTTGTCTTGGATCATTGTATTGCTGAGAATAGCTAAGTCATTCACAGTTGATCATATTATAATACAACTGTTACTGTGTATAGCGTTCCTCTGGTTCTATTCATTTTATTTTGCATCATTTCATCTAAGTGCAGGTTTTTCTAAAAGCATCCTACTCATTTTTTGTAGAATAATAGTATTTCAGCCACTCACCAATTGATTGGTGTCCCCTTGATTTCCAATTCTTTCCCAAGTCATGGTGGCTACACATATTGACCTCATCAATTATGAGAATGCCGTATGGTCACATAATGCAGCTTTTTAATGGATTTTAAAATTTCTTTGAAACTTTAATCATTTCAACACATTTCAAATTTTGTGTTTTTATAGGGGAACGTGTTCCAAGATGCTGTCTTCAATCAAACAGTTACAATTATTGAAAGAGAAGATGGGTTGGATGGAGAAACGTAAGAGTTGTGATAAAGTAGCTTATAGAATCATAAATTTAAAGCCGGAAGGGAACTGGAAGGTCATCTAGCCTAACTTCATTATTTTACAGAAGAATAAACTGAGTTGCAGAAAAGTGAAGTGATTTGTCCAGTGTCACCCTTGTTGTAAATGAAGAGCCAGAGTGAATCTAGTAACCTTTCTGTTGCACCGTGCCACCTCTTCTGATGGGCAGTTAGGGTAAAAAGCTAAGATTTGTTGCTTCCTAAATATGTTTTTCAGGTGGCCATGACATTCCTGAAATGGTTTAGAGGCAACATGTCATGTGTACTTGGGGAAATTTAGAATGGTCAGTTGAGGCCCCTAGATGGGTAAAGAGTAGAGATAATGTAATCTTTATAGTACAGTAAAGCTTCAATTCAACTTTATTTCCATTTATTTCTTGTATTTGCTGCAAAAAGTTTATCAGGAAACTTATGATTTACTTTGAAACATGCTTAATATTTCAGTATTACTTTGAATTAGGGATTCATAGCTTTAAAAGCCACACTGTCTTAAGAAGAACAAGGAACTTGTCACACTTGCTCCATTTGATCCCCCTTCCCCAAACTCTTGCCTACTAGGGATAAACTGTATCACTTCTCAGTCTAATGACAAAACACTCATTTTCTCTGAGTTTTCCCCTTGTAATATCACTATAGAAAAATATTTTAAGACTTTTATTTATATATGTATGTATATATATACAATGGTAGGCAAAATCTATTCAGCTGTTCTACTGTGAGCTTCTTTATTTTGTCATGTTTTGTGAAGTGCTTTTCACTTTAGATTATAATTCATATTTATTCATAACTTCCTAAAGATGGCAAAGAATAATTTACCAAGCCCTCATAATGCCTTTTAAGAGCCAGACTTGTGATTTCATTGGTATAGATAACTCCCTGTATGGGAAAACTTTGCCCATGAAGATTGTAAACTCTTAAAATTTAGAGGTTTAGACAATTGCCTGAGAAATTTGTCCAAGGTCAAGCAGCCAGTATGTGTCTCATAACTGACTCCTAATTTAATTGAACCCTGTACAATTTCATTTCTTATTCATAATGTTAGTTAGAGGATTTATGGCATGTATCAAAACTATAATAGCAATCATCTTCATTTATGGTAATTCCCTATGCTTTTTTTTCTTTCCTTGAAATAAGGATCTTTATGTATATGTTTCTTGCTGGACTTGGGCTACTAGTCGTTGTTGGGCTTCATCAGCTTCTAGAATCTAGGAAGGTAAGGAATTGCATATGCTCTCTTCTGGATAGTGATAGCTATGAAAATCACTTAATATTGAGTTAATAATAACCTGACACTTTGTGATATCTTATTATATTCTTCAGGAAAAAAAATATTTTTGTGTGGTCTACTTTAATTGAAATTGAAGACCATTAAGTTTTTCTCAAATTCTTATAATAAAATTGAAGCCTAACCTTTTAGTTGTTGTTGGTTATGATAATTCTAATAAAATCTTACTTGAGTACTGATATACCTAAAATTATTTGTGTGTTCTTCTAGAGAAAAAGACCAGCTCAGAAAGTAGAAATGGGTACATCGAACCAAAATGATGTTGATATGAGTTGGATTCCTCAAGAGACTTTGAATCAAATCAGTAAGTATGCATAAAAATTTTAGGGGGGAAGTACTTAAGAAATTTGAGGCTCACATAAATGTCTTCATATTTTCTAAAGGAAACTTATTAAAGAAATAAGTGTCATTTAAAAGTCATCTCTTCCCATCTACAGTTCTCAGATGTCTTGTTTACAATCTAGTATATTTTAAAGGTTGACTAAATGCTCTGCTTTCTCCACAAAAATGATACAGTCAAATCCCTTTTTATAATTCCACCAAAATAAACCCCATAATAAACACTGAGTGACCAGGGTCTGTAGTTTTTACAAGATGAGGAAAGGAAAAGTAGTAATTTTTTTTACATAGTATAAGCTTTGTCTGAAAACTAAACATCCATATTTACTTTTAATCTGTCTTTAATTTTACAATTAAGCATGTGTGTGAACTCTTTATATTCCTAATCTTTTCCTATCTCTTTTCTTTCCTGTTGCTTCAGTGCAGAGTAGAAGAGGTGAGGCAATTAAACTTTGTTGATGATGCTTGGTAGTAATGGGGACTTTTCTTGGATAGCAACACATCATTTGAGCTAGTTATGGAATCCCAACTAATGATCATTTGCAGTTTTCAGCATTATATTTCTTAGAGAAAATTTTAAATTGACCATAGTTTGACTTTTCAGGAGGAAGAAGGAAAATTTTAATTTGATCCTTTAGCATCCCCCTAATCTACAAATTCCATTGAATCCAAAATCAAACATAAAATCCTCTATTTAATATTTCAAAGCTTGTCAGAATGTAGGCCACCCCTCTCACCCCTTCTAGTCTTCTTTATCCCCCACACACATATTCTTTGATCCAGTGACGGTGTTTTCTCTGAATGATGCCATAGGCATGGAATATTCTCTCCATCTCTGCTTCCTGACTTCCATCAAGTCCCAACTAAAATCCCACCTTCTACAGGAAGCCTTTCCCAATCCCTCTTAATTCTAGTACTTGGCCCTGTGTTGGTTTTTCCTATTTATCCAATTTATAGCTTGTTTATGCGTATTTGTTCAAATGTTGTCTCTCCCATTAGATTGTGAGCTCCTTGAGAGCAAGGACTGTCTTTTGCCTCTCTTTATATCTTTGGTGCTTAGCACAGTGCTGGCACTTAGTAAGCACTTAATAAATGTTTGTTTACTGTCAAAGATAGCAGTTAACCTATATGTTTATATATTTAACTTTTAGGAAGGTGAAAAGTTCTTTTCTCTAACAATGAAATATAAATAGGTACCAAGTAGCTTTTATATTAAAAAATAACCTAGTTTTTTTTAATCACTTTATTTTTAAGATGCTCAGTAATTTTAGCATGAGCTGTTACTTCTCCATGTCTATTGATTGAGAAGGAAGATGAAAAGAAAAAAAAACAATTTTTTTTTTTAATCTCAGAAGGGTTAAGATTGTATGGAGAAGGGGGCGGCTGGGTGGTGCAGTGGATAAAGCATCAGCCCTGGATTCAGGAGTACCTGAGTTCAAATCCGGCCTCAAACACTTGACACTTGCTGGCTGTGTGACCCTGGGCAAGTCACTTAACCCCCATTGCCCCACCAAAAAAACAACAACAAGATTGTTTGGAGAAGAGAACAAGTGAATTTTTAAAAATGAGTTTTCTACTAGAAATCTGAGTCTAATATTTTAAAACAATTACTATTTTAAAATGTAGCCACAAGCAATTAATTTAACTGGGCCCTCTAAGATTTTCTTTAAGAGGAACAGGTCTTTTTGTCTCCTCTTTAAACTCCCCAAATGCAAATGTCCATGATGATCTTTACACATCTGGTGGCTTTACACATTCAGGCAGCCACAGTCTCTCTCTCACTTAAACTTCAAACATGCATTTCCAGGTATCTGGGATTCTAATTTCACCTGGATGTCCTATTTCCACTTCTAATTCAGCCTGACTCTTTCCTTTCCTCCCACTCCCACCAACTTCCCATCTCTCTCAACTTTGGTATTTCTGTCCATGGTACCATCATATAAGACTCATAAATTATTATTAGAGCTGTGAGAGACTTTAGATTATCTAGAACAACATACCCCCATCTCCTTTCATGCTGCCATTCTTGTTTACGTTAGACTTTTAGAGCTTTAAAATTGGCCTTCTAAGGGTCAGCTAAGTGGTGAAGTGAATAGAGCACTGGTCCTGGAGGACCTGAGTTCAAATGTGGCCTCAGATACTTAACACTTACTAGCCATGTGACCCTGGGCAAGTCACTTAACCCCCAATTGCCTCACCCCCCAAAAAAAAATTGGCCTTCTTAACTCAAGGCTTCTCCATACCCCAGTCTATCAGTGCCAGGCACTGTGCAGAAATCTTTCATACAGCTGTCAGAGTAATCTTCTGATAAACAGATCTAATTATGCTCCTTAGAAACCTTAAATCTGCTTCCCCATTACCAGTAGGCTAAAATACAAACTCCTTAGCCTAGCATTCAAATCTTTCAATTTTCTCCATCCACTCTTACCTTTCTGGCTTTATCTCTTCCCTTCTAGGGACTCAAACTAGACTATTCCTTATTCTCATTCCTTCTATTTTTGCCTTCATGCATTTATATATTCCCTCCATCCCAAGCTTAGAATATATTACTTTTAAAAATTCTCTTCCTTTCACATGGCTTATCAATTTTTTACCAATGTCTAACAGAACAAGGTTCTGGAGGAATTGATGCTTTATCCACCATAGCAGTGATATCAAACTCAAATAGAATCGGACCATTCATTTGTTTATGAGTATTTTTCAGACCATATATTAGTTTTAAAATATAATGTTATCTGTGTTTTATTGTATTTTGATTTGTATTGATAAATTTTTCCCAATTAAATTTTTTTTTTCAGGGTTGTGAGAATTAAGTGACTTGCCTAGGGTCACACAGCTAGTAAGTGTCAAGTGTCTAAGGTTAGATTCGAATTCAGGTCCTCCTGAATCCTGAGCCAGTGCTTTATCCACTGTACCACCTAGCTGCCCCTACCCCGATTACATTTTTTTTTTACTGGAAATTTTCTTTATTGTAGAGGAGTAGTATGCGGGACAGTGTAGGTTTAGTGAGTTGCTAATAGTCACACGGCTATGAGTGTCAAGTGTCTGAGGTAACATTTGAATTAGCTGCCCTGGACACCTTTTAGATGATTCCAGTTTTGTTGGCAACATCCAAAGCATCATAGTCTGGAGCCAGTCGGACATGGGCCTTCTTCTCTCCATCAGGCCACATCAATGTCATACAGCTTGCTTAATTTGATGCTTGTTGGCCTTGACATCCACAATGAAGACAAGGGAGTTGTTGTCCTCTATCTTCTTAATAGCAGACTCAGTGGTCAAGGGAAACTTAATGATGGCATAGTGGTCAAGCTTGTTTCTCCTTGGGACACTTTTCCGAGGGTATTTGGGCTACCTTCGAAGTTTTAGAGTCTTGGGTCGCCGGAAGGTGGAAGATGTTCGGATCTTCTTCTTTTTGTGGCTGCACACCCTTCAATACTGCCTTCTTGGCCTTCAAGGTCTTGGCTTCGGCTTCCATCTTGAGGGGAACAACCGCTTCCTTCTTCACCTTCGGTGCCATCTTAAGGAAAAGGACCCCAATTACATTTTTTTTTAAGTGAGGCAATTGGGGTTAAGTGACTTGCCCAGGGTCACACAGCTAGTAAGTGTTAAGTGTCTGAGGCCAGATTTGAACTCAGGTCCTCCTGACTCCAGGGCCGGTGTTCTATCCACTGCGCCACCTAGCTTCCCCCCCCCCCCCCAATTACATTTTAATCTGGTTCAGCTGTACCTGGGAGTGTTGCATGTTGTGTGTTTGATAACTGCACTAGAGGGTTCCTTACAGGTTAGTAGCATCATTCCATTAGTCAACATTCTTTTAGTATTGTTCAGACAGCTCCACATCTAGCAAACTAATGTACAGTTTATATGTCTCCATCTTGTCCACAAAAGTATTATCATCTACCTTGCTGAAATTCAGATATACCATCTTTATAGCCATTCTCTCATCTGCTAGTCTAATAAGCCTCAAAAAAGGCAATGAAACTAATTTGATAAGAGTTGTAAATCCATGCTGGCTCCAAGTGATTGTTGCTTCAATTTCTACATTTTCAAACTTCTATTTAATATAGTCTCGAATTTTATCTGGGTTCATAGTCAAGTTCATGAGGCTCTCATTTTTGGAAATCATTTTTTCTCTTTTTGAAAAAGAAAAAAATTTTCTCATCTTTGGGCTTTAGGAGCCTATGAACCCATTTTCCAGTTTCATCAACTAACTGCTCCAGTCATTTTCCAGTTTTATTAGACTGATCAGAACTGGGAGTTTTTTCTTTGTGTCATCTATGCCTAGAGACTTAAACTCATTTAAAGCAACTAGATATGCCACTTATTTTGAACTTCAGTTAATACTATTTGTACTATACTCTCTAGTTTAGTGATTTCTCTTTAACAGAAGAAACCAACATAGTACTATATTTATAGTTAATGGATATTTATAGTTAATGGATGAGTAGTAGTTGTGCAACATATTTAAAGGAGTTAAAGTGAACAATTGTTCACTTGCCGTGGTGATGGTTCACATTTATATAAAGTACTTTTATGATTTGCAAAGAGCTTTCTTTACAACAATTCCATATATACTCTCCTGGTTGTAGTTAAGGAAATTGAAGCTCAGAGTTTGCCTATAGTGGTATGACCTAGATCTTTCTCTCAGTCTAGTGTTATTTTTTTTTTGCAGGGCAGTGAGGGTTAAGTGACTTGCAGGTTATATAGGTAGTAAGTGTCAAGTGGCTGGATTTGAACTCAGGTCCTCCTGAATCCAGAGCCGGTGCTTTCTCCACTGTGCCACCTAGCTGCCCCCCTAGCATCACTTTCAATACTCTCACAATCTCTTATGATTAGGACATTCTTGATAGCATAGAGTATATTATAGGCAAGTACTATTCTTGGACCTATGTCTGAAAAGCGAGGAGGAGCTGGTTGCTGAAGTGATAGGAGCCTTGGGGAAAATAAGCCCTTTATCTTAGAATTTTTTATACAGAAATGGAAAACCAGTCATAATCTTATATATACTTGCATTTTGGAAGAACAGGGTTCAGAGAATCCTATGAACTTAAACTCTGTAAAGTTAGTGCAGGAAAAATGGGTCAAGCTCAAGAATAAAGATAGAAGAATTCTGATGAGGAATTAATTAGTCTAATATTTATTAAGTGCATATCAAATGCCAGTGTGCTTGGCTCTGGGGATACAAAGATCAAAAAGAAACAGTGATGGGGCGGCTAGGTGGCGCAGTGGATAAAGCACCGGCCCTGGATTCAGGAGTACCTGAGTTCAAATCCGGCCTCAGACACTTGACACTTACTAGCTGTGTGACCCTGGGCAAGTCACTTAACCCCCATTGCCCTGCAAAAAAAAAAAAAAAAGAAACAGTGTCGGGCCAGCTAGGTGGAGCAGTGGATAGAGCACCGGCCCTGAATTCAGGAGGACCCGAGTTCAAATCCAGCATCAGCCACTTAACACTTACTAGCTGTGTGACCCTGGGCAAGTCACTTAACCCCAATTGCCTCACCAAAAAAAAAGAAACAGTGCCATTAAGGAGTTTACATTCAATTTCAGGAGACAAAATATATAAGTATATACAGAAGTACATACCCATCTGTTAACCATGTGTGTTCCCTAAGACCTTCTTGAACTGGACCCTCTTCCCTTTTTTCTCTCACTCATTCTCATCAGTTCCCATGGATTAAATTGTCTTCTCTATGCAGATGATTTTTTGATCTATTTGTCCAGCCTTAACCTCTCTTCTGACCTCCAGACTCATATCTACAGCTCTTTATTAGGTATTGGATGTCCCATAGACATGTTAAACACAAGTCAGAAACTCAACTCATTATTTTAGCCTCCCTTCTTCCTAACTTCCTTATTATTATCAAAAGTACTGCTATCCTAGTCATCCAAACTCACAGTATAGGTATCGTCCTCAAATCTAATCTATTGCCAGGTCTAGTCAATTTCTTCCTTTTTCTTATGTCCCATCTACACCCCCTTCTCTTCTGGCATTGCTACCAACCTGGTATAGAGCCACCTTCACCTCAGACTTGTATTATTGCAATAGCCTGCTGGGTAGTCTCCCTGCCTCAAATCTCTCACCATTCCAATCCGTTCTCGATTTAGTTGTCAGATTGATCTTCCTAAAGGGTAAATGACCATGTCACTTCCCTAGCCAATAAACTCCAGTGTCTCCCAGTTACTCCAGGATCAAATATAAGATCCTCATTTTGACTTTTTAAATTCTTCATAACTTGTTCTCTTTCTGCCTTTCCAATCTTAATAATATCTTATATCCCTCCACCAATTTTGCGATCCAGTAACATTGGACTTCTTACTGTTCCTCACACTAGATAACCCCCATTTCCTCATTGAACATTTTCACTGGCTATCCCGTGTGCTCGGGACTCTGCCTCCTCATCTCTGTCTCTTGGCTTCCCTGGCATCTTGTTTGTACACAGTTATTTGTATATTGTTTTTCCTCCCACCCCTTAGACTATGAGCTCTTTGAGAGCAGTTACCACTTTTTGCCCCCTTTTTTTTGTTTCCCCAGCACCTTCTCTAGCCTGGTACATAATAAGTAGGTGGTTAATAAATGTTTGTTGACTGAAATAAATACAAGATAATTTTGTGGAACTTGAGCTACATTGAGAAGAAATATAGCTTTCAGGAATAGGAAAGTTAATAATCCCACTCTACTCTGCCTTCATAAATCATCCAGAGTATTGTGTGTGTGATTCTGTTCATCAAATTTTAAGAACATTGATAAACTGAAAGGTGTCAAGAGGGAGGCAGCCAGAAGGGTTTGGGACTCTGGGTCCATGTCATAGGAAGATTGTTTGAAGAAAATGGAATGTTTACCCTGGAGAAGAGAAGACTCAGGGAACATAACTGTATTCATTTATTTGAAGGACTATCATATAGAAAAGAGATGAGACTTTTTCTGTTTGGCTCAAAGAGCAGAACTAAGAACAGTGGGTAGAAGTTGTAAAGAGATGGAATGCAAATTTAGACTTAATGTCTAGAAAAACTTCTTAATGATTTGTTGTTCGGTCATTTTCTTTCATGTCCAATTCTTTGTGACTCCATTTGGGATTTTCTTGGCAAAGATACTGGAGTGGTTTTCCATTCTGCTTATTTAATAGATAAGGAGACTGAGGCAGACAGGTTTAAGTGACTTGCCCAGGGTCTCACAGGGTCTGGGGCCAAATTTGAACTCAGGATAATGAGTTTTCCTGACTCTGTCCACTGTGCCACCTAGCTGCCCTTCTAATAATTAGGATTTCTAAAAGGCAGTGGATCCTCAAAGATTTTCAAGCAGTTACGATGTCACATGAGGAACAGCAAAAAAGCCAGTTTGGCTAGACTTTATAGAGCATGAAAGGAAGAGATGTGTAATAAGGCAGGAAAGGTAGGTTGGAAATAAGTTGTGAAGGTTTTTAAACGCTAGGCCAAAGGGTCTGTATTCAGCCCTAGAAGTAGTCACCACTGGAGTTTATTTTGTGGGGAAATTAAATGGTAAGCACCATGCTTTAGGAAAATCACTTCCACAAAGTTGGATTGAAATAGGGAGACACTTGAGGAAGGCAGACCTATTAGAAGGCCACTGAATCCAGATAAGAGGAAAAGAGGAACTGAATTAGTCTGGTTGCTGTGTGAGTAGCAGTAATGGCAAAGACACATTGTTTTATTAAGTACCTGCTATGATATAAGGCACTCTGTGAAGTATATAGAGAAAGTAATATCATTTCATAGAAACAGAATTGGAATGGACCTCAAAAAATATCAAATCAATACCCTATCAGAACAAACCTTATAGAAGTAGAACCAATAGCAAATTCCTGCCAAAAATATGTCCCATCTGCACTAAGTTTCTTCTGTCAGGAGTTGGGTTCCTCATCATTCCTCAAGAATCATCTTCATGCCTTGGTCAGAGTTCTTAAGCATTCGGAAGTGATTTGTCTATAAGTGAGCAATTTAGCTTTTAAAAAGACCTGCTCAGAAGATAGAAGTTAGAGCAGGTAATCAAAGATGAATACAAAAACATGGTATAGGGGTAGCTAGGTGGCACAGTAGATAAAGCACTGGCCCTGGATTCAGGAAGACCTGAGTTCAAATCCAGCCTCAGACACTTAACACTTACTAGCTGTGTGACCCTGGGCAAGTCACTTAGCCCTCTTTGCCCTACAAAAAAAAAAAAACCAACATGGTATAGTATTACTCTAAGAAATAGTGTTAGGAGTGTCTGTTACGGTGCAAAAAGATCTTAGCAGACTACAAAAAGTTGGGCCAAATCTGATGGGGATGAATGTACAATCTTACACTTGGATTCAAAAAACTCACAAAAAATCTGGAGAAAATAGTAAGTTGTAAGCTTAAGAATTTATCCATTTTCCTCTTTTAACAGAATGATTTATCTAGCTATGACCAGATATTTGAAGGCTTCATCTTGCCATTCTGCCAGATTCTTAATTTGACTGTATGGTCTATGGTGTATACCATGAATATTCTTGTGTTTCTCACTTTATTCTCCTAAATACTTCCCACCATATCTTGGTCCTCGTTTTGGGGATTTGGGTTTCAACATAGGTTTATACATTCTTGAGTTAGGGTATTGCCCATTTGTCAAATTTTTCTTTTTTAACAGAGAGACCTCTGTACTTTGTGCCTATTAAATGCATAAGTAAAGAAGCCATGGGAATGGTTGAAAATGTTAGAGAGGGAGGGAGATCAGTGTGCATGAAAGCAAACTTTCTTAAGACTTGCAAAGGGATGGAATCTAGGGCACAGGGAGAATGGATAACCTTAGGGGAGAGAGAACACACCTTTTTCCTCTTTGACTAGAAACAAGGATTAGAGGGGATGGTTAGGATAATCACCTGTGCTAGATGGGGGATAAGATCTAATGAAATTGAAAGTGACAATTTGGGCAGCTTTGGGGAAATTGCCTGATTATCTACCCAGGGGTTGCTTTGTATCCCAGTAGAATATTTCAGCTTTATTAAAATTAGTTTGCAAGCTTTTAAACATACACATCTCCATGTAAATTGCCCCAACTTTATTAGTTGTTTGTAATAGCAAGTGGTATGTTGTCTGTGTGTAAGGCCCACTGTCATAAATATATACAACAAATTGTCATTAACTAAACTGCTCAAGGATAGGGTATTCCAGTTGACTGAGTTTCTGGAAAACGCACATTCCACCCTTTGAAAATCTTTCTAAAATCTATCACTTTCCCAAAATAGTGATGTTCATATCACCAGAGATGTAGGTAGGGGCATGGTATCTAAAGAGTTGGGTTCAAGTGCTGCCTCTGACACATACTAGCTATTTGACACTGGGCAAGTCACTTAAACTTTGAGTGTTCTCTTTAGGCAGTTACATAAGTGTAGGCAATTATAAGTTGCAGAACCATTTCCCATATGTATTGTATTGGCAAAGGGAGTTTTCTCACTAAGAATTCCCTAAATTAAAGGAAGTCACAGTTCTGGACTTCAGAAAGGATATTCAATTTTTCCCCCTAACTACTTACTGTTGGCATTTTCCCTTATCTTAATAGAACAAAGTGGGCAGGGGTGGGGGAGATCTAAATTTTCTTTCTTTTGCCCTCCTCAGTTTTTTATACTTACTTAGTTATGACCACTTGCTGCTGTGAGCCTAAGCCATTTCTTCATATGTACAATATCATTCTCTTCTAATTTTTATCTTCTAGTCTTTTGTGGGCTGGGAAACCAGATAGTTATTATATTTGTGTGTAAGATAAGGAAACTGTAAAGAAAAGTAATTGACATTTTAGTCTCTTGATCCTTACAACAAGCCTTGTGATAGGGCAGGTGATATTTGTTGTATTGATTAGGAAACTGAGGTTAAGTGACTATATTGAAGATCATACAGCTAGCTAGGGAATGGTAGGAGGCAGCCTTCTTGGCCTAGGTCCAGGTAAGTAAGGTTAATTCTGTATAATGAGATAATGAATGTGTGGGGTGAATCATCATTATGTGCAGACAGTACATAATCTAAAATTCAGTAAAGGTTGATTTGTTAACATTCTAACAATTGGAAATTTTTTTAACAAAATCTTTACTGTATTGATAATTTATAATCCTTAGGATGACTCAGACAGAACTGAATTCTGAAAAGCCTTCTCAAAGATGCAATCAGGTTTTTTTGGGGGGTTTGGGTTTTTTTTTTAGTTTTGTGTATGTTGTTGTTAAGTGTATTTTGTTGTATTCCAGTTCTTTTGAAAATTTATCATTGATGTTTGGCATATACACATCAACTGTGGCTATAAATGAGATGTTTCATGTATATAATTAATAAATGTGAGTTCCTTCGTATTCTCACCATATAGATGTCCATGATGATATTTGATTAACTGGCACTCATTCTGCATCCATGCAGAATTTATTAGAGAATTTATTTTACTTTGTAAAGAATATTGATGCTTGTATCTAATACTTTATTTTTCTTTTCATGACTTATTTATTATTAACCAGTGTATGTATGTCTGCTGTCAAATACCTGTATAACCTAGGTATTTTTAGATTTATGTGTGATGATTCTTTTTGACTAAAAGCAGAATGAAATTTTTAATGCACTCCTAGTAACATGGTTACTGTCAAATAGATTACATGACAAATAAAATTGCCAAAAGATGAAAAAGAGGAGAGAAGGAGAAAATGGTTATATGTAATGAAGTGGAGGAGAGATTTGAACCTTTGATCTCACTGGTATAGGGAACGCCTGGTTTGGAAACTCCCTCTACCAATGCTGATCAGAATCTTGTCCATAATTGATGATCTTAGAGAGTTGCTTTGGTAACTGAGGATTTAAGTGATATGCTTATACTTACATGGCTATTAGTATGTTAGAAGTAGGACTTAAATCTAGGTTTTGTTCATTTCAAGGTCAGTCCTTTTTCCACTAAATCCTATGGCTTCTTTAATTCAGTAATGAGGTGGTTGGGTTTTGAGATTGTTGTTATTTTTAATCCTTTTAGTTCTGATTGGAAGAGGGACTGGACTTGTCATTTCATTGGTATGGGGAACCTTCTGGCTATAAAACTTTTTCTAACAATGGATCAGCACCTTCTCAGCAACTTAAAAGTCTTAGAGAGTTGCCTAGGGGTAATTGAGAGGCTTAGCTGCTTTCCTGGGTTCAAGCAACTAGTATGTGTCAGATGCAGAACTTAAACCCATGTCTTTTGGGCTTCTGGGCAAGCTTTTATACCATGCTGCCTCTTCCTTGCGATGTTAATTAATCCATTTCCTTTACCCTGCCTGTTGTTTCCAATTACATGATAAAATTGTTAAAGAAAAAGCACGCTTTGGATAAATTGTGGTTCAGTCATATTCAGTTCTTTGTGACCCTTTGGACCATAGCACTCCAGTACTATCTGTGGGGTTTTCTTGGCAAAGATACTGGAGTAGTTTGCCATTTCCTTCTTCAGAATTGTGACTTGCCCGCTGAAGTCACACAGCTACTAAGTGTTTGAGGCCAAATTTGAACTCAGGTATTCCTCTCTCCAGGCTTAGCACTCTATCTACTGAGGAAAATTTAATTTGTTACAAGTGATATTTATAAATCTGAAATCTTTTTAAGCAGCAAGATCAGTCCATTTTAAACAATATATATTTATTACTTGCATTTGCATTAAAATATAGCTGATGATATTTAAGAATGTTGTTTATATTTTTGTCTTCAGCCATAATGGTAACCTAGAGTGAGTTTTTCTACACTAATTAAAATTATTTTAGGGGTTCTCTCTTCACCCTCCCCCCCATTAGAATGACTTCTTGAGGGGCCGCTAGGTGGTGTAGTGGAGAGAGCGCTGGCCCTGGATTCAGGAGGACCTGAGTTCAAATCTGACCTCAGACACTTGCCACTTACGAGCTGTGTGACCCTGGGCAAGTCACTTAACCCTCATTGCCCGGCAAATACAAATAAAAAAAAAAAAGAATGACTTCTTGAAAAGTAGCAGCAACTTCAAGTAAATTTAAACAGCTATCTTTCATTTTATGCCGTATACATTGTTTTGGAAAAGTTAATAGCAGTCAACTTCTGTTAAAGAAAAAGTAGGCTTAATATGCCTTTTGAATTTGGTGCAGTTTTGACCATGGGTTAAGGTGACCTTTATATTTCTTCTCTTCCAGATAAAGCTTCTCCAAGGAGGTTGCCCCGGAAACGGGCACAGAAGAGATCAGTGGGATCTGATGAGTAAATGTTCATTTGTGCAACAATTCAATCTTTACTAAACCTGCCCTAACATTTTTTGGCCTGATGGGAATTAGTGCAGAGAAGCCATATCAACATATGAGGAAACTACTACTTCTGTTTGGACTGAGTAATCAGAGCTGTGGCGATAATATTGCTGAAAATGCACTGCATATGTTTTTTCTAAAGTAACAAATTTGGGTTTTTTAAACCATTAAAAACTGTGTGTGTGCGTGTGTGTGTGTAAGCAGTTGGTCTTACCAGAATCATTGTTGTACTACCTGAAATGTGCCTTTAGAGTGCTAAATGTAATGCTGGCATGTCTGTATCCCACTGAAAATTTGTGGTGGGTTTTTTTTTTTCCTTTCCAGAAAACATAATGAATAATTGCCTAATATTATTGTATAAGGAGTTCTCATTTTTACTATCATGCCTTGAACTGTACAGCAGAAAATAATTTAGCTACTCTGTTCCTGAGAATAGCTACCAATTTAGCAGTGATGGCACAAATTCTCTGGGTGTTTTTTTATATCTGCAACTAGTATTCTAAAGGCACAAGCAGGAGTAGCTGCTTTTAGCAATATAGTATTTTGTTTTGGTATTTTGCTGCTGTTTACTACAATACGCACATTGGGAGAACTTCCTTATACTGATCAAAGAATCCAGATGAATTTATATCAATCTGAGATTTAGCAGCAAAATTGTGAAGCATGAGACTATGTGCTGAATTTGATATATAAATTTCAACTCTCCATACCCTTCCTCATTTTTTAACAAAAAGAAAATAGCACACTTGTGTGAGCTGAATTATTGTGTTGTGCGTCATTGTTCTGTTGTGTCTGATCCAAAAGGTGGCTTTGGAATGATTTTAGATTTTTTTCAATATTTATGAATCAGTGATTTTCCTTCCTTCCCCTTAATGGAAACTACCATGGCCAGAAATTTCATTGTTCTACATCGAATAGAAGAAATGAACCTCCAGGCACTATGTAAAGTGGGGGCTCAAACTATAGGGCACATATCAGAAATGTGTTCCAGATTTTAATTTCTGCAGAATCATAAAACAGAGCTGAAAAAGACCTTCTAAAGCATCTAGGCCATCCTTCTCATTTTATAGATGAGAAAACTGAGTCTGGGTCAAAGTAATTAATCTGTATGAATACCAAGGAATAAGTTGAATTATACATATATATATATATATTCATGTTATATATTCTGTAGGTAGACATATAAGACATAGTTAAATGGTTGATTTATTTTTTTCCCCTAAATTGTTGGTTAATTCTTCCCTAACCTTGTAAGTAGTTTTTGTATTTTTGAAGTTTGCATGTGATTTTTTTTTTTTAGTAAATCTGTTTTAGATAGTAGAAATCCAAATATTTAAAAATTGAACTTCCTTTAAAAAAAAAATTGAACTCTACCTATATTATTTGGCCTTCCTCCCCTACCTACCCGTTTTGCTGTAGTCTTCTGTACGTATCAGGCATCATAGATGTTGTATGTTTAAGATTCCTGGTTTGAAGATAACTGATATTTATTTAGAAGGTTGTTGTCATTAAGACCTGTAATTAAATTGACAGTTTTGTTAGACTTGAGTAAAGGAAGAACTTTTAAAAGGCTTTTTTCCATGCCATAAAGCCATTTTCTCCTACTTGTCTTTGAAAAATTGAAGGTGAGGTTTTAGCTGCTAAAGTTTACTTTAGCTTCTTGCCTTTACCTTTCTTTTTTCCCCCTACCTCTTTTGAAATCTGCATTTAACCTGCCAAGAATGAACATCTGAGCCAATAACATTTGAATAATACCTATTCAGGTTAAAGCAGGGACTAAGGTTCCTAAATACCTGTGTTGGTGATATTATACTATTAACATCCCATTCCTAAAATTCAAAGTGTTTGGGCTGTTATCTTGGTGTGGAAGACCAATAGTTTATTTTAAAACTATGGTACTTAATATAAAAAAATAGACATAGCTTGGTTTTTGACAAGCAATATCAGTGAGTACTTAGCAGGAACTAACTGTACAGTAAATGGAATTAAATTCCACACATGGTATATTCAAGCACACTTATAACAAGTAGCCTATTTTTAAAATAACTTTTGAAAATGTAAATAATCTGGATGGGGTTTGTTTTTAGTGTATCTACTTAATTTGCAGACCATGATTTGAGAGACCCATGTATTGAATGTGGGTTTATGATTAGTGGTAGCTTTTGAAAATCTTGGTTTCACACATCAATAAGAAAAGATAAAGAAGTTGCCCCTTTCCTATCCCCTAGGGATATGAGGATTAATGTGTCTGTAAAGCACAAATTTTCCTCTGTTTGTCATGTTGTATTCTTATACAATAAGTGATTTTCTAATGTATTTGCCTACAATCTGTTGTCCAAGGGAGAAAAAGAAAATAGATATTCAGAGAACTGAAACCTGTAGAGGAATAAGGAGTGGATAAAAGCCACTGTAGCAGAAAGAGAATAAGAGACTTAATTTGAGTGAGAGTTAAATTCAGGATTTAGAAATTTCAAAAAAATTGGCTTTGGGACATAAAGGGGAAGCATATTTCAATATTAAGGGGGAAATGTTTGGGAACCACGCCTAAAAATATTTCAGATGTTAAATGGGAAAGTTTGTAATGCTCTTAATACAGTGGCTTTAGTGGCACAAATAGGATTTATACTTACCCTTATTGCCAAATTTAAATAGTAGACCTCAAGTGTTCATAAATAGGTACGGTATAACTCCCCCTAGCACCTAACACTGTGCCTTGCACATAATAGCTACTTAATATTTGTTTAATTCAATTATAGTAGTCAACACCACATTTGATAACTGCATCTTCTTACTCATACACATTGGTTGAGAGAACTTAATTGATTTCTGTATTTAAAATAGTTTGGAATAAGACATCCTTCCTTGAAATCTCCCTGGTAGATAAACTCTGCAGGTAGTGTAAGTGTACATATAAATACATATCATTTTATAAATTAATGCATTTCATATAACACATTTTTTATTCAGCTTATTCATTTAGTTCTAAAACAATATGTTTTCTAAAATTGAACAACTTTACAGTTCTACTTGAGATGTTCCCCATGTTTGGATTAGATGTGAGATGAGCTCCCATAGCCAAATTAACTGCTTGGTACAGCTTTGACCTAGGGGTATTAAAGCAACAACAAAAACTTTGCCATCAGCATGAATTAAAAGCATTAGGTTTTACTGACTAGACTGAATCCCCTACCAGATTTGTGGAATCAAATTTTTAAAAACTTGAGGCTTGAGCTAAGATAAGAATGTGATGAAAGGCAAGAAGTTTTAAATTTTAAAGCTGAATCCAACCCAACATGTTACTTGATATATCTAAAAATTATCCTGCATTATGATCCCTGTTAACTTTGTTAGATAACATTTGTATAGTTTTTAAAAATTATTTTTTACTGCTTAGAATAATCTGTGGCCTGTAAGCCTAATTATATTTGAAGTTATATTTTTTAGAATTGTTTAACAATGTAGTACTAATACTGCAATAATACTTGCACCACCTACCTCATTAGGGGTGTTGGAAGGAAAGCACTTTGTAATCTTAAGGCAGTATATAAATGTGAGTTAACTATCACCTTTCTTTCTGGGCCTCAGTTTATTATCTGTCCTTTGTAGTACAATATTTGAAGCCACTCCCTTTAATATATTATTGTAATAGATAAGCATTCTAGAATTGCTAAACTTCAGTGGAAGCTGCTTAGGAATATTTTGACATTAACTCCCAGGAATCTGAACAGCCAGAACAAAATTTCAACCAAATTTTTTGGTTTGCAGTACATACTGATAACTTAGTGCTGCCCCCTGAGATACTACTGCAAGATTCTAAAGAGTGTTCAGAGTGAAAACCATCACAAAAACTGGTGTTCAGCATAGTTTTAGTGCTAAGTATGTGTTTTAATTTTCTGAAAATTGGCAGTTCACATACAACAGATAGTCACTCAATGAAGATATTTGACTCCCCTGCCATTATGGATAAGCAGTACTTGACCAGGGAGTTAAAACTTGTTCCCAAAGAAGTTCCTTTATACCCCCAACTCTCCCCCAAATGGTCTTCAAATACATTTGTCCACAAGGTACAGAATCTTTAAATGCTAGCTAACCTTAGGACAGTGACGTCAAACTTAAATAGAAATGGGGGGTGGCCAAATCATACATAAACATCCCTGTAGGCTGCATATAAACTTAGAAAACCACACATGTATATATTTCTTTTTTTATTACCACAACACCACGTTACAACCAGATAAGAACTACATTTTAATCAGGTTCAGGCTGCACTTGAGATTGTGTGGACTACATGTTTGACACCTCTGCCTTAGAGAATATATAGGCCATATTACAAATGAGTAAAGTGAGAGATGACCAGTCCAATGTCAGAACCCACTTTTCCTATATCATGGACTACAGAGTATCAGCCCCATCAAGTTTATGTTTTTGCTTTTTTTTATTATAAGACTTGAATATATCCCCAGCCACTCAATATATTTATTGAGTGCATACTTCATAAAACAATAAAATATATAAAGGAAAATATCTGAATGGGGTGAATACTTTTTAAAGGGGCATCTATTTACTGTAGTCTTTTTCAGTTCATTTGTACCATTTGGCTATTTTTTTTCCATTAAATTCAAGTCAAGGATAATAGAAAATTGATGCTGAAATTTCCATAAAGGTAAAGGAAGGTCTGTGGCAAATTATTTGTTCTAGAATTATTAAGAGCTAATCAACTCATCACATGCTACCTATTATTCTTTAAGATGTCCCTTTCAGACCAAATTGAGCCAGGCATAATCTTTCAATACCCTTTCCAGGTAGCTTCTTTTTTAGCTGGAGAAAAATATTGTGATGATCACTTGGAAAAGTAGCACCATTTAGGATCGAATCCTTTGAACTACTAATTTACAAATTTTTCAGTTTTGAATGAATGTTAACTCGGGCATTTTTGCATGGACAAAAGTCTTTACCATAAAATCAATAGTGTGGTAACAAATTCACTAACACAAGGAGAAGGTCTTAAAAAGGATGCTTCCTTGAGATTTAGGAAGCCTAGGTTCTAATCCTAGCTCATACTCATTAGCTGTGTAATGTTGGGCAAGTCATTTAATCTGGATCTTCAGTTTCCTTATCTGTAAAACAAAAAGGTTGGATTACATGATAAACTTTTAAATGATGATAATAACTACAAACTCTTAATTTGATAACAACTTTTAAAGATATGTCTTTTAATAACTATTGGAAAGAACAACACTTATTTGGATATATTTAATTCTGGACTGTTTCCTTTCAAAGCAGTCATAATTCAGTGCAACATTCATTGAGCAGCTTACAGTGTGTAAAGTACTTTGCTGGTAATGTTTTACATTGTGTAGCACTTTTTAAATGCTTTCCTATAAATTACTCATGCTATTCTAATCAAAAGTGGAGGTGCACTTGTAGACACAGGCTCCACAAAGCACTTATTGTGGCTCACTAGTTTGCTATTATCCAGAATGGAAAACTTCAAGCAGGTGGTCTCCATACATAAGAGAACAGGCTTTATTCCACTTGAATTGCTCTCATGTGCACTTTATTATTAGAATTGTATGTAATACAAGGCTTTGCATTTCATGTCTCGTTCTATTTATAATTAAGTGACCTTGTTATGACTAAAAGAACCTGGGCCTGCTTTTTATCTTGTTCTGCAACCCTGTGGTGCTCTTATTGCCTCCATTAAGTAGAGAAGAACAGGCTGTCATACCTTTAGCGTTCTACCAAATGAAGCCAACTACAAATGAAATGGGGGCACAGACATAGCTTGAGGATATTAAATGGCAGTATGAGTTGGAGTATTTTCTTGAAGTTTTACTTTACTAAAGACCACTTAAATGATTCAGCTTTCCAGCAGATACCCTGTTTATACCCAAACCCTGTGTTCACAATTCTTTGTTTAGGACAAGACCAAGGTCTTGTGGTCTACTTGCCATTAAAATAAAGTAAATCTAATTTCAAAAGATATAGCAAAGTTATTCCATAACCCAAAGAAATAGCACTTCTTAAATCTGGCTCAATGAACAATCCTGTAGAAATGGTTTTTTTCTTTGCTTATGAGTCATAGTCTATGATTGTTTCCATCATCCTCTTTATCTGCTTTATTTCACTGTTAAACTTCTTGAATATTTATTTATACCTGCTGCTTCACCATCTCTCTACTTCTTGTAAGCTTGTAACCTTGTAAGCTATCATTCACTCACCTGTCTACTGAAACTGCTCTAAGATGTCTGCCCCTTCCCAAATACAATTATCTCTTAAGTCCTCATCCCCTTTTACATCTTTGATGCATTTTACCACTGTCCTCCCCTTGAAACTCCTCTTGGACACCATTAGTTCCATTTTTATCACTCATTTCTTTTGCTGACTATTCCCTTGTTCCCTAAGTAAGTATCCATTCCATGGTGCTGTGTATTATCCCTACACATTCTTAGGAAGTTTATCTATTCTTGTTCAGTGGTATCGAACTCTTTGTGACTTTGCGGGACCATACTATCCATGGGGTTTTCTGTACAGAGATGCTGGAGTGGTTGGCCATTTCCTTCAGCTCATTTTACAGATGAGGAAACTGAGGCAGACCAGGTTAAGTGACTTACCTGGGGTCACACAGCTAGTGTCAAAGGCCAGATTTGAACTCGGGTCTTCCTGACTCCAGGCCCAGGACTCTACTGCAGCTAGACAATGTAAACCATTGCTAGTTATTTTCTTAAACACCACTTTGAATATGCTATTCCTCTCTTCTATTGCTTGTCTTTTCCAAACTCTTGATTTTTCAAGACCCTTAGTATATTTTCTATTCCTACCCAACCTTATTTCTCCAAGACTTGTCCTCTAAAATTCACAAGGCACACTTTCTCCCATTTATGTTTGTACATTTTTGAAGTTCTTTACAGAATAAGTATAAAGTGCCTTACTTAGAGTAGCCCTGTAAGATAAGTAGTAAAAACATCAGTCCCATTTTACAGAGACAATGTGCCCTTCCCTTCATCTATTCAAATTATATCTCTATCCATCCTTTAATAAATCCTAATACTACCTCTCTGAAACTTTCCCTGATTATTCTAGCCTACAGTGACCTATATTCTTGAACTCCTATGCTGCTTTTATTCTGTGCCTCAGAATTTAGCACTTGATTATATACTGTCATAAGTCATCAGATATATAATGCTTTAAGGCTCACTAAACACTCTTCACAATTACCTTAAGTAGATATTGCAAGTATTATTAACATCATTTTACAGATGAGGAAACTGAGGCTCAGGTCAAGGGACTTTCAAGAAGTCACATGGCTGGTAATTATGAGAACCTGCATTTAACACCAGGTCTTTTCTGACTCCCAAGCCCAAGATCCTTCCCATTCATTATACCATGGTACCCTTTTATGTCTTGTCCATAACTATATTCTGGTGCCAATGAGTGGAAGAGGCAGATTTTATCTCACTATAGAAAAGAACTTCCTCAGAAATGGAAGGGGCTACCTCATTAGCTTAGAGATGTTTTAAGCAGAGGCTGAATAACCATTTTCTCAGGGATGTTATAAAGGGGATTTGAACTAAATAGTCTACATGGTCCTTTCCAACTAAAGGTTTCTGAAATCCTGGAGGCCAGGGGCTGTGTCTGATGCTACCACCACCACCCCAACCCCGAACTGTTGTTCAATAAATACACATTGAGAGCAGGATATCAGAAGCCCTTCAACTCCTTTCATACCCCACTCCTTGCCTCAAACATCTAGCTAAACAAAGCCCCCTGAATTCTAAAAAGTACTCATCAAACAATACGTAAAATTACCCAGGAAACTAGGCAAAGGTAACGACACCACCTCAGTTCTGCTCTTCAACAACAGACTGATTGACTACTAGCCATGGGTATTGTTGGGCTTCATGGTGACATGAGTTGTGCAAGATGGCCTCTGAGGTTCCTTCTAACTGATTCAGGGGATTGGAAACATTTCATTTCACTTTTCTCATTTACTCAGGCCAGATAGCTGCTTTTGTGTTTTTGTCTTTAATTTGGATCCTTTGAGCTAGGACTGTTAATTTCAAGAAATGTATGCTAAGATTCCATTACAACAAAATAATTTGTCCCTCTTTTAAAATGTATTTTTAAATGAAGTCTTGCTAAACTTTAGCATTTTGTGAATATGGAGCCTTTTGTTGGTTTCATTGGAAAAAATTAGGTTAATGAGTTAATAAAATTCTTGTGTTCAGGGGAAAAAAAAGCACCAGGGGCCAAGATCTATGAAGTAGTAGAAATAGCTTTCTTTTTCTTGGTAAAGCATTGATTTCCCCTGTTGCTTTTTATTCAAATTATGTATTACTATCAGCCAACTGCCATCCTCTCTCTCACTTGTACTTCTAAAAACAAATGCAGGTAGAATTTACCAGAGCTATGCCTGAGAATGTTCACATGAAGTATGAAATTTGCCCTTAAATGGCAATGCCAAACTAATGATGGGTCTTTATTGCTGAGGAGGAGAGTAAGACAAACCATGATTCAAATGCATTCATGCAACAAATTCAGTCTTTATTTAATTTTCCCCTTCAAGTTATGAGGAAACTCTTAATTTTCTGGAAGCAAATGTAAAATCTGGACATTTTAAATTATAAGGTAGTGTTAAAAGGAAAAATAAAAATAAAAGTACTTTTTAAAACAAAGTTCAAATGTTATTTTTGGGTTTTAGTTACAATACTTTACAAATAATCACAAAACCCCTTTCTTGAATACTGTGTTATCTGTTACTTATTTCTCAAGTCTTTCCTATCTCTATCCTATTATATACACCTACTACTTTATTATTAATAACTGTAAGCCTAAAATTTTTTTCAAGGAACCAAAACCAGATTTTTAATTCCTCAGCTTGTGACCCTAATGAACTGGTAGTAAGAGCTATTTATAACAAAACTAAAACTCTAAAGCAGTGTTCTCCAAAATTGGGACTGTGGCATGACCCCTATACTATGGGATCAGTCAGCCAAGGTGGAATGGGAAGATGGATTCAATCCCACCCTTCCCATGATAACCAACACAGTTACTCCATTCCCTTCATCCATTATCTCAACATTGCCTCCACCCTGCCATGTCCCACTACATCTGGATACCCTCAGCATCTCTCACCTGGGCTGTTACAGTAGTTTCTCAATTGGTTTCCCTGCCTCAAGTCTCTCTTTTCCATCCTCTAAATAGCTGCCAAAATACTGTTCTTCAAGTGCAGTTCTATCCATGTCATTCCTTTTAAAGCTTGTGACTCCTTATTAAGGCACCTAGGTGTCACAGTGAGTAGATTGCCAAGCCTGGAGTCAGGACCTCTCATCTTCCTGAGTTCAAATCTGGTCTCAGACACTAAGCTGTATGACCCTGGGCAAGTCACTTAACCATTTTGGCCTCAGTTTACTCATCTTCAGAATGAACTGGAGAAGGAAATGGCAAACTACTCCAGTGTCTTTGCCAAGAAAACCTGAAATGGGGTCATGAAGAGTTGGACATGACTGAACAACATCTTATTGACTTTAGGATCAACTATTTCACCCTTTTTAAACTTACATTTTTGTATGTTACATAATATACACAAATGGTACAGTAGTAGCTATACATAATTTACAAATAAGTAAACATACATATATTGGGGCATATGCTCAAAATTTTTTTTACTGCTGGAGTGAACGATCAAAACAGTTTGGAGACCACTCACTGCTCTAGAGTTTTAGATGAGAGTGGGAAACATTCAGATTTGTTACAGACTTTTCATTTAAAAAATAAGAATAGTCTTGAAACTTGAAGATTTTAATCTCTAACAATGAAATATTTATTGGCCTTCTAAATTTAATTCTAACAAAACAGGTAAAAGTAGATAAATAGGTCATTTGGGTTTTGTAGTCAGGATTCGTGATTTTCTACTTTGCATAATTAAGAATAAACTACAGTAAATAGTTATTGCTTTAGTTGCAGGTAGTTTTTCTTTGGTACTAAAAGTAAAAGCATCTTGAATCCATAGACTACAGGAATTGGGGTGGGGGGAGCTTTTCATCTTGGTGTTGAAAATAGCAATCATTCATAGTAATATGAATAACTAAATATAAAATGGCTTTTTATAGATTTCACATGCTATAATATTCTTGCAAGCAGTCATCTTGACTAAATGCATTATACAATAAGAAAAAGAATTAGTCCACTGACATAAAATCATTCCATAGCAAATAATTTATCTGCTATATCATTTGGGGATCTAGATAAGTAACTCCTGTTGCTGAGCTGAAATTCCAAGTATTTCTTGCCATACTGGTGACCTTTTCAGAAAACAAAACTAACTTTAAAGGTATGCAAAATAAAATAATGCTTTGAATAAATGAGTTTTTTTAAAAACTATAGTAGTGGGTAATTATTAAAAATAAAGTAGTTGGCTTCATTCTGTGACAAACAGCTGAAATTTTCTAAGGCAATAGCATTTTCCCACATTATGGGGATGCAATAGAAACATGAAAGACATAGATATATCCCTTCAATTTTAATTACAAGTAGACCCTGTCTAGCTGGGAAACACACCTCACAGAAATGCCAAAGCCAAAGAGCCCCACAACTCAATAATTGTCTAGTAACTGGAGATGGCCGGTGCTTGATAGTCTGATTTTATGGCCCTGATGACATTACTTAAGTCTCAGGATATAAACTAACACAGGCTTCCATGCAGTATCAGTGACAGAATGAACAAATTTTAGCATTAATGATAGCTTTCCTTCAGTACATAATGGCTTGATTTGCAAAACCATCCACTAAATTGAAACAACTAAATGAGCCATCAAGTGGCACACACACAGTGGTGTCCTTCAAGCAACAGTGGGTACTCACTTGTCTAGAGCATGAATCAGATAAGATGAAAGGGCCAGCAATGAAAGCATTCAGATGCAGCAGTTCATCTCTAAGCAGTGCTTAGGAACTAAGAAAAATTGAGCTCACTCTGACTGCAGCCAATACCAGAAGTGGTATCATGTGTTCCACATATTTAGCTTGAGAACCATTTGCCTACATTCATCTTTTTCAACAACCTGTATTGGTCCATCTCTGCACAAATTCTCCAAATAGTCCAAATTCAGGTTTAAGAATCATAAAGCAGAACTAGTGTTGCTTCAAATCCTAGGCACCCAAAGTTGTAGTAGTGGGCATGTTGTGCTCCCTGGTGTACTATGCAACACTGGTCAATAAGAGCTGGCATTTATAGATGACTTTAAAATTTACAAAGTGCTTTACACACATCTCATTTGATCCTCACTACATCCCTATGAGGTAGGTGTCCTGTCATTATCCTGATTTAACAGATAAGGAAACAGGCTCAATGAGCTTGTGACTTGTCTAGTCACACAACTAGTATCTGAGGTGGGATTTGAACCCATTTCTTCCTGTTGCCAAGTCCAGTGTTCTATCCACTACGCCACCTTTATGCTTTCTTATTTCACAGAATGAACAAAACGTCCCCAGGGCCGCCTCTCCGAGTTGCCAAAAACAGGAAAAGCAAAACAAAACTGGTGACCTCAGAAGATAAGAATGACTCCAGGAACCATCCTGTTCTATAGCAAAGGTAACTAAGAAAGCAGTCTCCTCCTGTCAGATTCTACCAAATCATAGGCCCCATACTCCTGTTTGCCCCAGCAAAATTTAAACACACACAAAAGGTGACTAGAATTCATGGGAAGGATGCTCTTGATAAGACACCAAGGAAGTGCTCTAGGATCTCATCAAGTACAAGAAAATTATTTTTGTTTCCTCAGCCTAGCATCGGGGTTACTGTGGCAGCCATAGAACCAGCAAGACCTGGGTGGGATCAAGTCTCATTTCAGATGACGGGCTGTGTGCAAGTCACTTAACCTTTCATTGCCTCAGGCAACTCAATAAGAGTATAAATTGCCTAGTAGTTGCTGATCTGTAGTGGTAGAAGGGGGAGTTTCCTCCACAAGAGCTCTATATCAATGAACCTGACAGGTCCAGTGCAAAAATAAACTCTTCATTCCAGAAACCAAAGTAGAATATTAATCTTGTAAGAAACAATCAGGACTCTAGTGTTACAAAAACCTCTTTCACCCACCTAACTGGGTTCAGATTAGCCCACCCATCAAATCAAAATCTGGCTCCAGAACGTGACCCAAATACTAATATATAGATATTTGAATACACTAAAGATATATGACATAAGAATTGTAAAGCTTCAATTTTTTTTTCTTACTAGACTTAAAACTCATAGAATTGGAAAGAACCTTAGAGATCACCTAGTTCAACCTCCCACTCACTGAAGGAACACATTCAACAACATTCCTTACAGCCTCTCTTTGAACAGTTCATTATCCCATGGGCCATCCCATTTAATTTTGGGATAGCTCAAATTATTAAGCACGTCTTCCTTATATTTAACTGTGATTGGCCTACCTGTAAATTCTTCCTATGGGTCCTAAATAATTCTGTTCATTGGAAGCACATACAATAAGTTTATTCTTCACATGTCAGCTTTTCAAATATATTTGAAGACAAAGATTTGTCCTTCCACCCCCATCATCTTTTTTTCCAGATTATGGATATGGTGGTGGCAGGGGTGAGATGGGAGAGATTAGTGGGAAAAGCCCGTTGTAACTCTACCTATATACTAAAATTAATACCAAAGGGTAGTTTTTCTCAATACATTTGATGAAATGATCCCTTTCCATGCATTCAAAACTTTCAAGAATGATGGAAGCCAAGGATGAATCTGCTATTATCTTTTTTTAAATTTTTTTTCATATTCAACAAGTACCATATTGGTTTGGGGGGGGGGAGGTTCCAGACACACCCCTGTAATATGAGATCTCTTTCAAAGGAAAAATATGTACAAATATTTTAATACTTTTACAAAAATATGTATAAGCATACACTAAAAAGTACATTAAATTACCATATAAATGTATTTACTGTGGGTTTTATTACATTTTAAAAATGCAAATAAAGATGTTTTATTCATCTTTATCATTTGCTGCTGTCACTTGTCGTTATTCTCTTCTTCCCAGTCTTTGTACAATATGTCATCTTCACCACCACTGTAATTTTTAAGCAGTGGATCACAGATTTTAGGAGTTAGTATTTCCTGTGTGGTTAAAATCTAGTACAGAATGTCTGCCGATGGCTTTTTAACTTTTTCACTAATTGTCAAGATGTGACACTGCCCCAACAAAAGCCCATCTGAGGTCTGCCTTTGGAGGTTGTCTCTGAAAGGTGTAGAGCTGTAATACCATTCTACATAGACAACAATTTGATCTGATTATGATGATTTCAATCCTTTTAGCTGAAGGGTTGGATACCATTTAAATATACTTCAGATGGGGCAGCTAGGTGGCGCAGTGGATAGAGCGCTGGCCCTGGAGTCAGGAGGACCTGAGTTCAAATCCGACCTCAGACACTTAACACTTACTAGATGTGTGACCCTGGGCAAGCCACTTAACCCCAATTGCCCTGCAAAATAAATAAATGAACAAACAAACAAACCAATCAACCAACCAACCTCAGATCTAGCATTGCCCTTTTTTGAAGAAGAGCTGAGGGGCTCTAATTCCCTATGACCGATAACCAGTTGGCATTCAGTCACTCATTGTCCAGCTTCTTTTTGGGTGTCTCATAATTACTCTTTTGAGGAATGTTTCTCTTAGAAGCATTTTTTTCATATCAGTGGCAGCTTTCAGCCATCAGCTGGTACATCTAACATTATTCTAAGGCATTCCCCCCTCTTCACCCCCCCATTTTCAGTGGCTGTGTTGTCACAAGAATTACTTCCATATCTCTTTTCCAGTTGTGTTGCTCAGCATATTGAAGAGCATGAGTGTTTCATCAGGATTTCTGATTTGGTTGAGATGATGAGAGTGGGGGAGAGGAGAAGGGTTAGTCTGAATCTGTGATTCCGTTAGTGTAGGGAACAAGCACTAAAACTCCATCCCCTAATGCAAATCAGCAATTTATCTGTAACTTCTTGCCTGAGACACTGAGAACAATTTATCCATGGCCACATAGCTGGTATATGGTATAGTCAGAGCTAGAAGTCACCCAGGTCTTCCTGATTTCAAAGTCTGTCCCTCTATCCACTCTGCCAGGCTGCCTCTCTAATGCTCAAGTGTGATATCTGTATATTTTCTAATGGCTAAGGAGTTGGTGGTGGTCTACCATCTTCTCATTAAAACTGAGTGGTAATTGATCTAAATGTAGGACTTCTTTGCAAATCTCATTTAGTCACTTTCAGCTGGATTTTGCAATTCCTAAGGCTTTCAATTTGAATAGCTATAGGCTGATCAGCATTCCATTTTGTCTTGGTTGTTTTACAAAGGAAAATACATGCTTCTTAACCTTGGAAATGACATTCTGATTTTTTTTTCTTCTCATGTATCCAATAATTTCCATTCTTTTCATTAATACTTTCTTCCCTGCTGTTTATAGTATAACTAATAACTGTTTTTCAAAATGTATATTGATAATTGTATCTTTTTTTTTTTTTGACGGGGCAATGGGGGTTAAGTGACTTGCCCAGGGTCACACAGCTGGTAAGTGTCAAGTGTCTGAGGCTGGATTTGAACTCAGGTCCTCCTGAATCCAGGGCCGGTGCTTTATCGACTGCGTCACCTAGCCGCCCCCAATGATTGTATCTTAACACTAATCCTCCTTCCATACAGATTCCCACCTCCCCAGATAGGGTTATCTTTAACCTCACAATAACTCACAGAGCAACCAGCAATACTGGTCCAGAGAGCAGAAGGTTCTTTTATGAAAACTATCAAACCTTCCAAGTTCCTTCTGGTTTTTGAGATTTCATTTGAAATCAGTGTTTCTACCTGTGCTACAAAGAATGTGGTTCTACACTGCACTTAGGTTTTATACAAGCTAGATTTGAGAAAAATGCATGGCATCTCTATGGACCAATGTGGTACTTGAACTCCTACCATATACTAGGCACTGCTTATGTGTGGATCAGGGTCAAGTAAGGAAACAAAAGAAGTATTTAATTTAGTTCAGAAAATGTTTTATTTAGCCCTTACCACATGCAAGACACTGGACTAAGCACTTTGGGTACAAAGATAAAAATGAAAAATAGCCCTTTCCCTTAAGGAGTGTATGTTCTACTAGGGACATAAACAGATAGGTAAATTCAGTAAAAAGCACTAAGACCTGGGAACTCAGGAAAAGGTACTGGAGATCCTAAGTGGTAGAGGTTGAAGAGGGAATGCATTCCAGGCATGGCAATCATTAAGTCAGTGTGGTTAAAATATAGGTCAAATGAAGCAAAGTCTGGAAAAGTAGATGAGAGCCAGATTACAGAAAGCTCTAGATGCTAGGCTGAGCTGTTAGAAGTTTATCCTAAGGGGTCAGCTAGGTGGCACACTGGCTAAAGCACCGACCCTGGATTCAGGAGGACCTGAGTTCAAATTTGGCCTCAAACACTTGACACTAACTATGTGACCCTGGGCAAGTCACTTAATCCTCACTGCCCTGCAAAAAAAAAAAAAAGTTTATCCTAGAGACAGTAGACAGACACTGAAAATTTTTCTGCAGGAGAGTATCATAGTCAGACCTGCCTTTTAGGAATATCAAGCTGGCAACTAGGTGAAAGGTAGAGGATGAAGAGACTAGAAACATGATTGTCTAGGTAAGAGGTGCCAGTTGAAAGAATGGGAAAGATGCAAAGGATTTTGAGTTAGGATTTGACAAGACTTGACCACTGATTGGATGACTATGAGAGGGAAGAAGAAAAATCAAGGCTGCCTCCCAGGTTGCAAACCTGGAAAAATGGAAAGATGATGATACTGTCAACCAAAGGAGGGAAGTTTGGAAAAGGAATGGCTTTTTGAGGGACAATGGCTTGTTGAATTTGAGCAGTGGACAGGACATCCAAGTGGAGAGAATTGTTGTTCATTCAGTCATGTCTGACTCTGGTGACCCCATTTGGGATTTTCTTGGCAAAGATACTGGTGTGGTTTGCCATGTCCTTCTCCAGCTCATTTTACAGCTGAGAAACTGAGGCAAACAGGGTGAAGTGACTTGCCTAGGGTCACACAGCTAGTAAATATCTGAGACCACATTTGAACTTGAGTCTTTCTGACTCCAGGACCTGACTGAGAAGAGCTACTGGCATTTTTATGGTACTTTAAGGTTTGAAGTGTTTTTCCATGTCTCATCTCATTTGACCCTCAAAAACCATGTGAAGTAAGAACTACAGTTACTACAAATTAAGAAACTGAGGCTGAAAGGGGTTAAGTGGCTTTTGCATTGTCACCCATCTTGTAGATTTTTGAGATTGGAAGGAAAAGGGAGCCTTCCTGGCTCTGAGCCCAGCACTGGGTCCACTATCCTGTACTCTTTCTCCAAGAGGCAGATGACCGTAGAGGAGTAACATTCCAAAGAGAGGTTAGGGTTAGATATATAGATTTCAGAATCATCTACAAAGGGATAACTGAACCTCTGTGAGCTGATTAAGTCACTAAGAGAGTGAGGAGAGCCTAGCACAGCCTTGGGAGACACTCGTGAGGAATGAACAGGAAATGGATAATGATCCAGCAGAGACAGAGCAGTCAGACAGGAAGGAGAATCAGAAAAGATTATGCAACAGGAGTGGATGGTAAACTGTCAGAAGCAGCAGATTAACAAAGAGGATAAGCATTGAGAAAAGACCTTCAGATTTAGCAGCTTGCTAGACGTTGCTAACCCAGGCAACTACAGTTTCAGTCAAGTGGCCAGATTGCAAAGAGGTTGAGAAGTGGCAGTGAGGAAATGAAACAATAAACAGGTCTAGGAGTTTGGCTGAGAAGGAAGAAATATAAGGGAACAGTTTGCGGGGATGGTAGGGTCCAGTGAAGGCTTTTCAAGGAAGAAAAAAGATCTGATTATAGACATTATAGCATGATTATAGACAGCAAGGAAGGAGTCAGTGGATAAGAGATTAAAGATGAAGATGGAGGAAAGCCCCAAGGGAACAAATAGTAGGGTTAGCCTGTTCAAGGAGAAAGACCACCTCTTCCTCAAGTCATAAATTTGATTTGCAAGGTACCCTAAGAGTCATCTACTCCAGAAATGTCAAACTGCCCAGTGATACCCTAACCAGATTTAAATGTAATTGGGAACTACTTAACAAAAGAAATACAAGTTCAATACAACATAGATAATATTAATTTGTAGCTTTCAGCATCAATATACTAGATCCTTTCTATTTGAATTTGACACCACTGATATATCTAGTCCAACCCCAACATCTAATAGACAAGGAAACTGAGGCCCACAGCAGTTAAGTGATTTGTCCAGTGTCACCTAGGTAATGAGTGACAGAGGCAGAATTCGGCCCAAGGTTCTCTTACTGCCTACATAGCACTCTCCATTACATCATGAAAGAATGAGAGATACTGAAGGGATTTGACATATGGAATAGGGAAACAGAGGCAATCAAATGGAATACCTCTTTTCTCAGGAAAGCCCACAGCTTGAAAAAGGGACCAGGAAGGAGGGGTGATTTAAAGGCCTTGAAGAGAAAAACTGTTTGGAAGGTTGTAGAGAGTAAATCAGGGAAGAATAATAGAATAGGGTACAGATAAGGTTTGATAAATTTGTAGTGACCCCCACATAGGGAATTTTTTTTCCTGGCATCAGGCAGATAGTGGAAGGACAACCCAGGGTGGATGTTTAGCAAAGTGTAAGCAGCAATAGGCCAACCATTCAAGAGATTCTAAGGAATAAGATTGGGTTAAAACAGTGAAGAGAGGAAATTGAAGCCAGATCAACATTGATTGACTGGAAGAGGAGAATGGATGGGGTGAAAAGTCTGGAGGTGGTGGTGAGCAAGAAGAATAGGCCTAGGAGTGAGACAAAGTGAGAGATGGAAGGCTTGGAACTTCACAGAGAAAGTAACTCAAGAGATCAAGATCACAGAGACAGTCATGTTCTTCATGAGAGAGATCTGAGATGAGACCATCCCTAGGCGTGACTGAGGTAGAATGAAGGGATGAATCTTAGGTGTTGGGAAGTTGATGTGCTGGGAGGCCAGGGTGTTGTAGGGGATCCCCTGGATTCAGAGCCTGGATAATGACAGGAATGGGGAAGGGTAGAGAGGGAGCAAAGGACTGTGGGCCAGGTATTGAATTCTTTGAAAAAGGAAGGTGAATAACCTGAAAAGCTACAGGTGCCTGGATCAAGAATCTAGATAGGCAATGTAGGCTGATGGAATGATTCTCAGAGAAGAGGTTGCTGAGTGATGACTACAAAGGGATGACTTAGAAGTTGCAATGAGGAACAAGAAGGGAAAGATGGAAATAAATAAGGGAGGGGAACTGGTCTAAACTGTAACAGGTTTTAGAAAATTTGCATAGAAATGATATGTTCATCTGCCCTGAATTGTTGAGGAGTCCTAAAATTTAACATATTCCTAGAATGTTGTAGGTACTTATTAAATGCTTTTTGGTTGGTTGACTGATTTTAAAATGTCTCAGGATTCAGTTGCCAGAGGTACCACTCCACCTAGCATTTAAATTTGTCTCTACCTAGGTAATGAATGAGCCTCTCTACTGTTCACAGATTTCCTTTTTTTTCTGTTTCATTATTTGTAGAGATTGGGTTTAAAATATTTCATTAAACTCTACATTTATCAGAATCAGACAGATTTAAGGAGTAAAATGAATGGAGTTTGGGCCCAAAGTTCCAGAAATACTGAGTTTTAAAAAAAAACCTTACCTGGTTTCAATTCAACATTTATTAAATTCAAGGCACTGTGCTAGGTACAAGAATTCAAAGGTGAATAGACAACCGTTCCTGTCATGGAGTTTATAGTCAAGTAGGATTAGGAAAATACAGAAATATACTATGAAATAGAATGTGTGTAAAAGAGACCCAAAGATAGAGAGCCTTTGGCTGGAGCAGTCAAGTAAGAAAAGCCACATAGAAGAGGCTGGGACCTGAAGAATGAATAGGATTTTCAACAGGCAGAGATGGAAAATACATTACAGAGATAAGTAATCAGAAGCATGGAGGCAAAAAAGAACAGATGTAGTTCCAAAGAAGGAAAAGCGGTTAGTTCTGTTTAGCAGTCTTGTAGATAGTATCTTCTAGCATACTTGGTGTGAGATGATCTAACCACTACCACTCCCAAACCCCTCTATTAACTTCAGTGGCTTCCTGTTAACTCCAGAATCAAATACACAATGCTCTGTCTGACATTCAAAGCCCTTCATAACCTAACTCCCTCCTACCTTTCCAGTCTTCCCCCTCCTTACTCCGTAACACATACTATTCAATCCAGTGACACTGGCCTCCTGGCTGTTCCACAAACAAGACCCTCCATCTCTTGTCTCTGGGCATTTTCTCTGACTGTCCCCCTGGAACACTCTCTTGCCCATCTCTGCCTCCTGCCTTTCTTTGGCCACCTTAAAGTCTCAACAAAAATCCCATCTTTTACAGGAAGCCTTTCCCAACCCCTTTTAATTCTAGTACCTTCCTTCTCTTAATCATCACCTATTCATCCTGTATATAGCTTGCTTTGTATATATTTCTTTGTCGTTTGCTCTATTAGAGCGCATGCTCCTCAAAGGAGCCCACTTTCATCTTTTGCCATTTTTTGTAGCCCCACTGCTTAGCACAGTGCCTAGCACATGCGAGGCATTTAATATTTTTTGGTTGATTGATATGACTTTTAAAACGTTGCTTATAAAGTTTTGGAATAGCAAAAGAAATAGGGGCAGCTAGGTGGCACGGTGTATAGAGCACCAGCCCTGGATTCAGGAGGACCTGAGTTCAAATCCGACCCTCAGACACTTGACACACTTACTAGCTGTGTGACCCTGGGCAAGTCACTTAACCCCAATTGCCTCACTAAAAAAAAACCAACCAAACAAAAGAAATAGCTTTCCTAAAATTCAACATTTCCTTCACTTATCTCTACCACAGGCAGTGACATCTGGGTGGCATGGTGGGTAGAGCTCCCCACCTAGAGTTGGGATGACAAGCATTCAAATCTGGCTTCAGACACATACTAGCTGTGTAATCCTGGGCAAGTCCCTTAAGCTCTGTCCACTTTAGTGTTTTCAACTGTTAAAAAGAAAAAAAAAGAAAAAAAAAGGCTAATACTAGCACCTACATACATCCCAGTGCTGTGAGGATCAAATGAGATAATATATGTAAAGTACCTAGAACAGTGCTTGCCACATAGTAGATGCTTAATAAATGCTTGTTTCCTCCCCTTGTTCTGAATTGTTTTAAAGCATGATTTAAAACCACACAGTCACTATGTAATATTGAGTGGCCTTTTGTATCTCTTAGTCCTAGATGCATTTTGGCTATTCTGCATGTTATTCATCCTTCCAAATCAATCAAGAAGCATTTCTTAAATGCCTGCTCTGATTCCAAGCACAATGCTAAGCAATGGGGATAATCTCCCCCCTCCCCCCCAAAAAAAGACAACTAAACTAAAAACAATCCCTTCTCCCAAGGAACTTATATTCTGGTGGGGGGAGACAACATAGATAAATCAGAACACAAAAGATAAATAAAGAGAAGAGGAAAGGTAATCTTAGAAGGGAAGGGAATAAACATTTATATGGTGCCTGCTCCAGGCAGTATGCTAAGCCCTTTGCAAATAATACCTCATCTGATCCTCATGACAGCCTCACAAGGTAGGTAGTATTAGTATCCTCATTTTTACAACTGAGGAAACTGAGGCAGGCAATGAATTTATTTTATTTTATTTTTTGCCCAGGGTCGCACAGCTAGTGAGAGGATATATTTGAATTTAGCTTTTCCTGACCCCAGACCCAGAGCTCTATCCGTTGCGCCACCTAGTGTCCCAAGGCATGATAGCACAAACATCTGGGGAGGACCAGGAAAGGCTTCTTGGAGGATGTGTCTCTTGAGCTGAGTCTTCAAAGGAAGTAAGGGATTCAAATTAACAGTTGGGAAAACATCCCACACGTGGGGAATGATTGTAAAGACAGGAGGTAAAACTTATACCAGGAAAAAACCATTTTACAGCTAAAAGTTCTAGTCGTTAATCCTTTTGGAGACAAAGCAGTTGATGCTAATAGGTAAAATCCATTGTAACCTTTGCCTTTCATTGACCGTCAGTGTACTTCAGAGCATTACATGCCAGAGATATGAAGTCTTTTCAGGCAGTCCTGTCATTTTTCTTTCATAGGAGATTTATGTGGGCAATGTTTTAAGTGAAATATTTTGGTTTTTAGAACCCTCATAAATGAATCATACGCCAAGCCTCTAAGTCTGATTTTGCCTTTTCTTACCAGCATGTATTGCACATACTGGCAGTAAAGTGATTGATTTGTCCCAGTTTCTCTAAGGTTTTTGATACAGCACTCTTTCCCTTTGTTTTTTCAGACTCATAAGGGGGAAATGCACTGATGTCATCAGACCTCTCCTGCAACTCTACCACCTTAAGGGATCCAGGTATAAGGACAATTCTCTCCAGGTGAACTGGCTACAAGTAGAGATAGAGAACAGTGGTTGGGGTGGCCAGAGCACAGAATACACTTTTCTCCTCTGTTCTGCTATTCCATGGACTTACTCCAGTGGTACCAACATGCTGAACTGGATCACTGTCTAGGATGATCGACCCTAGGGAATTCCAATGTGACTCAGTCTGTGGTTTATGAAGAATAATCATCGGACCTTGTTTACAGATGGAGGTGTCTCATCGACACACTTCACTTCATCAGCCAGCAAGCAGGGTGGTGGGCACTGTCAGGTATTACTTTAAGGTTTGTGTAACATAACTTGTAGGCTCACTAAGTCCTGTGGTTTCTTAACTCAGTTATAGCCCTCAGGGAAACAAATGGCCCCTTACCAAGTAAGCTGGCCCATTCATATTGGTGGTTGCAACATGAACCTTAGCAAGAAACCAGTTCCATCCTGGGAAATATTCAAGAACTTATGTCTTAGGAGGTTAGTCAATTTAAACAGTAAGTTCTGTGGACAAAGAATGTAAGACCTGAGTTGAGTAATCTTTCATGCAATGCACATTAGGATGTGCTGTCAAAATAAGAGTGGCTGGCTTCAGGATTGGGCTTTTACCTTGGGACTCTTGTCCTGAAGTCCAGTATTGGTCTACTGTCACTGTGAAAGGGCCCTTTGCTGTTCTCTCCAGCTGAAAATCTCTGCATGTAGAGATAGAGAACAGTGAATGGGAGGACCAGGGGCCAGAATCCTCTTTTCTCCTTTGATCTGCTATTACACGAATACCCTTGGTAGCATCCAGCCACCCTAAACACCACACACAGGTTATCCTTCTACCCTAAGGAACAAACAGGATTCAGATTTGACTGTCTCACCATCCTTGTCCACCTCCTCCAAAATTCCAGTGGATCTGCCACCTCTTCCAAGCTCTCCAGTGATGCAAATTCCAGTCCATCCATGCCTGCCCATCCTATGCAACACCTCTTCGTGTCCCACTGAAAATCTGCCACAAGCAAGTCCACCTGACATGCTAGGAGCTTTCCTTAAATTCTTGTCATGGAGAGGACACTCATCAAGTACGTGGGCTGTCCAGAAGTTATCCTTTGCTCTCTCCCTATGACCAGCCCATCTTTTCTTCATTCAGTTCTCTGATGACCTCCTCTATGCCCTTTCCCCTCTACATCCTGACTGTTGCAAAGTGGCTTGTATAGATTGAAGGAGGGTATTCAGTTACATTATTTATCTTCAGCTAATTTAAAGGAGGGAGGACCTGGTGAGTCTCCACCACTCTGCCAGAATTCGTTTACATGGGCTAAAATTTCCACCAAAGCAAGCTAGGTAGAATACTGTGAATTTGGGGCATTTGTCAGAGTTCTTAGTGACAGTGAGCTACTGCTGTTGCTCCTCCTGAGCAAAAAGAAAAAAAAAAACAACAGATTTCCCCACAGGCCATTTGGTAAAATGCCAAATTCTCTTGAGATCAGTACAATCATGCTAGCATCTTAGGCACAAAGTCACTACTATATCTTAAAGGTTAAGAGGCTATAGGCTCTAAGAACGTTAATTCATACCTTCATAAACCTTGTTTCTTTTAAATGGGAGAAAATGAGCTGTATTTCTGGTCAAAAACTTTTATTTTACACCTATATTGTACACATTAAATGTTACCCATTGCCACTTTATCTTCTAAATCTTTTTTTTCCATTTCAACAATATCTTAATAAAGAAAAAAGCAGATCTTTTTGTTATACTGTCTCCCATTGCCCACACCAACTTAGTACTGTCCCACATGTTATGGATCTTCATCCTCAGAAATCACTTCTAAATAAAGTTGATATTATAACTTTTTGAACATTATGTGGCTACTCTAAAAAGTTATTGAATTTCTGTGATGGTGGCAAGTTTGTATACCATGTATTATATTTACAAACCTGATCTTTTTTGTTTGTTTGGATCCATATTTTTTTTTGGCAGGGCAATTGGGGTTAAGTGACTTGCCCAGGGTCACACAGCTAGTAAGTGTTGTCTGAGGCTGGATTTGAACTCGGGTACTCCTGAATCCAGGGCTGGTGCTCCATCCACTGTACTATCTAGCTGCCCCTGGATCCATAATTTCATCTGTAAGGTAGCCCCTTCTACCAATGTAGATCAGTAATGCCTCTGAAATTTAGTAATCCTGATTGCCTAGAACACTTAGAAGCAGCTAGGTGGTGGCTCAGTGGATAGGGCACTAGACTCAGTCAGGAAGATCTGAGTTCAGGTCTGGCCTCAGACACTAGCTGTATGACTCTGCCCAAGTCACAACTTCTATTTGCCTTAGTAACTCAACTGTAAAAGGGGACTATAATAGCACTTTCAAGGTTGTTATAAGGATCAAATGAGATAATAGTTGTAAAGCACTTAGCACAGTGCTTGTAACATAGTATGTGTGTTCCATTCCCCTAAGTGACTTGCCTGTGGTCATTCATCCAGTATGTAGAGAGGCAGCTTTTGAACCCAGCCCTCACAGACTCCAAGACCAGTCCAGTCCTCTACACACTTTGTCACACCACATCTCACAGCATCCTGCACAGAATGAAAATGTGTCGACTTGAAAATTACCAAGGACTGCTTTGTTCTCAAGTAACCAAGAAGCTTCCAAGGCGGTCAGAGTGTTTGGCAGTCACCCACCTTCACCTCTTTCAAGTACATACTAGTAGGATGGTGAAGTCACATTTTACAGATGGAGAAAGGAGGTCCAAAGTTGAAAAGACTTGCATAAGATCATCACACAAATCAATATTACAACGAAAAAGAGAACCCAGGTCACAGAACTTCTGGGGGAACAGTCACCTTTTAAGAAGCAGGCAGGACGCAGGACCCTTGAGTATAAGCTAGTGACAGACTGACTCTTTACCAAGTCATGAGTCCTCCAGGCTAAAAGGCTTATCACCAGAGGCCTGGCTTCCAAATGATGATTTTCTTGGTCACAGCAGCTTAGAAAGGAGGTTATTCCATCATTGTCATCTGCATCAGTACCAACACTGTTGAAAATATGCATCCTTCAGATACTGAATAATGTCTTACATACATTATTCTTTTAATGTCATCTTTTCCAATGAACAAAAAGACTATTTTCTCTCCCTTGCCCCACAAAACAAATTAATTAAAACAAATTAAAAAAGAAAAAGAAAACTCCTGTAACAAATAGGCATTTTAAAGCAAAACAAATTTCTGAATTGGCTATGTGCCAAAAATATATGTCTCAATCTCCACCCTGAGTCTATCACCCCTGTCAAGAAGTTGGTAGCACATTTTATTAGGAGTCCTCCAGCATTGTTCATTGTCTCTTGTTCCTCACAACAACCCTATGAGGTAGGATACTGCAAGTATTATTATCCCAGTTTTTCAGATAAGTAAATAGTCTCAGAGAGTTTCAGTGATTTATCTAAGGTTACAGGAAAAAACACAACCAGGACTTCATCCTGGATCTCCTAAATGAAAATCCAAGTCCTCTTTCCATCACAAGTTGGTCATGGTAAAAACAAAAGCTGGGGGCAGCTAGGTGGCGCAGTGGTTAAAGCACTGGCCCTGGAGTCAGGAGTACCTGAGTTCAAATCCGGCCTCAGACACTTGACACTTACTAGCTGTGTGACCTTGGGCAAGTCACTTAACCCCCATAGCCCCACAACCCCCCCCCCAAAAAAAAAACAAAAACAAAAGCTTATGTCTAGAAGGCACTTTGTAAACTTCAAGTTGGTCTTATCAACCTTTGCTACAGGCAAGAGTATAAACATTACTATACTCATAGACAGGCTCACATAGACTAAGCAATGCACCCAAGATGAATCTGCTATGAAGTGCCTCCCAAACAATGGGTGATGACAGTGGCTGCCACTGAAGATAGTGGAGAGAAACAGATCCACTTAGGTACTAGTTAGGGGGTTTTAGGATGTTTGGGAAAAGGACTCTTGTGTCTAAGGTGGGAACAGTCTTGTATACCAAGAAAAAAAAAAGAAGTGGGCAGAAAACCTATTACTATCTCCCATAAGAATGACACTAGAATCAGGGTAAAATGCACTGAGACATTCTGTCAAAATTAATTTTGATTCCATAAAAAAAGGCTCAAAAACAATTATGAAAGGGCAGAGTTTCAAAAGTGACTCTTGGGCCTTTTCAAGTATCAGGTTTTACAAAACAGTATAGGAACTGGACCTGTGTTTCCATTAGTATAAAGTACTCCCAAGTAAGGAAACTCCTTTACCAAGGCAAGGTGGCACCTCTTGTGATGGCCTTAGAGTTGCTAGGAATTGGGAGGTTAAGTGCTTTGTACAGGATAACTCCATCAGTATACATCAGACAGGATGTGAATCCAGTTCTCCTAGCCCTCCACACTTAACATTTAGCCACTATTCCACTCTTCTCTTCAGGCTTTGCAATAATAGGTACTTAATGCAAAAAAAAAAAAAAAGAAAAAAAAGAATCCGATGACTTAATTAACTTGTGACCTGACATGGCCAAGCTTGTCATCAATATGCCCTTCTATATTCTCATCTTCTATTGACAGCATTCAGCTCTCAACTGATGGCACCTGTGTTGTTTACCCAGAATGTCGAATGAGCACTCTGGGATTGCTGCAAAGAGTGGCAAGGATAGGGTGCCTGTTCAAGTGCTTGGATTAAATCATATAAAAGAATCGAGATCTCCCAAATTCAGCCTTTCCCTCCTTGGGGAAAAGCATAACAGCACATTTGCGTGGTGCTCTGAGCTTGTTTCTTTGTTTTTCTGTACATAGGTTCACAGAATTACAGCTAGGACTTTAGAAAAACTTTAGACTTCAAAGGTCAGCCAGCCCAACTCCCTTATTTTTACAGGTGAGGAAACTGAGGCACAGGGAGGGTAAGTGATTTATTTATTATCACACAGGTACTCAGTGACAGAGTCAGGATTTTCATTCAGATTTTGTGACTCCAAGCTGAGCATGCCTCCCACTATTCCATAAATGCCTATGATCCTCACAATAATCCTGTGAAGTAGGTACCGTAGGTGGTATTATCTCCATTTTATAGATGAGGAAAATGAAGGTCAGAGTGTCACTTTCCCATGGCCACATGGATATTGTTGGAACTATACTCCAAAGTCAACCACTCTTTCTACTATACCATGTACCATCCTTAGAAGAAAGGCTGAAAATTCAGCATATCCCACTGAATTTCATATGTTAAGAAATACTCTCTGCAAACTGGAACCTCTAGAAAGCTATCTGTGATTCCTTAGCAGGGCTTTCTTACTGCCTTAAGATTTTAGGTATATCCTTGAACTCGTCTCTGGTATCAGTGAGGACTTGACACATTAAGATTTCCCAGGGCAGCATTCTCCCATCTCTTCCCAGAATATCTGTGCTTTCCTCTGAACAAAGCTCCTCCTTACACCAGATCATGCCAAGTGTTTGACTCCCCTCTGCTACAGATCGGAAAGAAGCAAGTGTGTCTATCTTCGGAAAACCTTACCCGAGCACTCAATGAATGTCAAGACTGGCTTGATTATTAATGTCTGCTCTGCCATACAGTTCCCATTGCAAAGGGCAAAGGGAAGGTGAAGAGGGAACAGCACCAAATATAGAGACAGAAAAAGTCAGGTGGGTCCGTCACCGTAAATGCATGCAAACACGGAGCCCTTCTAAGGTTACTCTCTGTAGGGCAATACCAGAAATCAACAAAAGAGGGACTCAGCTGCCAGTTTGAATGAACACACCCCGCCCAACCTTCTTTCGTCTCTCCCCAAAATTCTCTACAAAATTCCACGTGGCTTTCTTTGCCTTGCTCTGAAAACATAAAAGTTGTCTAAAAACAAACGAATAGAGCAATTGCCCTTGTGATCTTAATCTCTCATTTGCATAATATACAGACACATTTTGGATCCAAATTACTAAATGGCATAAAACTAACTCCAAATTTAGGTTGTGAAGGTGTGACTTTAACCCTGGAGAAGTTCCTTTTCCTCTCTGGGCATCAGCTATCTTCTCTGAAGAATAAATTGATCATCTCTAAGGTGCATTGCATGTCTAAATCCTAGAAGTGATTCTAAATCAATGAATTTGGATGTTCTATTATTGTATTCTCTCCCTCCTAACTACTTTCCCAGTCCTGTTATTTTACTTCCTTTCACTCCTTTCAAGTCCAAATGACTGGCTAATTATGACATTCTATCTTTCACCTGCTACCTTTGCAATAAGTGGTTGTCCTTCCTTTGCCTTATAAAAGCCCTGACTTTCTTCAAAGCCAAAATCAGGTTTCCTCTTGTACACAGACCATTGCTGATCTGCTCCTCACTCCCAGTTGCTAGCAATCTCTTGAAATTACCCTGTATACATGCAAGGGTGTGTTGGAGCAAACTCTAAACTGCTTTCAAGAGCTGATCCTTAACTTTTCAGTGTAAGCATACCTTAGAGACTGGCAATTTACAAATCAATCAGATCTTGACTTACTGCTGTGTCGATTGTTTAGACTTAATATAGGATTAATAATACTGATTAAACAAAAAGCCTGATTCTTTAACATTTGCTCTATTGAATGAGTTTAGCAGGAGTGTAGTAGAAGGAAGCCTTCACCAGACTGGAGGGAGGCCTGGTGACTGGAGGCTAATAATGATAGTGTTAATGTTAATAATTGCCATTTATATAGTGCTTTAAGATTTGAAAAACACTTTAAATTTATTATCTCATTTGAGCTTCACAACATCCCTGTGTATTTTCTTATCTTTATACATGTCGCGTCTCCCCAGTAGAATGTAAACTCCTTGAGGACAGGGACTGTTTAATTTTTGTCTTTGAATTCAGCACTAGCATGAAGTACTTTGCATAGAGTAGGCACTTATAAAATGTTTGTTAAACTAAATCATACAGGGGGCAGCTAGGTGGTGCAGTGGATAGAGTACCGGCTCTGGATTCAGGAGGACCCGAGTTGAAATCTGGCCTCAGACACTTTACACTTACTAGCTGTGTGACCTTGGGCAAGTCACTTAACTCTTATTGCCCCCCCACACACACACAAAACAAACAAACAAACAAAAAACCCCACAAAAACTAAATCATACATAAAATCTGAAACTCAAATAAGTTCCCAGCTTTGCAAGTCACTATGGATAACATTAGCTGACATTTAACTTCAGTTCTCTCATGTACAAAAAAGTGATACCCCAGCATCACCAAGAACAGCCAAATAAGTGCTTAGATACTCTTAGATGAAAAACCCTCAGGAAAATCTAAGTATTTTTTACAATGAAAATGGGATTGTGCTGGAGCTAATTTGACATCTTTACTTGAATATTTGCAGTGCTAATTTGGTCTTTGTGAAAGTGGAAATAGACACCAGTTGGGCCCCATAAAGGAAGTGCAGATCACTGTGCCACCTCTATCCAAATAGTATCATAGGATTTTTTTTTTTTTTTTGGTGAGGCAATTGGGGTTAAGTGACTTGCCTAGGGTCAGACAGCTAGTAAGTAATAAGTGTCTGAGGCCGGATTTGAACTCAGATCCTCCTGAATCCAGGGCCAGTGTTCTATCCACTGCGTCACCTAGCTGCCCCCATCATAGGATTTTTAAATGGAAATGATCTTGGGGACTATGGATCCACTCTTCCCCCACTTTACAAAGGAGGAAACTGAGGCCCAGAGAAGCAATGTGACTTACCATGTCATCTGCCAGTGTTAAATGAACAAAACTTGTACCCCTGCTTGGGGAATCCTTAAGTCCAAGATGACCTTGTGGCTTTATTAATCAACCAAGAAACATTCATCAAGGGTTTATTATACGCTACATGTTGTGCAGTACACCAAGAAATTTTTCTAGCCCTCTTGGAGTTTATAATGTAATTAGATAGGCAAGACATAAACATATAAAAATATAAAACCAAAGTTCTACCCCTGAACCTTATCACAGGATTGAGCTAACCCCGAGCTATTAAAGGGTATGCCAATAGACAACACCAAGCTGGAAAGGCTTCAAATGGATATTTGGTGTCCCTCTATGTGTGCATGGGGTCACTTGCATGCTTGCACACCACCAGAAGCCAGGCTAAAGTGAAAAGACTCATCACCAGAAAGGTAGGCACAGATGATAAATTCTGTCAACCATGACAACAACAAACTATTAAAGTATGAAGAGGCTGAAGGTGTGTTTGTGTGGAATGAGTATGGATTTTTTTGGGGAAATAAAGCATATATTAATTTATTAATATTATATCAGTAAAGGATTGACCCCAGTCTCCCTAACTTCTCATGGTGTCAGGTCCCATGGTAGAGAAAGCAGGGCAGAGATCTTCAGCATGCCAGTTAACATAAGCAGGAGAAAAGCCCCCAAAGACTCATGCTGTCAGACAGCATATGGTTTCAAGGACACCCCAAAGAGCTCAGAAGCCCTAGAAGACCCTCTCATGGTGTCTTTCAAGGGTTTTTATCCTCTTTTGATAGAGGCGGCTCATCATACAGTGATCATTTCAATTGGTTGACATGACTTGAAGGTGGTCTACATTAAAATGATCTTAACTGTAACAATTGGAATGACGCCACCTGCTGGAGACTTACTGTAGAAGAGTTCCACCCATAAAGCGAAGGTCTTTGAGGGCAAGACCAGGAGTCTTTTCTTTGGGCAGAAGGAAGTGACATTGGCTAGGAGAAGAAGAAGGAAGGGACTAGCGCTCTGTCTCATTCTCTTTCCTGAGGACTCCGGCGGAGAAGGGAGCTAGAAATGCGCTCTCCCTTTAATAGATAGGAATCTAGGCCTTTCTCTCTCTCTTTACCAAATTCTTATTCTCCTTAATAAATGCTTAAAAGTCTAACTCTTGCTAAAGCTTATAATTTATTGGCGACCACTCATTAGATATTTTAGACACAATAGCTAGAATTTTAACCCTTAACACTACAGATGACCTCAGGGAAAAGAATGCAAAAGATCCCCACTGAAGTGGATCAAGTCAAGGTCCATTATCTACATGTTGTTTAATCAGTCCCTCATTAATCTAGACAAAAGAATCTATCTCAGTTCCCTTTTGTTCACTTGGCTTTGTCTCAGATTGAGATTTGGATTCATAAAGGACATGTAGCTAACATTGATGGCTATAGATAATTCATGCTCTAAGAATACAGAGGATCATAGAATTAGAATGTTGGAGCCAAGAGTTTGGAGATCATCTGGTTCAATCTCCCTTCATTTTATAGATGAAGAAACTGAGGCCCCAAGGAGCAAAGAACAACACTGTGACCTAAAAAGGTTGAGAGGCTTTATGGAGTTGAGAGCTGAGTTGTGAAGGATGAGATAAATAAGCAAGGAAAAAGTCAAAGAGCATTCCCAGGAGAGGGGAGTGGTATGTGCAAAGATTAAGACGGGAACACATGTGGGAAATGTACATCTGGCTGGAGTAAACCATTCATGTAGTGGAGCTAAAAACAGACTGGGATGAAGAAATTTGAACTTTATTTAAAGAAAGTCATTGAAGGTGTTTGAACAAGGAAGAGAAACAATGAAAGATGCATTTTAGGAAGATCATTCAGGTGGTAGGATGTAGGATGAAATTAGAGCTTAATATGACTGTCCCTGTATGGCCAAAGCTGGGTCTATTACTGGGCTGCAAGGAATTAGTTTGGGTGTGGACACTCATACATACATACCTAGTTCAAAAAAACAAGGCTGAACAGCTCAACCAGGATGTAGAGTATGAGAAATTGCACAGTTACTTATACCAAGTGTGCAATGTTTTTATGCCACAGGTGAGTGATTGTTATCTGTGTTCCAAGTGTAAGCTGATCTTCCTTGAGAAGAAGGTAGACTCAAAAAATGCCTTGCACACCCCGGGGTTGTTAGGGAGAAAGGTTTCCTAATGGAAGCAAAAGTGAAGTTTCAAGGGGAGTGGGGGGATCTTAGATGAAGGAAAGGAAACTTACCCTTGTCTGGAAACTGGAGAAGATGTTACACAGAAAGGAATGGAAAAGGGACAGTAGCAAAATTGAGACATAAATTTGAGCCTTTTTTTCTTTTTAAAATTTCTACATATTTTTTCAATTACATGTAAAAACAATTCTTAACATTAATTTTTCAAAATTTTGAGTTCCAGATTCTCTCCCTCCCACTCCCTGAGAAGGCAAGCAATTTGCTATAGACTACACATGTGCATTCATACAAAATATATTTCCATATTAACCATGTTGAGAAAGAAAACAGACCAAAACCAAAACCAAAACACCAAGAAAAATAAAGTAAAAAAACCCCAAACAACTTTGATCTGCATTCAGACTCTATAACTTCTTTCTCTGGAGGTGAATGGCATTTTTCATGATAAGTCCTGAAGAATTGTATTGGATCATTGTATTGCTGAGAATAGTTAAGTCATTCACAGTTTAATCATCTTAAAATATTGCTATTACTGTGTACATTGTTCTTCAGGTTCTACTCATTTCACTTCGTATCAGTTCATATTAAGTCTTCCCAAGTTTTCCTGAAACTCTCCTGCTCATCAATTCTTATAGCACAATAGTATTCTATTACAATCATATATCACAACTTGTTCAACCCTTCCCCATCAGTATCCACTTTATTTCCGATTCCTTGCCACCACAGAAAGAACTGCTACAAATATTTTTGTGCATATAGGTCCTTTTCCTTTTTTTTTTTTAATCTCTCTGGGATACAAACCTAGTAGTGATATTGCTGTGTCAAAAGGTGGCTAGGTGGTGCAGTAGATTAAGCACTGGCCCTGAATTCAGGAATACCTGAGTTCAAATCCGGCCTCAGACACTTGACGCTTACTAGCTGTGTGACCCTGAGCAAGTCACTTAACCCCCATTGCCCTGCAAAAAAAAAAAAAAAAAAAAAAAAAAGGGTATACACAATTTTAGTTCCAAATTGCTCTCCAAGATGGTTAGATCAGTTTGCAACTCCACCAACAGTACATTAATGTCCCAATTTTTCTGCATCCAGAGGCTTTTCTTGAGGAGAGAGCTAGATGTTCTGAGGAAGAAGAAAGTGCTTTTCCTCCAAAGAATCATATAGTGGAATCAAAGAAGGTTCCAGGTCCAGAGAAAGAAGAGAAGAGTAGTAGGAGCTGGTGATTCCCTCCTCAGGGGTACTAAAGCAGCCATTTGACAACCAGATAACAAAACAGAGAAGTCTTGTCTTCCATGTATCCAAGCCATGATAGGGTACCTCCCAAGACTTACCAATGGATGATGATTACCCACTTCTGGTGCTTCATGTGGGCACAAGTGATACTGCTAAAAGAGCCCTAAAAAGTACTGGCAACCCTAATTAAATTTGAGGTGGAAAACTGAAGACCGAAGGGGCATAAATTGTATTTTTCTTAAGGTATATGATGCAGAAAAGAAAATATTATTTGAGAAGTGAACAGCTGGTTAAGAAGGTGCTACATGAATTATGGCTTACAATATAGAGATGACATATTTATGGCCAGAAATAAAGCAACTAGTAATAAAAACTCATGGTCACAAGTGTCTACCCAAATGCCCAAAATTTAGTCAACAACCAAAAAAAAAAAAAAAAAAAGGGTCGTAATTGGAAGGAGATAAAAACCAAACTCATAGGTATTACTGAAACTTAGTGGGATAAAATGTATGACTGCACCATAACTCTGGATGGGTATAGCTAATTCAAAAGAAAAAGGGGAGATAAAAGGGGAGGGGTAGCATTGTATATTAAGAAAGTATAGTCAGGGGGGCAGCTAGGTGGCACAGTGGATAAAGTACTGGCCCTGGATTCAGGAGTACCTGAGTTCAAATCTGGTCTCAGACACTTTACATTTACTAGCTGTGTGACCCTGGGCAAGTCACTTAACCCCCATGGCCCCGCAAAAAAAAAAAAAAAAAAGTATAGTTATGTGAGGAAATCCAGGAATCACAGGTAGGAATACAACAGAGTATTTGGGTGAGGATCAATAGAGGAAGACACTGAAGTAATTTTGTTTCTAGAGTATACCATAGACAACCTAGCCAGAAAAAAGAAACAGGAGAGTTTCGGAAACAGATCACAAATACAGAGGAATAATACAGTAATGATGGGGGACTTCAGTTATCTAGAAACATGGTGAAGCTTTCTGCCAAAAGTGAAGTAGCTAATAACCTTTTGGGTTTCCTTCATTATAATTTCAGCCGTGAAAAGGTGAAAGACCCGACAAAGGGAAAGTCTCTTCTTGATCTGATTCTCATGAACTCAAAGGAACTGGTTACTTGGCTGGAAATAATGGGAATTTGGGGAAGTGAACATTCTCTCCAGGCATGGTCTGACTTGTACCCTAGATTTTGGAAAAATGTTGTCAATAGTTCAAAGGCAAGATATATAGGAACCCATGGATGAAAAAATACTTAAGGTGAAGTCAACCCAAGAAATATGGGAAGTACTCAAGAATGAAATTCTACAAACACAAAGGAAAAGGAGGAAAAATGGGATTTGTCAGAAGAGACCAATGTGTATGCACAAGAAATGCAATAATTATCTTAGATGTTGAAAAGAAGTTTGTAGAATAAGGAATGAAGCAGGTAGGTGGTTCAGTGGATAGACCACTAAGCCTGATGTCAGGAAGGCCTGAGTTCCAATCCGGCTTCAGACACGTAATAGGTATGTAAGTGGGCAAGTCATTTAACCTCTGTTAGCTTTAATCCACTGGAGAAGGAAATGGCAAACCACTCTGGTATCTTTGCCAAGAAAACCTTAAATGGGGTCACAGAGAGAGAGAGAGAGAGAGAGAGAGAGAGAGAGAGAGAGTAATGATTCAACAACAAGTTTACAGAATTAGGGAAATGATTGTCTCACTGTACTCTCATCAGATCTCCTCTCAAGTCTCTCTGTTCAGTTCTGGGGACCTCAGTTTAAGGGTACTGGTAAACTGGAGAATGTCCAGTGGAGGGTAACAAGGATGATGATACATGTCATATGACATTAATCCATAGTTGGCTCTCTTCTCTGTTGCTGGGGAGGAGGGGGTGGCATCATGGCTCCCACTGGTTGAAGAAAAAAAGGGCACGTTTAGCCTGGAGAAAAGAAGACTCAGGGGAATTAGGATAGCTACGGTCAAGTATCTGAAAGGCCTTATGGAAGAGGGATTAGACTTGTCTTCTTTATCCCCACAGGGGAGAACCAGGAGCACCACACAGAATGACAGAACAGTTACACTTAGGCTGTATGTCTACACCTTTGAGAGGTGGGCCAGGGGAGGGTTTCCTTTCCTTGGAGATTTTCCAGCAGAGGATGGATGATCACTTGTAAAGTATGTTGTAGTAGGGATTTCTTCTGCGTAAGGGCTGGACTGCTTCATTGTTAAGTTTCTTTCCAAACTCTAATTCTGAAATAATAACAAATAGCATTTAAAAATGTATAAAACACTATACACACATAGGGCCCCCACTAGAATTTGTAGTTTGTCCCTCGGGTGGGGTCCTGGGGTTTTACCCTCAAGTTGAAGGGTCCTTTGTGCGTATATGTTCCTAAAACTGTAGCCTCTACCAGTGTGCATATTTTTAATAGACAATAAATAAGTCAGCTCAAAACAACATTATTTACCAAGATGGTCTAGTAAGAATGACAGCTGCACAACATTCCTCAGATAAACTTCTACCCTCTCGCAAATACACAGCATCAGTGGAAAGAGTGAGCACATACACAGAGTCCACTGGTCATGAGAAGGACATGTGGTCAAGGCAACTTACACCTCTGGCATTGCTGGGCCTTCCTATCCTTTCTCTTCTTCTTCCAGCGTCCTTATGCTTCCTTCTGGCTTAGCAGCTTGACAGGGTAGGTCATTTTGCTGGGCTCTGGAGAGCCTGGTCCTCTCTTCAGTTTGACTCCCAACTGCTAAATCTCTAATTAATCCATAGCTGGCTCTCTGCTCTGTTGTCAAGAGGGCATACTCCCATAGCCACCTCCATGGATTCTTTGTCTTTTGGCCAGCTGTCTGCTGGATATGGTGTCTCCTGCTGGACAAATAGCTCTACTGCCATACTTCTTTTTTTTTTTTGGTGGTGCAATGAGGGTTAAGTGACTTGCCCAGGATCACACAGCTAGTAAGTGTCAAGAGTCTGAGGCCAGATTTGAACTCAGGTCCTCCTGAATCCAGGGCTGGTGCACAGAAGAGAACACCAGAAGGAAACACAGGGAAGTAGGAAAGCTTTGAAAATTACATTTTTATTTTATTTTATGTTTAAAAGGAGAAGTTGTACATAAAAGAGGCTCCCAGCTCCATGTACAGTCTTCTCTATTCTGCTTTGTATATGGAAATGTTCATTTTATTTTATCTTGAATTCAGAATTAAAGGAAAAAATTAAAGAGCACTAGCTCTCTAGTCAGAGGACCTGGGTTCAAATCCTGCCTCTGATATTTACCACCTGTGTGACCTTGGATAAAACATTTAACGTTTCCTGGGCCTCAGTTTTTTCATCTGTAAAATGAGAGAATTGAAATATATGGCCTTTGAGGTTCTTTCTAAATCCAGGCCTATGATCTTTTGATCTTATGACTTGTAGACTATATGATGCTCTTAGTTCTGTTGTACACCCACAGAACCATAACTTGGAATTCTTGTACCTGGGACAAAGTAGTGTGTTATCTGGGGAGAGACCTCAAGACAAGCCACAAGAAGAGACCAAAGCAGGGCCAAGCAGGAAATTGTCTAGGGTACTGGGATACATGCATTGCATTTCACCCCCATCTTTGTTGCCCGTGAGTGGCCTTTTTGTGAACCACTTGTGGTTGAGTACAGTCATATGATAATGATGCAGCTCATTCCTTCATGGAGTTGTGACAATTGGAGTGACACCACCTGCTGGAGAGATATTGTAGGAAAGCTCTGCCGTGAGGAGAAGGCATCTGAGGACAAGCCATGTGGCTTGGAAGGTCAGTTCCTTGGCGTCAGGAAGTAACCTTTGATGTTTCTGGTTTAGACAGGAGGCTTCTGGGAGGAGAAAGGAAGCATTGGGTCCTTTTTGTTCCTGACCTTGCTATGGCAGGTCAGATGATGGGGTCTCTTAAAAGTAGTTAGATTTTGGGGCAGCTAGGTGGCGCAGTGGATAGAGCACTGGCCCTGAAGTCAGGAGGACCTGAGTTCAAATCCGGCCTCAGACACTTGACACATTTACTAGCTGTGTGACCATAGGCAAGTCACTTAACCCCAATTGCCCCGCAAAAAAAAAAAAAAAAATCTAATGTGTGGTCGCCTTATTCCTGTCCCAAGTGTAGGGAAAACTAGCTAGGTTTTATTTATAAATTAGAAGCTTTAGCACCAAGTTTTGACATCAAGCATTTATTAGTGAAAAAGAGAACACCTGGGTCAGAAAGTTTAAAAAAAAAAAAAAGGCCTATCTAACCTAGAGTTCCCAAGTTCTCCCACTATCAGCCTGTTTGAGCAACCAACTGCCCCAGGATCCTTCCTCTGCATCCCAGGGAGAGGCGGTCCTTCCACCCTGCTTCAAGCTAATTGGCTAGCATCACCCAAATCCATTGGTTAACTGGACTTGAGGGTGGCCCAGTGTTGAGGTCATAGTCTACATTCTTCTGAGAACAATACCCTCTTGAGGGCCAGACAGGTGTGGTTTGAATTAACTTTAAGTATGTTAATCAGCAAAGTCAGTCAATCTCAGTCGATGCAATCAGTCCAAATCAATTCCAGCTGGGGCCTTTGGGAGTTGGCAAAGCCTATTATATATGTGTATGTTGTATGTATTCATGTATGTATATGTGTATGTACATGTATACATATATATAATGTTCTATAATATATTATATGTCTGGGCAGCTAGGTGGCGCAGTAGATAAAGCACTGGCCCTGGATTCAGGAGTACCTGAGTTCAAATCCGGCCTCAGACACTTGACACTTACTAGCTGTGTGACCCTGGGCAAGTCACTTAACCCCCATTGCCCCATAAAAAAAAAAATAAATAAAAAATATATATTATATGTCTGCATTAGTTTGTGTGCCTTTCTTTCCATATCTCTTAGACCAGCAATTCTCAAAGTGTAGTCAACATACCCCTGGGGGTCCCCAAGACCTTTTCTGGGGGTCCATTAAGTAAAAACTATTTTCATGATACTAAGATGTTATTTTCATATTAAAATACTCCTCTCTTTTCCAAAGACATATCTGTAAAGCTAAATTTTCTTCATGTACTTTCACCAAAACAACGTAACACAACAGACTGAATGGAGAAGTAGGACATGAGAATCCAGTTATCTTCTAGACATTATAGAAATTTGAAGAGATATGTAAAATAATGCCACTCTTTTGGCCAGATTTTGTTTTGGGAAAATTGTTATTTTTTATAAAAATGTTATTTATGTTAATATGTGATGGTTTTATTATTTTTAACTAATATATTTTTAAAAGATATCTATCTTAATTTCTAATACACTAAATACTGATAGATATAACCTACATAAACGAAAGCTCTTTGGAGCCCACAGTCTTTTTTTTTTTTTTTGTAGGGCAATGAGGGTTATGTGACTTGCCCAGGGTCACACAACTCGTTAAGTATCAAGTGTCTGAGGCTGGATTTTAACTCAGGTCCTCCTGAATCCAAGGCCAGTGCTTTATCGACTGCGCCACCTAGCCGCCCCCCACAGTCATTTTTAAAGCATGTAAAGGGGTCTTGAGACCAAAAAGTTTGAGAACTGCCGCTTTAGACTGAAGTTTAGGAAGCTCGATCTGGGTATGGAATATGTTTTCTTTGTATTCTACACAGGGTCTAGCATTTAAGCATTAAATAAATATTTGTTAAGCAAATGAATGAATCCAAGAAGAGCTACAAGCCTGAGAAAAAGAGGAGCATTATTATTGAGGACCCTCTAGCATGTGAGAGCCATTAGTGTAGGCAGCTTGAATTAGCAGCACAAACCAGGAGACAAAAGGTGAAAGGTTCAATGATTTCCCACTGTGTTCTACATGCATACCTAGGTACGGAGACAAAATATAGCAACCCAGCTTTGTGGCCATCAGATATGTATAATAGAAGGTGTAAAGAATTAATTGTTATTTGAGGTTTTTATGCCTTAGCACGCACTGGCCTGGGGCTCTGCAAACCTAGTGAGGGGACTGCCCTCACTAGGCTTCCAATCATTATAATTTTGCCAGGCCCATGCAGGTATCGGCAAGTGGTGATGACATGAGGTGCCATGGGTGGAGCACCATGCGGTTTGGGGTGAGGGTGGGGGGCCAGGCCAGTGCTCGGCAAGGCATAAAAACCTCAAATAGGGGGCAGCTAGGTGGTGCAGTGGATAAAGCATTGGCCTTGGATTCAGGAGGACCTGAGTTAAAATCCAGCCTCAGACACTTGACACTTACCTAGCTGTGTGACCCTGGGCAAGTCACTTAACCCTCATTGCCCTGCAAAAAAAACCCCAAAACAAAAAACCCTCAAATAACAATTAATTCTTTACAAAGGTAAGAGTATGGCCCAGTTGAGTAGAGAACAGTGGCCTTGGTTCCTTAGCTTTAGACTTTTTCCAATTGCGACACCTTTTTGACCAGGAAATTTTTATGTGACTGGGTATAAAGGTATATAAAATAGGTATACATAACCTTTTACTGTTGCCAAGTTTTTTGTGACCCCCCCCCCCACATTAAGTGAGTCTAAACACAGAGTTTAAGAAGCTAGGCCTTAGCTAACCTTTTTTTCAAACTCAAATTCCCTAGCATGCTAGATTAGATATCCTGGAAATATCTGACCCTAATATAAGGGGTTTGTGGGTAAGGTATCAAGAGGAAATATAAACATTCAAGGATTATAAATTGGGTAGTTTATTACTCCTAAACAAGCAAGCACTCAATTCAGCAGCCAGCCAGTCTCACAGGCAAGCCCAAGACAGGGTTCAGGCAACAGATGGGGATGCAAGGGAGGGTTCAGAACTCTGTCTCTCTGCCCTTGTATCTGATTGCTGTTGCTAGGTTGATTCACAGGGACTGAAAGGTAAGAGGGCCTTAAAAGAAGTCAATCAGCAAGTGTTAGACTTCAGACCTTCCCCTCCCACCCTCAGAAAAATTTACTTATTAACTACAAGGACATTGCTAATTAAGAAAGTTTGCTAAACTGATTATGCTCAGGAGAGCCTGGTGCAATTTGCATACCTGGATGAGATGAAGTTTGCTAAATGGATTATGATTAAGAGAGCCTTGAAGACCTTGCCTAAATGAAACTGGCTTAAACCAGCTGTTGAGTACAGAGGAACTTTCCTATAGCAAGAAATTCCCATTGGTGGGTCAATCAATCATCAAACATGGAATCCCTTCTATTAGCTAGGGGCCTAACAATAAGCCAGCCAACCCTCATACTCAAGTTAGATACTTATCTGTAACAGAGGACATTGATCTACCCAACATAGGAATAATAAAAAAAAAGACAATTTTAGCCTGGGGGTGCTCACCTTGATTTGTTACTTTCCAGTGGTGGCTCTGACTGTCTACTCTTATGAGAGAGAGATTCTAGTCACTCTACCCTGGCCACCTGAAGCTAAGATGATCAGAGGGTGACCCTGAACCAATGGTGTGGAGTAAGTAGGGAGCAGTCCATTGAGAGCAGTGATGACAACCCCAGAAGGCATCCTGGCTAAGTGTTCCTTATGCATGTACCGCATAGGTGTGATCCCTATTCACTTCCACTCAACCCACTTATACCTATTTGTGGAAGACTGTGCCCTAGATTTACTGGGGGTGAGTGGGAATCTTCTCTATGCATTTTTTTTGCTTTGTTTTTTCATTAAATGCTTTTGCATTAAAATGTCTAGTTGAAGGGGGTGCAGTGGATAAAGCACCAGCCTTGGATTCAGGAGTACCTGAGTTCAAATCCAGCCTCAGACACTTTACACTTACTAGCTGTATGACCCTGGGCAAGTCACTTAACCCCCATGGCCCCGCCAAAAAAAAAAAAAAGTCTAGTTGACTAGAGGAAACAAGTAACCGCATTGATGTAGGCTTATGTTTTTTGTTTCTTTTTCTGTGATGGCACGAGGCACAGAGTATCCCTTTGGGCAGCTATTCTAGGGACCTCGTGTCTTACACATACAAATACTTTAGAACTTGACAGGTCTTGAAGCATTCATCTACTCCAATTCCATCATTTTAAAGATGAATTGAAGGGGCAGCTAGGTGGTGCAGTGGATAGAGCACCGGCCCTGGATTCAGGAGGATCTGAGTTCAAATCTGGCCTCAGGACACTTAACACTTACTAGCTGTGTGGCCTTGGGCAAGTCACAAAAAAAAACCACAAAACAAAAACTCGACAAAAACAAAACAAAAAGATGAATCGACCTTGAAGTTAAGTGACTTACCAGGGCCTAACAGCAAATAAGCAACCAGAGAGAGGTGAACCCAGGTTCAAGTACCAAGATACCATGTCCAAAACTGAGCTCACTACCCTCTTCCCATATCCTACAGTCTAAATTTCCCCATTTCAAGGGCTCCACCATTCTTCCAGTTACCTGGTTCAAAGCTTGAAGTCTTCCTTGACTTTTACTTCTCTCTCACCTCAATATTTCCAGTCAGTTGCAATATAGAGTGCTGGGCCTGGAGTCAGGAAGATTCTTCTTCCTGGGTTCAAAGTGTCCTCAGACACTTACCAGCTGTGTGACCCTGGGCAAATCACTTAACTCTGTTTGCCTCAATTTCCTCATCTGTAAAATGAGCTGGAGAAGGACATGGCAAATCACTCCAGTATCTTTGCCAAGAAAATCCCAAGTGCAGTCACCCGAGAGTCAGACACGACTGACCAACTGATTCTACCTTCACAGCATCTCCCATATCTGACAAAACTCTTCACTCACACTACAACTACCCTAGTTCAGGTCCTCAACACCTCTCACCTGAACTATGGCAATATCTTCCTAGTTGGTCTCCCTCTCTCCAGCTTTAGCCCTTCCAATCAATTTTCCACAAAAGGACACAGATCTGACCTTGTCATATTCTGCTCAATTAACTCCAATGACTTCCTGTTATTTCTACCATGAAATATAAACTCCCATTTGACATCTGAGCCCTCGAAAACATGGTTCTAACCTACTTTTTTGAATGTTATATACATTTCCATCCTTCTCTCACTTTATGGTCCAGCAAACCAGCTATGCTGTTCCTTACCTATGCCATTTCATCTCAAAGAGTCACGTCTTGCACAAGCTGTCCCCGGGCCTACAATGCACTTCCTTCCTCATCTCTAACTCCCAGAATGTTTCCTTCAAAACTCAGCTTAAATACTTGAGGCCTTTTTTTTTTAATGCTACTGTCTTCTTCTTACTCAAATTATCTTTCACTTATTTTTATATGAATTGTAGAAATTTTAATAATAAAATTAAAGTTATGTATTATTTTAGGATATATTATATAAGTTATGTATTATTTAGTATATATTAAGCTTAAATACATATTTAAGCTTAAAACTGTACCAAGCCATCTGGGGACAACCTGTATATTGTATACTCTATGTATCCATGTTGTCCCTCCTGATAGAAAGGAAATTTTTTGAGAGCAGGAACTGGTCTATTTCTCTCTGCATCTCCCAGTGTCTAGCATAGACATAGTATATAGTAGTTTCATAAAGACTAGCTAGATCAATCATACAAAAGGGGAAAGAACCCACATGTACAAAAATATTTCTAGCTGCTCTTTTTGTGGTGGCAAAGAATTGGAAATTGAGGGATTGCCCATCAATTGGAGAATGGCTGAACAAGTTGTGGTATATGAATGTAATGGAATTCTATTGTGCTGTAAGAAACAATGAGCAGGAGGATTTCAGAGAAACCTGGAAGGACTTGCATGAACTGATGATGAGTGAGATGAGCAGAATCAGGAGAACATTGTACATGGTATCAACAACATCATGTGTTGATCAACTGTGATAGACTTGATTCTTCTCAGCAATACAATGGTCCAAGATAGTTCCAAAGGACTCATGATGGAAAATGCTTTCCCAAATCCAGAAAAAAAAAAAGAACTGTGGAATCTAGATGCAGATCAAACCATGCTATTTCTATTTCTTTTTTGCTGTTGTTTTTCTTTTTTGAGGTTTTTCCTTTTTGCTCTGATTCTTCTCTTATAACATGACGAATGCAGAAACATGTTTAATGTGATTGTACATATATAACTTATATCAGATTACTTCCTGTCTTGGGGAGGGGAGGAGGGGAGGGAGGGAGAAAATTTTGAAACTAGAAATCTTATAAAAACAAATGTAGGGGCAGCTAGGTGGCATGGTGGATAGAGCACTGGCCCTGGAGTCAGGAGGACCTGAGTTCAAATCTGGCCTCAGACACTTAACACTTACTAGCTGTGTGACCCTGGGCAAGTCACTTAACCCCAATTGCCTCACCAAAAAAAAAAAAAAAACCAAATGTTGAAAACTTCTCTAAATGTAACTGGAAAATAATAAAATATTTATATGGAAAAAAAAAGACTAGCTGGATCTCCTGTGGATAGCCAAATTCTCCCTAGTTCTCAATCTAGACAGGAGATAGACATGTCTGATAGAGAGGGAAACAATCAATCTAGAACTGGAGACTATCTCATCTAATCCCTTCACTTTGCAGATGTACAAACTGAGGCTTAGGGAAATTTACTGGGGTAGCTAAGTGCCACAGTAGGCCCTGAATCAGGAAGACCTGAGTTCAAATCCAGCCTCAGACACTTACTAGCCGTATAACCCTTGGTGAGTCACTTAACCTGTTTGCCTCAGTTTCCTCAACTATAAAATAGGGATGATAATAGTGTAGGGGTTTTGTGAGAAACAAGATATTTGTAAAACACTTGGCACAGTATGTGGCACATAGAGAGCACTATATAAATATTAGGTATTATTGTTGTTGAACAGTCAAGAATCTGGGACTGTGCTCTAGTACCACATGCCTAGAACCAAAGGTAGGAGATTCTTTAACTTCCACATGTTGGCTGTACTTGAAGGCTTTCTTTGGGCTCATAATGAGCCTTCTTTAAATTCTGCTTTGCAATTGCATGCACACATTCATTTTGGGAACAACTCCAGCCATGCTTCCCCTCACTCTTTGCATTGACTCTCTTCTCTTGGCCTAAACTGTTCCCTTGCCAGTACAAGTGCTCCCATTCCTATCCCCTATTTCCTTCCAGCTCTCGAGGGGGTGTAAGGTCCTTAAGGCTAGGGACCATCTCCCTTGATTGTTTTTCTCTTCCCAGTGCTTATCACAGTGTCTGGTGCACATAGGTAGCAGTTCACAAATTCTCTCATTCTCTCTTGGGCCCAGCCTTGAGATCCCAGTGCACTGGCTCAAGGCTGGTCTCTCCCCTAACGCTTAGCCTGATGGTTCATATTCCAACATTAGCGTCTGTCATTTGCAAGGTGAACGAACTCTGGTCAGAATCAACCTCCCCTGGGCACAGTAACACATTCAGCTGTTAACTAAATGAACACTTTGGGCAGGTATTAGCTCAGCAGACTTATGTCAGCCCAACAGACAGTGTAGGAAATGTTGCCGTTGTTCAGCTGTTTTAGTTGTGTCCAACTCTTCACAACTCCATTAGAGGTTTTCTTGGCAGAGATACTGGAGTGGTTTGCTATTTCCTTCTCCAGCTCATTTTACAGATGAGGAAATTGAGGCAAATGGGATTAAATGACTTGTCCAGGGTTACACAGCTAGTAAGTGTCTGAGGTCAGATTTGAACTCAGGAAGATGAGTTTTCCTGACTCCTGTCCAGGTCCTCTATCCACTGCGCCACCTAGCTGCCCTTGTTTAGGGGAATAGGATGCAAGAAAAGTAGACTGTGGAGGCAGCTAGGTGGCGCAGTGGGGAACGGGCCTTTCTTCTACTGTGCAGGTTTGACTTCCATCATCTGCTGTGCCCTTTACTGCCTAATTTCCAGCCTTCTGAGGGAAGAATAGTGAAATGGAGTCTCCCATCTGCCCTTGTGCCTTTAACCTCATGCTGCACTGGTCTCCAGCCTCCTTTGGGAAGAAGAGTGATACCTTCTGCTCAGTCAATGATGAACATCCTCACACCCGGTTGGACCTTACACATCCCAGTGGCACCGAACTCGGGTAGGTCACCATCCAAACCCCATTCCCTATACCCCACCACTGCATCCCTATTCTCATTCCCCTCAAGCTTCCCAGTACAAAGTTCCAACCAAACAGTACCCTCCCCCTTCCACTGTGCCTTCTGGAATGCCTGTTCCATTGGCAACAACACACTTCCCTTCATCCTAAATCCTTTCCTCTCCCACTCCTTCCATCCACTTAGCTGTTATTGAAACCTAGCATCCCTTGATAAAACGGCTTCTTTAGTCATCCTTTCCAGTATTGGCTTTACTGTCACTCATTCCCTTCACCTCACTGGTTGAGGCAGTGAAGTTGGAATATTCCTCACTCCCCATTGCATGTGCAGTCTTTTCCCCTAATCCTTTCCACCCACTTTTTTTTTTTTGTGAGGCAATTGGGGTTGTGACTTGCCCAGGGTCACACAGCTAGTAAGTGTCTGAGGCTAAATTTGAACTCAGGTCCTCCTGAATCCAGGGCCAGGGCTCTATCCACTGCGCCACCTAGCTGTCCCCCCACCTCTTAACTTCCCTGTTTCTGTAGAGGGCATTTCCTGGAGGTATGAGGTATTCCAGGAGATCTAGTATCTCTGGTGTGATGGTTTGCCCTTTTTAGGGCTGCTCATTCACCTCTGACAATTCTCACCTGTGGCTCCAAGAAACTGTAGAATTGCCCAGTGGCCACACCCCAGTAAACCATCTTGGTAGACAGGCTGAAGGTAACTGACAGGAATCAAACCTATCAATGAATTCCAGGGATGTCTACTGTAAGCATGTGAAGACTTCCCCCGGCAGAATGGGTAGATGAGAACAGTTTGTTCCCATAGCCATGAAGTAGGCCGAAGCAGGTGCTGTGGAGCATTTAGAGCTTGGTCAGACATTGAAGATGCCAAGGCCAGCCACCGCATCCCAGGCCATTGCCATTTGTTTTGACTTTAGTCCTCCCACTAGATTTTGATGGCTCTGGAAGAGACGAGGCTGACAATTTTGTGCAACTCTATCTCACTGAAATTCAACTCACGAACAAATCAAGACATCATGCCCCATGTCTGTCATTGGTCCTCTTCAAAAATTAAAGACAAACAACAGAGGATATTACCATATTTCCAGCCCCTCAGGCTCACAACCTACATGTTATCTTCAACTCCTCACTCTCTCTCGCCCTACCCCCTCCCACATACCCGCCAAATCCAATCTTTTGCCAAGGCCTGGCACTTTAACTTTTGCAACATCTCTTGAATGTGCTCTACTCTCCCCTGATAGTCACCCCACATCACCTTATGCCTGAACTATTGCAATAAACTGCTCATGGGTCTGTCTGCCTCAGAATTTCTCCCGACTCCAATCCAGCCTCCATTCAGCCACCAGTTTTTTCTCAAAGCCTAGGTTGGATTACATCATACCTCACCCTCATACACTCAGTAAACGACAATAGCTCCTAATTGCCTCCAGGATCAAATAGAGAAAGCTGCTTGACATTCAAAGCCCTTCATAACCCAGCTCCTTCCTCCTCTTCCAGTCTTAAACCTTATTCCCCACCATATACTCATGGATCTGGTGACTCTGGTCTCCTTTCTATCTCACAAACAAGATACTCCCATTTCCTAGCTGCAAGCATTTTCCCTGGCTAGGACCCATACTTGGTATATTCTTCCTCCTCCTCTCTGGCTAATAATTTCCCTGGTTTCAGGTCCTAATTAAAATTCCACCTTCTACAGGAAACCTTTCCCAGCCCCCCTTAATTCTAGTGCCTTCCCTCTTACTTATTTCCTATTTATGCTGTGTGTAGCTTGTTTTGTACAATTGTTTATTGAATCCCCTATTGACTTTGAGATTCTTGCTGCTTTTTGTATTCCCAGCACTTAGCATAGTGTCTGGTGCATAGTGGGTGCTTAATAAATATTTTGTGACTGGTGGATACATTGTCTTCATCTCCACTTGCATGAGTCCTTTTTTCTTCAGATGCCACTTTGTGAAGACTTCTATGAACACAGCCATGCTGAAGTCATATATGCTTCGGTCAGTAATTCTGACATCCCAGGTAAGAAGGTGAATGAGGAAGCAAACACCACTAGTAATGACAATGGATGTAATTTATGAGGAGTTCAAAGGTCCAACCTGTAGTTGAAAGAATGCAAGCCAGAGGGCAGCTAGGTGGTGCAGTGGATAAAGCACCAGCCCTGGATTCAGGAGGACCTGAGTTCAAATCCGGCCTCAGACACTTGACACTTACTAGCTGTGTGACCCTGGGCAAGTCACTTAACCCCCACTGCCCCGCAAAAAAAAAAAAAGAATGCAAGCCAGCAGTGGAAGAAACACTAAAGAAGTCTGGAACCAAGCCTCTTAGATCCAGAATTCCTGGAGCAAGAATGGAGGGGAACAGACTTTCAATGAACCAACAAGCATTTATTAAGGGCTATTATGTGTCAGGCACTGGAGCTACAAAGACAGAAATGAGTGTCCTGTCCCTTAAGATTACTTTCTGTCAGGGGAGACAGCATGTACATATGCATCACACATAAAATAAATACTATGTAGTCTTCAGGGGTCAGAAAGCCCTCACACTGAAGGTGGTACATGAGCAGTTTTTAAACAATAGATTCTAAGAGGCCAAGGGGAGGGAGAATACATGTTAGGTATGGGGAATAGAACGTGTAAAGGCACAAAGAGGTATAGAAGAAGGCCCCTCCGAATGAACTTGGGAGTGAAAAGTTGGGCCAAGGGTGTCTAAAAACTTAAAAGTCCAAGAGTTTATATTTGATCCCAAGGGCATCAGAATTGATTAAGGAAAGACATGGTCAAAGAAGAGTTTTAGGAATTACTTTAACAGCTGTGAGAATGGATTAGAGTGAGGAAGGATGAGGCATGCTTGAGAGGTGCTGGAATAAGATGGTGGATGAGTGGAGAAAAGAGGAAAGGATGCCGAGATGTTATGAAGGCAAAAACACAGACTGGTGGATGGGATGTGCATGATGACCTAGTAAAGGAGAATGAAGAGCAGTCAGGTAAGAAGGGAACCAGGGGAGAATGGTGTCCCGAGACTAAGACATGCTGGCCAACAGTGCCAAATGTAGCACTCTGGAAGAATCAGAACTGAGCAAAGATGTGACAAAAAGTCATTGGTAACACTGAATAGTTGCAATAGAGTAGTAAGATCAGAAGGAAGATGACAGGGATGCGCTTTCTTTGGGGGCAGCTTGGTGGCACAGTGGATAAAGCACTGACCCTCGATTCAGGAGGACCCGAGTTCAAATCTGGTCTCAGACACTTGACACTTACTAGCTGTGTGACCCTGGGCAAGACACTTAACCCCCATTGCCCTGGAAAAAAAAAGACAAGGATGCAAAGTGGAGGAAAGGAACGTAGACACTCTATGTATGCCTATGAAAGGGAGGAAAAATATTGGACAAGAGCTAGAGTAGGGTGCGATGAGTGTTCCTTAAATCAAGCAAGCATGACAAATGCTGTTGCAAGCACAAAGAATAAATGGATCTCCATTCATAAGGGATTTATATTCTAATGGAGGTCAAAAGTACCTACATAAAAATATGCAGTATAGTTAATACAAATATATACAAAATAGTTAAACACATGGTTTGGGAGGGATGGAACCCACTAACAGTTGTGGGGTTCAGTAAAGTCTTCATTTAGTCAACAGTGCTTGATTGGTGTCCTAGAACCTAAGAACCTAAGAGGTCATCCAGAAGGCAGAGGCAAAGGCACAAAGGAAATGGAACTGGTGAGGAACTGGGAGAGAACCAATTTGGGTGGGTCACAGAGGGCTTTACAAACCAAGATTTACCAATTAGAAGAGGAAGTGGCTCTGTATGGAGAGAAGGGGTTAAATTAGAAAAGCAAGGTTACAGCACGAGAGTGAGGAGTCCAGGGAAATGCTGAAGGTACAAACTTGGAAAACTGGAAGGATGATTTAGGGGGAAAGAGAACGAGTTGTTTTGGAAATGTTCAGAATAAAATGTTTCTAGGACAACCAATCTGAAATGCCCAATAAGCAACTGATTGGTGCGGTACTGAAAATCAAGGTAGAGACTAGGACTTGGGAGTTGGATGCTTAGAGATGGTAGTTACAATCTTAGGAGAGCTGATGGAGCTTTTGAATATGATGAGAAAGCATAGAGAAAAGGGTCTGGAGCAAACTCTTGAGGAACATCTGTTAGGGAGTATAATATAGATGAGCAAACAAGGGAGAAAAAAATGGGACTTGTGCTAAGGACAGGGAAACTAAAAGTCACAAAAACCCAGAAGGATCTAGTAGAAGTTGGTCAAGTGTCAGATGGATGACAAGAAAGATGAAGACTAGGAAAGTCCAACTGATTTGGCAACTTTGGAGAGTATGGTTTCACCTGATTGGTGAGGCTGAAAGCCAAATGGCAAAGGATGTATGGGAGAAAAAGTGGAGGTAATAGCTTGTTTTAGGAGTTTGAGAAAGGGCAAAGATTCTGAATGGTGGCTTTAAAGGATAGGGTGTTCCCATCCCCAAATCCCCAAAGCATGGAGACATGGGCATGTTTGAAGGCTGTAGAGGGAAAAGTTGATAGGAAGAATTGGAGATGAAAGGTACCTGTAGAGGTCTTGGCAAAAAGGGCCCGTTTCACTGGACGCTAGCATAAAAGAGAGTGTGAAAAGAGCTGCTTATGGGCAACATCTCCTTTCTTAGTTAAGTATGAGCAGCCTCAGTGGAGTGAGACAGGGAATCATATAGGGAGGAATAAAAACATTTCCTTTCCAGGCTGAGATTAGCGAATGTATTTGTAGTGCAATGTGCTGTTCTGATGGTTCAAGACTAGTTCCATTCAGCAGAATGAGGAGCACCAGAGGGGGATATGGCTAATTCAAAGTTTGCCAGGTATGACCATTGAGAGAACTGGCAGACAAAAAGACTGGAGGAGAGAATGGTATGAAGTTCAACTGTTTACCTAGGGGACAATACTGCAAATCATGGATGGTGTCCTGGCAGTTTACTAATTAGCAAAAGGATAAGCACAATATAGGAGATCAAATCTGGACCATACCTTTCCTTGCTACCTCTCAGAGGTGGACTGTGAAAACCCAGGCAAGTCCACTAGAATGGCTCAAAGTAATTTCCTGGATGGGTGTATCTTATCTGGAGGATAGAAGTCTGAATGGCAACTGTACAGGTGTGGGAGGTGGGGGGAGATGGCAGATGGTTTGACACCAGTGCGGAAAAGTCTACAGATTTAGGTTTAAGGTTTTTTATTTTCTGTCGGGTGAAATAAAACTTGTCCTTTGAGAGTCTAGCTCCTTACAGGATAGCCAAGGACCTTTTACCTTTTCTGTAAAGATACATGGTCAAACTTTGCCATTCTTGGGGCAAACAATGGATGGGGATAGATAAGAGCCTGCATGATTATGTGAAAAGCTTCTAATATTGAACTGATCACTGTAATCCCAAACCTTCAGTTCTGGGTCACAAGTTACTTATTAATGTAATTTTACTTTCTTGGTATCTCAATTCTTTGAGGGTAGAGATTATGGTCAGTTTTACTCCTGGTACCTCTGGGATTAAGGGTTTCATTTCACTGTTCTAACTATTTCAATGACACACAACAATGCCACAGAGAAGCTTTAAGGGGTTCAGCTAAGACTCTTTCTAAGAGACCACCTCCAATGGAAGGTACTTGTGCAAAAGCCAGATATTCTTACTTAAGACAACTCCAACTTGCATAGAGAAACTTTTGTGCTCCAAATTTAAGAACGGGGCCCTACATGTGAGAAACCTTGGACATGTCAGTCTCTCAACAGCACCCATTTCAGTTCTCCGCTGAAGAGAGAACATAAAAGAGCATGTGGCCTAATTATGGCAAACTTTTTCAAGAAAAGTCTCATGAATCTGGTAACCTGTAATTTTTAAATATAACATTTTATTGCTTAGATGGTTCAATACAGAACAGCTTTACTTTCTGAATTTGGAAGTACTGTACAACTAAATAAAAAGAGGAATAAAAAGTACCAAAACAAAACTTGTGATTCTCTGTTCATGTGGCGTAGACCAGTTTTGTACACAACTTGTAGCAGCAGTTTTAAGTTCCCTTTAGAAAAATATGAATTCTACACATTTATTCTTGTTTCCTGTTTAATGCATGGGCTGAAATCACGAAGATTAACTTCCTTCTTGAAGAAAGAGAGGGAAAGAGGACACAGACAAACAAGGGTCAGAGAATATGATGAATCTTTCTGAAACTGGCATTCCACTGTCATCTAGCTCAGCTCCCCAAAGCTATTAAAAAAATAGCCCCACAGAGTTTTCTCTGCTTTGCTTCACAGTCAAGTGTTTAATGTAGTGATTGAATTATCTCAGCATTAAGTCCATTAATCAAAAAACAAAACAAAACAAAAAAAACTTGCACCTCAGACACAAAAAAAAAATTTCAGAAGATTCATTTTTTTTTTTGTAAAAGCCCTGAGAGAGGAAAAAAAAAGAATCAAACAAAATGTATAGAGACAAATTAGCTGAACATGCAAACTAAGTCTAAGATTCACCCATAGTTTAAACACATAATAAACTTCACAGTTTAATATTGGGGGCGGGGAAGAAAGGGAGACCAACAAACAGCAACAAATCTTCAAATTCAACTAATAAAAATGTCAAAAAAAAAATGTGGCAAGACTTTATCATCTACTAGGATATAAAGACTAAAAGTAAAGCTTTCAATCAATAGTGATTATTGCTAGCTGATGTCCCGGCGGCACTGCTGGGAGCTGATGATTTGCTACATCTCACTGCAGCACAGACATTAGTGATGGCTTTCCCCCCACAATATTGCGCAGTTTAGTGTGGAGAGTCGCAAAAGAAACAAACCAACAACAAAAATAAAGCCCCACAAGAAAACCCAAACAATAACTTCAAGAACAATTAAAGTAAAATGAAGGGAGGTTGTGTAAAATGGGTTTTGATTCTGTAGATCAAGTCAGAAAGGGAAATCATTGGTTCTGATTTTTTTTCCTCTGGAGTAAAACCTTGTTTTTAAACTGATTCAGACATTCCCAATACAGTTTAAAAAAAAAATCACATATTGCAACTTTTTTCCTATAATTTTTCATTATCTCAAGAATATTTATCTTGCTTTGTGAAGTCTGGGCAGTTGAGTTTCCACCTCCAAGAACTGGTGAAGAATTAGAGGACAAAAATTTAAAAGAAAAAAAATGTCGCCATATATACAAACATAGGGAAAGAGGGGAGGTGGTTTAAGGCCAAAAAGAGGAAGAAATCTTAGAAAGGAGATGAAGGAAGAAGAGGTGGGAAGGGCCACAGCTGTAGTTGCAGTGGGAGAGGGGGAAGAGGGGTTCAAGTGGAGGAACGGCACAGGGCATCCCTGGCAATACTATTGGCTCTATGTCCTAGAGGTCATAACTGTAGGACAAAAAAAGATGCCGAGCACAAGCTCAGCTACAGTAGGATACATGGTTTTCTACCCCTCGACGTTGGGGGCTGCAGTGAATTCCACTGCCTACATGGGATGCCTCTAAAAAAATTCTTCCTCTCTGCATCTAGGGGTTCAGATTCGAGAGGAAATCAGAAATGACATGTTCATCTTCAAGCACCAGCCCAAACTGCACTTGGAGTTTTATTACCAGTAGTAGTATTTCCTTGCTTTGCAAACACAACAGTAGCAAAAGTGGGTTAAAGGCTTGCATTTCATTGAGCTGGAAGACTGAATACCTTATTTGTGAGTAACAGATTTCATCACTGCCTTTTCTTTCCACAAAAATTCTTTGCAGTGCTTTCCCGATGCACTTGGAGGTCCCTCTCATCCCATTACCTCTACCACCTCCCCATGGGAGTGCATTTTTTTGCACACATACACATATTCCAATAAGCATGCTCTCTCTCTCTCTCTCTCACTAACTGCTGAGATGTTCCCCTGTACATTGGTGGTGATTACTGGTTGGCCTCCACTTTATTTCTCCAGTCACTAAGGAAGGAAAGGTTCATTTAGGTTCAGTAGAAGAACTGCAATGTGAGGGCTAGTGAACTAGTGAAAGCTGTAATCAAACATTTACACAGGGATCCAAAGCTGCATCATAGATCTCCGCGGACAAATATTGCCCATTGGTTTCTGCTGACTGCAGAGACTAGCAACTGATGAATTTTAAAATAATAATAATAATAATAATAACAATAATAATAATAATACATATATTGAAGCAAAAAAAAAATCAAACATATGACAGCTGTGCATAATTTCCATAGGTTAAAGTTGCTAAGGTAACTCTTCTCTGTATGCTCAGTCCAGAAAAAGTCTTAAAACATTGAACAATAACACCATTTCTAATGCCGAAAAGAGTGGAAACAAGCATGAGGTTGAAGCTAACATCTTTCCTGGTTTTGGCTTGAACCAATTTTGAATACCTTCATCAACCACTTGTCTCAATACCTGGGACCAGATCAGAGCTCCATCATGTAGTAAGTACAAAAACGTCTCTGAGTAATTAACATCTCATCCAATTTTTCCTCTGGTACATGAAATTCACATCATTTTCTTCCAGTTATTAGCTGTGGTATCCAAGGGCATTGGTTTCTTTTCCCCACTTTCGGCTCACAGAACAAAACACGGCAACTATCAAAGTTCCACGCGAACAGGCTCACGCACACCAATACAAAAAGGTAACATTAATGCTTAAATGAAAAAGGTCCTCTCCAAATAATTCATTAAAATATTTTTTAAAAATCATTTTGAAAAAAAAAAAAAGGTCAATGATACCAAAAGATTTAATAAAGTAGTAAGGCACTCAGAATCAGTATATCCTGTATAGTCTCTTGCATCGTTATACTGAAAGGGCTATGGCACTGGGGTCAGTCTGCCATACTTCTTTTCTTCTTTTCCCTCTCTCCCTCTCCCTCTCTCTTTCACTCCCCGACAACTGGAGTCACTGAGGAAATCCAGTGTACTACAGATTTGGGGTACTTTTGCTCTGCTGGCTTTAGTCTATGTGCTGGGGATAGACGGGTGACTGGATTACTTCCCCTGAGTCATTCCATTCCCACAAGTTGGGGTGCACTATCTGAAGAGGCAAGGATGTGGTTTGCAGGAGGCCTCTTGCTTTGCATGTCCAACAGATCTTGAATGAAGCCTGCTGGGCTCTCGTGATCTGTGCTACCCTGAGACTCCTGGTCCTTTGTGCCGGCCCCCGTGGCCGGCTTCTGGGCACTTTTGCTGGACTCAGCTAGACAAACACCAGCCGTCCTTCCTCCAGATTTCTCCTCCTGACGACCTGAATCCTTGGCTGCATTGGCCAAGCTCTCTCTCCGGCTTCGAGTAACAGCTGAATGGCTGTTGAGATTTGGAGTGGAGTCTCCCTCATTTTCTGAGAGTGGATTGTTGCCACTATGGATGGACTCATTCTCACTGTCATCCTCACCCCGATCTTCCTTGTCACTTTCCTTCCCATGGTGCCTTGTGTTTTTTGCTTTCTGATGAATACGCTGATGACGAACCAGGCTGTGCTTCAAGGTGAAGGTCCGCTCACAGGTCTGACATTTATATGGTCTTTCCCCTGGAGTAACAGGAGAAAAGAAATTAATTTCTGCAGACACAGGTCTTGCTCTAAGAATAGCAATCTTCACTGTATTACACACTCATCTGTCAATGTAAAAGATTGGATATCAAAATGGATAAAGAAAAAAGATATCAATCTCCTTTGTTGCCTTAGGTGGAGAGATATAGGACACAAGAAGGAACGGGGAAATGTTTTGTCACTTTGAATTTCCAGATCCCACTTCTTACTGATGTAGGCCAAAAACCACCATCTTAATTTAGGCAACTTGATTAATGTCCTACTGAGAATAAATACTGAATGGCCCCATGCAGATATCTGAGAAGCCTATGAGAATATATACCCCTTCTCCCCAGAACAGGAACTAATGGTCAAGGTTCCAGGAGAAGGCACAGAAATTATAAGTAACATTTAATAAATAAGATATGTCCCGGGAAACACTCTGTGGACTTGTACTGGAACAGCTGTGCTTCTTAGCCCCTACTGAGCAGCTGAGGACACCACCTGCTCAGAAACCTAAGAATATCTCCTCTGAAGAGGTTCACATTCCAAAGTCCTTTAAAACCCCTCATGTATAAGCAGAAACACTAGGGTTTAGTTCACCATGCATGAACTATGAGTGTGTGTGGAGTGGAGGGGGGGGGGGGGGCGCGGCCGGGGTGGAGAGAAGAAACATGCAGCATAGATGAATTGGCCTAACCCTATGAAAAGGAATCCTGTATCTTTGGGGCTTATAATAAGCAAAAAGGACTCATTCTGCTTGTCAAAAGAACTAATTTACTATATCTGACTATGATTTATTTGAAGACTTTGATATACCCTCTAGAGATAACGAGATACAAAAGGAGTGAGATCACACTGGCTTGCCACCCTGGTCTTGGGAATGGGACAGTATATTAGGGTGGAAAGCAAACAAGTCAGCTAATAATGCTCCTGGAAAAGAGCAATGATAAGCTGGCGTTTAAACACTGTGTTTTATCATTGACAAATTATTTTCACATACATGATTTCATTTGATCCTCTAAACAATCCCTATTACATAAAGGTATTATCCCCATATTACATCAGGGTCAGGAAGATGACATGATTGAGCCAAGGCCAGCCAAGACAGTGGTCATGAGAACTGGGATTTCAACCCGTTTAAAATTCCTAACCCAAGAGTAAGGACTCTTATCAAAGTCCCTGTACAATCAAACTCATTTCACTATCAAGAAATTGAAGCAGCAATTTAAATTGAAAGATGATGTGTGAAATGTTAGGAAACGCACTGCACACTTTATGAAGATTTGGGGAATGATGACAAATTTGTACCACAGACAGCTTCCTTCTTTGAGCCCAGCTGCACTATTACTTATGGTTTTGACTGAATTGATTCCAAATGAGGGGACAAGAATTCATCTTGTTTCTGTGGCAAATACAATCAAAAGCCTGAACTGGAGTGGCTACAGCAGGACTACTACATGCTAGATAGGCCGGTCCTTCCCAAAGAACCACCTACTTATTCAAGGTAGGTAATACAAACTCTACTAGGTAAAAGGAAATTTATCAAAAGTGTCCTGGGCACAATACTGCCTAAATTAATTTACTTATTCAGTGCCATACCAATCAGACTACATAAAAATTATTTTATATTGCTAGAAAAAACAGTAACAAAATTCAACTGGAAAAACAAAAAATCAAGAATATCCAGGGAAATAATGAAAAAAAATTCACAGGAAGGTGGGTTAGCGGTACCAAACCTGGAGCTTTACTATAAAGCAGCAGTCATCAAAACTATCTGGTACTGGCTAAAAAATAGAATGGTAGATCAATGGAATAGGCTAGGCTCAGGAAATGCAGTAGTAAATGACACTAGTAATGTAGTGTTTGATAAACCCAAAGACTCCGGCTTCTGGGATAGGAACTCAGTATTTGACAAAAACTGCTGGGAAAACTGGAAGATAGTATGGCAGAAATTAGGCATAGACCAACATCTTACACCTTATACTAAAATAAGGTCAAAATGGATACATGATTTAGACATAAGAGGTGATACCACAGGTAAATTAGGAGAGAAAGGAATAGTGTACCTATCAGATCTTTGGAAAGGAAAACAGTTTTTGACCAAACAAGAGATAGAGTATATTATAAAATGCAAAGTGGATGATTTTTATTACAATAAATTAAAAAATTTTTGTACAAACAGAAGCAATGCATCCAAAATTAGAAGGGAGGCAGAAAGCTGGGAAACAATTTTTGAGGCCAGTACTTCTGATAAAGGCCTCATCTCTAAAATATATAGGGAATTAAATCAAATTTATAAGAATCCAAGTCATTCCCCAATTGAGAAATGGTCAAAGGATATGAACAGGCAGTTTTCTGATGAAGAAACCAAAGCTATCTATTCCCATATGAAAAAATGCTCTAAATCTCTAATGATTAGAGAGATGCAAATTAAAACAACTCTGAGGTACCACCTGACACCTATCAGATTGGCTAAAATGACAAAAAAGGAAGATAATAAATGTTGGAGAAGCTGTGGGAAAATTGGAACACTAATGCATTGTTGGTGGAGCTGTGAACTGATCCAACCATTCTGGAGAGCAATTTGGAATTATGCCCAAAGGGCGATAAAGCTGTGCATACCCTTTGACCCAGCAATTCCACTTTTAGGTCTTTTGCCCAAAGAAATCATGGAAGGGGGAAAGGGACCCACATGTACAAAAATATTTATAGCTGCTCTCTACGTGGTAGCAAGGAATTGGAAGTTGAGGGGGTGCCCATCAATTGGGGAATGGCTGGACAAGTTGTGGTATATGAATACAATAGAATACTATTGTGCTGTAAGAAATGATGAACAGGAGGAGTTCAGAGAAACCTGGAGGGTCTTGCGTGAACTGATGATGAGTGAGATGAGCAGAACCAGAAGAACACTGTACACAGTATCATCAACATTGAGTGTTGACCTACTGTGATGGACTATATTCTTCTCACCAATGCAATGGTACAGAAGAGTTCCAGGGAACTCATGATAGAAGAGGATCTCCAAATCCAAGAAAAAAAAAGAAAGAAAGAACTGTGGAGTATAGATGCTGATTGAACCATACTATTTCTTTTGTTTTGGGTGCTGTTTTTTTTTTTTTCCTATTTTGAGGTTTTGCATCACTGCTCTGATTTTTTCTCTTGTAACAGGATTAATGCAGACATAGGATTAATGTTATTATGTGTATATATATATATATATATGTATATATATATAGAGATATAGATATAACCTATATCAGATTACCTGCTGTCTAGGGGAGGGGGGAGGGAGGGGAGGGAGGGAGAAAAATCTGAAATTGTAAAGCTTGTATAAACAAAAGTTGAGAACTATCTTTACATGTAACTGAAAAAATAAAATACCTTATATGTAAAAAAAAAAAAAAAGTGTCCTGGGCAGCTAGGTGGTGCAATGGATAGAGCACCGGCCCTGGATTCAGGAGAACCTGAGTTCAAACCTGGCCTCAGACACTTGACACTTACTAGCTGTGTGATCCTGGGCAAATCACTTAACCCTCCTCATTGCCCCAGGAAAAAAAAAAAAAAAGTGTCCTGAAAGAGGTAAAGCTGATTTCATCTAAGTGTAGCAGAGTCCTCCTTCTCAGAAAGCTCCCACCCCCCAATTCTGTTTATACTTTACATTTCTGAGAGCCTGATTCATTTCTTGCTGTCCTTCAGATGTGGTATCCTTACCTGTATGGGACCTCATGTGTCTCGTCAGGTCTTGCAGGGACCAGAATCTCTTATTACACACAGTGCAGACCTTCTTCCTCTTGTCGGCCTTGGTGATGCTCTTTGTCCCGTTTGTCTTTGGTTTCTTGTCATCATCGCTCTTCTCAGAGGACTTCCTCTCTGACGCACCCTCCCCTTCAGAGAGGCTCTCGCTCTCCTCATTTTCCCTCCCACCAGGGACTTCGCCCCCAGATGGGGATTCTACCACCTTCAAGTCCCCTGGGCTTTCATCGCGGTCAAGGACCGGCTCTGCAGCGGAAGGGCTCACTGATTGCTCAGTGCCGCCACTCTTGCCCTCTTCCTCACTGGCTTTCTCCTCCCTGTGCTCTTCGTGAGCGTGGGCTTTTTTGTGGCGCGTTAGGGTTCCTGCAAACTTGAAGCTCTTCCCACAGATGTCACAGGCATGCTTCTTATCCTGCTCAGAAGGGCTTCCTCCAGCAGATACTCCATGGTCACTCTCGGCCAGTTTGAAGTCCATCAGCTTGCTGGCAAAGTTAAGGTCCAGACTTTTGTTGCTGACACAATCATCCTCTGGATCCTCTGGTTTCTCTTCCAGCCCCTCCTCTTCCTCTTCTTCCCGTGGATCTCCTCCTCCCTCCTCTTCTCTTCCCTCACCTGAGGGAATTTTCTCCTTTGCCTCCTCAGTAGGATGGCCTTTTGTTTCCTGGCTGGGTTCAGGAGCGCCCTCTGACTGCTGCTGCTCTTTTTCCCTTGAGGTGAGGTCAAGCACTTCGTTGCCTATAACTGGAATCTCTGGGTCTGACTGACTATCTGTATGGAAAAACACAGAAGGAAGAGTTTCAATGAAAATGTGTGCCAGGCCAAGATCCCTTTGCAACAGCCCCCAGGGTCATAACTAGCACTCACCCACCCACCCACAGCCCCAGGAAACCTGTTTTCCTTTCCTTGGCCCCAGTCCACCTCTGGTGATGCCAATGCTTGCATGTAAATTCTTCAAGGCCAGAGAAGCTGCATTTTCAGAGTTAGTCTGACAAGGCAGGCAGATTAGTCAGTACTTCTACACAAACTGTCCTGCCTCCTCAGGGGTGACTGTGCTTCTCACAACTCACGAGATTGCTTCACACAGGAAGCCCAGTTCCCAAAGGTGGAAAAACAAGGAAGGGGTGAGTAACCCAATGAAGACAGAGAGAGTGGATCTATAAGAAAGGAGAGCTTTGTGCATTCAGGATAGATAGTCACAGCTTTGGGGTTACTTAGTAAGTATAGTTTAAGTTGCTTAACTAAGCATTCAGATGACTCAAGCATGCATGCACATACACAAATCCTCCCCTCCCCTCCTCCAAAAGACTCAAATCCACGTTTGCATAAGAATATTCCAGAAACAAACCCCAGGCCTGTATTCTGAAAATCTAGTAAGATAACATATCTACAAGCCACCAGAAATGACAAAAAGCCCCTTGCAAAATATTTCAGAAGAAAAATTAGACATGGCTCCTTTGGGTAGTATTTTGTTTTCAGAACGCATTTAGGAGATGTGTGGTACAACTCACACAAGAATAAAAATATTGGAATTACTTTGGAGGTAATAATTTGTTATGTAAAAAAGGGGAAGATCTGGTTGGTGTCCGGAAGCACAGAACACTGGAGGACTGGTTTTGTGAAGCATGTGGATTAACATAAGGATTCTGAAAATTTTGTGATGAGAGAATTGGCTGTGGCCGCTACATAATTTTGAGTCCATGTTTTTGTATCTATTTCTAATTCGATACACATGAACTGAACATAGCACTGGATGTCAACTATACTTGTAAATGGCCTTGATGAAAGGCCATTGTTGTGATGGGGCACCTCGGTGGTACAGTGGACAAAGCGTTGGAATTAGGAAGACCCTAGTACAAAACTCACCTCAAACACTTACTATGTGACTCTGAGTAAGTCATTTAACTTGTTTACCTTAGCTTCCTCAACCACAAAATGGGGATAACAACACCGACCTACCACCTCCTAGGGTTGTTTGAGGAACAAACAGGATGTGTGTATGCATGTATCCATATTACATATACATATATGCAGTGTGTGTGTGTGTGTGTGTGTGTGTGTGTGTGTGTGTGTAGTATGAGCACAGTGCCTGGCATATAATAATACCATATTAAAACTAGCTATTTCACTATCATTATTGCTTCATTAAGAGGCAATAAATAACAGCAAAGAAACAGCACCACCTACCACAGTTAACATGTACTTTTATTGTCAAAGGCATTCATTTCCAGCATCCACAGCACAGAAGCAAAAACACTGAAAATGCTATAATTATTAATTTTTTTTTGGTTTGTGGCAATTGGGGTTAAGTGACTTGCCCAGGGTCACACAGCTAGTAAGTGTCAAGTGTCAGAGGCTAGATTTGAACTCAGGTCCTCCTGAATCCAGGGCTGGTGCTTTATCCAACTGTGCCACCTAGCTGTCCCAATGCTATAATTTATGAAGAAAGATTTGCTATTTAGCTAAATTGCTAATAGCCCAGTAAGCATTGTCAGACTTTACAATACTAACTGCTGAGATAGGCTTAGATAAATTCTCTACAGTCAAATAAACATTAGGGTATGGGTCTCTTAAAATTCTCAATATTTTACCACCTTTCCTTTGTCAAGATGGGGGGTTTCACAGTTCTAAAAGTTGTTATAATGTAAAAACATAAAAATGCCAAGAACTATAACTATTTAGATTCTAAATTGTGCTTTCTTCCTTAAAGCTCTCTGCAGATGAGTAAACAAATCCCAAAGCATTATCATGGGACTGGCCGATTATGTTTTATAATCGAGACCTTTTACACGAATAGATTATGAAAGGATCTTGTGAAAAATACAATTAAACTCATAGCTATCATCCTTCTCAAATTCCATATCCTGTATTGCTTGTCACCAATCTGTTGTGACGAGAATGAAAAATCAGTAAGCCATTCCTTCCTATTTCAGGGACACACAATTATTCATTCTGCAAATACATATCAAGGGCTGACTATGGTCAAGGCATGTAATGGGCTTAGTACTAAAACCCAGGCAGCCTCCTACCTGGACTTAGGAAATCAAGATTTGACTTTCTGAAAATCTTATCTAAACTATGTATGACTGACTGGCTTTCCATTCTGATCTAGGCTTTATGGGAATCTACATTATGGGGGAGAATTCTCAATGTCTTCTATTGGGAATGTACTGGTACATGTATAGTATTTTGAGAATTTTTTTTTTTTTTAGGCAACGAGGGTTAAGTGACTTGCCCAGGGTCACACAGCTAGTAAGTGTCAAGTATCTGAGGCCGGATTTGAACTCAGGTCCTCCTGGATCCAGGGCCAGTGCTTTATCCACTGTGCCACCTAGCTGCCCCACCCCGGACTACATTTGTTACAAATAATAAATAATAAATATCAGTCTAATGTATGAATACCCTAGCAGGTCTGTCTATATAAATCAATGAAAGCTATATTAATTGATCAAAGAAGCTCCCCTTTATTTAAGACATACTAGGAAAGGGAACATTTTAAAATCACGTAATTCAATATTCCATTCTCCCTATCACCCACCCTCCAAATTCTCTATGCTCAACTCTCAATTTTTTACCTTTTTTATAGATTATAAAATTATGTCTTTGTACATGTTATTTCTGAGATCAGGTTATTTTTCTGCTATCACTTATAACATGTCTAAGGCTCTCATTCCCTATTGTCACTTATGCTTTCTTAAAGATTCATTTTAATTCTTTGATCATATTTAAATATCACCACTTCCTCTCCTTTCCTTCCCATTTTTTAAAAAAGGGAATCTTCTGGGGGCAGCTAGGTGGTGCAGTGGATAAAGCATTGGCCCTGGATTCAGGAGAACCTGAGTCCAAATCCGGCCTCAGATACTTGACACTTACTAGCTGTGTGACCCTGGGCAAATCACTTAACCCCCATTGCCCTGCCAAAAAAAAAGGAAAAAAAGAGGGAATCTTCTATAAACAATAAAAGATTCTAGAATCAAAGATGAATAAATTAAATTACTCTGGGTACTTTTCTCATTTGTGCCACTGTATCATCATGGATAACTGAATTTCTTCTATTCTAAATCTCCACATGATACCCACTAAAACAAAACTTAATATATTAAAGAGAGATGTTTTATAGCAGAGGAGCTAGACTCATTTTGTGAGTCTAAGCAACCAAAATTCTCTTAACAAGTTATTAATCTGATCATAGTCATCTTCCCCTACACCCCAAGTATCTAGCCTTGTCCTAGATTTTAGCAATCAAATTTTGCTATAATGCCTCACTTAAGATCACAAAACAAAGAAATAGCCAGTTATGTGTCAATATACTTTACAACTTGACCTTCTTGTCCTCTTCCCTATTAGACTATAAATTTCTTAAGAGCAGGGTCTTAATCTTTTTAGCCATAGCCCTTAGTAAAGGACCATGGTACATTATATGCACTTAACCTGTTTATTTAATTGAAAAGTTGCTTTAAAATATTAAAAATCAATTCCCAGTCCTCTCTAATATTTATTAAATCACTTTTCTCCAAAGACACTTTGGAAATCAGCTTTGGAACCCATCTGAAGATAAATCTATACAGTTACTCATAATGTGAAGCAAAGGAGTCATTTAAATTTGACTTTTGGAGTCATTTACATTTGTTCTAAATTTCTGTGCCTTACTATAAATAAGTTATTCACTCAACACCAAGATGACCTACTATTGCAAGCCAATCAAAGTGCTTTGTGTCTGTACTTCACATAATTCACTCAAGTTCTTAAAAAAAATTCCTATGTGAGAATGCTAAATCTTAGGTAAACAGAAGGGGAATCAGTCTATCAATGAGGGAGACCAAGGTTCTTATTCACAAGATCTCAGAATTTTAAAACCTTGATTAAAAGAGTGTGTACCTGGATGTTGTCAGCCACTCATTCTCTAGTACTGACATAGACTGATACCGTAAGTATGTCAGAGAGACTACTCTGAGTAAACTTAAACCCAAATATCAGTTTAACTCTGACTTAGTCCAATCGTTTAAAGCTACCTTTTTCAAAATTTTTATTGTTGAGGGGCAGCTAGGTGGCACAGTAGATAGAGCACTGGCCCTGGATTCAGGAGGGCCCGAGTTCAAATCCAACCGCAGACACTTGACACTTACTAGCTGTGTGACCCTGGGCAAGTCACTTAACCCCAATTGCCTCACCACCCCCCCCAATTTTTTTTACTGTTATTTTCACTTTCATTTAGGGGAGGATGGGAGGCAGAAGTGGGATCAGACTTGGACATTAACTTAAAAAAAATAAAAAACAACTTATTTATCTTCTTACATTATAGCAGGGTTCAAGTTCTAGGCAGCATATACATACTTAAGCCTTTCCTACCATAACATCTACAACTCCCTTTTTAGTAGCCTTCCCAAAGTTACTCTTAACTCGATAGGAATCCAGAAAAAGAACTTGTCTCTTCTAATGCTGTCACCTTGCTTCTAATATCCTGCGGATATTACTTCTAGATTCTACCTCCCTGACCTCCTTTTCCTTCTCCTAACCTTAAATCTGTTATCTTTCATACCACGTACCTTTATCTTTCTATATTCCAGTTATCTTTCATACTTATTACTAACACTAAAGCAGATACATATTTTCTCTTTACTGGTTTGTAAGCCCATGACCATCTCAATTGAGTTCATGGCTTTAAAGGAGTGCTATCAGATAAAAGGATAAACATGCTTTGGGTGGAAAAACTTAGAAACAAAACTTGTATATATCCAATTTGGAAAAAAAATACCCTTAAAATTGCTAATTAAACTTCAGATCAATTTTGTAAAAGTCATGTTAGGCAGCTAGAAGTTGCTTCTTGCTTCTATCATCAGAAGGTTAAAAGTGCTCTCACTGTATATCAAGGGTTGTCTTTACCATGCCATGTAAGAGCTGAATTATCCACTTGGAACTACTGTTTGCAGGGAACTTAAAGTCTAAATCTAAACTACTTTACCTTGAATAATAAATTCTTTCAGGACAAGGCAGTGGGAACTATACATATAGAGATCCCAAGATTCTACTCGCCTTTTCATTTTTGTATTCTGTGCAAAGAGACTTACTTGTGACCCAATCATCTCATCAGCATCTTCCAAGAAAATGGAAAACATTGATTCAGAAATGGGGCTCTTCCTTTCCCTCTCTTACCAAATGATAGTTTTCTAGTTTCTAGGAAGGACCAGCCTGGTCTGGTCTGCTGCACATCCTGTGGATACTTAATTAATACAAATACTCATTCCAACTCCACTCCACATTCAAACATTTATGCCCAGTCAGAGCAAGAAAAATCAAGGTCTGCCAGAGTCCCAAGACTGCAATTACTACTGTGAATACACAAATTTTATGGGAAGGTGAGAAGTCCCAGATCCACCTTCCCCCCAAAACTCCCCCAAGGTCAAATGTCAAGGATTTCAATAATAAAATATTTTGAAGACTTGCATCCAGTTCTTACAATACTGTTACAAAATAACAGCAATATTGTTACTAAACAACAATCAGCCATTTGCACTGAGCAAATTTTTGTACCAACTCTTGGTGGGAGGTGAGGAGCAGAGTGGAGGAAAGTATATGTGTGGTGAACCAGGGACATGAGCAAACATGGAAGACTGTGGGCAGAGCAAGCTAAAGGGGTAGAAATTGCAGCAGCCAGTAATTGCTCAGGGAGGGGCTGAAAAAACAAAGCACATGTCAGCATCAGACACCCTATTCAGGTAGAGCAGAAATGTGATTAAAGAAGAAAGGACATGCAGAGTGCTCTAAAATAACTATACAGTTTTGTATTAGGAAGAGAGGTGGGGGTGGGGGGGGAGGAGAGAGAAGAAAACCAAACCTTTCCCCAGACTTGGCCGAGGAGCATAAGCATCCCTCAGAATAAAGGTTCTGACCAGTGCTGACCCTTCCAGTACAAGGTCACCTGATTTAGTCTAAGAGATGTGGAACATGGATGAGCTGGAAAGCAAGGCCCATAAGAATAGAAGCCACCTAGGCCAGGGTAAAAACATCTCTATTTTATTGCATCTATATGAGAGGGGAAGAGAAGATACCCAAATATTTCACACCTTCTTTCTGAGCTATATAAAATCTCCCTTTCAAGTGCCTATAGCACTACCATTAGCAAGGGCTTTGAAAAATCATTAGGGGAACTCTAAAAATCATTTTCAAATGTGTCTGGGCTCCCAGGCCACCCATCGTGCGGTCCAGGACAGGTCTGGCTCAGTCGGCCAAACTGGCTTCTATTTCCCTCACCTGGTATCTCACAAGCCCTGACAACCAGCCTCAGTGTAACCTGGACTGGTTGGTGGCTTTCTCTAAAAACCTTAACCAAAAAGCACATGAATGGTCTTTTTCTTTCTTTCTTTCTTTCTTCTGAATAACCTGAAAGAACTACCTGTGCTATCATGAGATCCAACATCACTTTCTTTTGACTGGGGGATAAGCCCGTTTCTTCTCAGGGAGCAGTTGGTAACTCCATGTTTGCGCAATTGGTGCCGTTCACAGTTAGATTTGGTAGAAAAGAAGGCGTCGCATTTTTGACAAGGGTAGGGCTTCTGACCTGAAGCAGGAAAAAAGATAGATTTATCTGACTTTCTAATGAAAGGTAAGAGCTACTTTATTTTGCTGGGCAATATTGGTAGTTGCCCCCCCTCCCTTTTATTTTGGTTGAAGTAAGCTTTTCAAAACAAAACAATGAAACATCTAATATGTCTCAAACCCAGCAAAGCATGCTTTTTATTCTTCATAATATTAAAGGAAATATTATTGCACAATTAACATTTTAGTTTTGTCTTAGCATTGGGGGACTCCCAGTATAGGAATGAATTCTACCACAGCTCACAAATAAATGCCTGCTAAAAGGGTCACATAGGCAATGTATGCCAGAGGAAGGAGGGCTTAAATCCAGGCCTGCCAGACTCCAAAGACTAGTTGACCTTCCAACTCCACAATACCAGGCTACCTTAAAAAAGAGTAAATGCAACTGAATTAAATACTGTTAAGGAATTTTAAAATCAGACAAGAAGATGGTTCTTTCTCCTTCCACAAGATAAATGGACCATAAGATATTTTTCCACAATCAGAGAATGAAGATGTAGGAGAAAAGGGGAATGAACAGTCACTTTAAATCAGACAGGACAAAAAAATATGATGAACCCCTTTAAGACATCAAGGATTCTCTGGGCCCAGAGATGCCTCTGGAAGCTAACTCAGAAGACCAACCGGGAAGGAGACAAACCACCTTGTTCCATGCCCTTGACACCAGCCTCATCCAGAACAGGCTTTCAAGAGGAAGTGAAGACAGGGAGCAAAGATAGGCTGCCCTTTCAAGTGAGTTAGAGGACTGATATCCTTGCTCTCACCTTTCAAAAGGTTAAGTACTAATAACTGCTGATCTGCATTATCAGAGTATGACATTTACTCAATTTAATGTACTTGTGTTTCCAGAAGAAGGGTCCCTAGGAGAGAGTCCCCCCTCGACCTAATGGGGAAAACTCCCAGTAAATCCTGTTTCAATCCTCTCCTTTCTTACCTGTTTTCCTGTTGTAGGGACCAATTTTTAATTGGGGAGTGTTAGCTATGCGGCTTGCCACAATATTGGGGCAAGGAAGCAGAACAAGATTTATTAACAAGAACGAAATTTAAAAACACAAGCAAAATCAGTAAGGGAAAGGAAATAAAATGGGGGAAGGAAAATGATACAACCTGAACAAACACCACCACCCAGGAATCAGCTAAGAACACACATGGCTGCATCCTGTCACCTTCCAGCTTCAAGCTAGAATGGCGAATCTCCTCCCTCCTTCTTCCCAGCAGACCCACACAGCCCCAAGCCAATTGGCTGGCAGCCCTGACTGACAGTCACATGACTGCCCTCACTGGGCTTCCAGTCATAATTTTGCCAGGCTTTTGTAGGCGTCTGCGAGTGGTGATGACGTGAGGTGCCAGTGCCATGGTGACGGCTACAACCAGTGGGTGGACCACCATGCTGTTTGCAGAGGCACTGGCCTGAGCCACAGGCCAGTGTGTGTGCCGGGATTTAAAAAATTCTAGTCAAAAGATGGGGTCAGAAAAACCTCAAGTAACAATTCTTTACACTGTTTTATTTGAAATCCCCAAAACATGTTGAAAGAAATAGGTCCTTCACACCAGTCATTTATGTTGTTTGGCTTGAAATGTTCAGGTTAATTCCACCATCTTCTCTTATTTTGATTTTTTAAATACTGTAAATACAATCTATCAAATCCAAGTTAAAGTCCCATGTGCTAATCCTTCTATGTGGGAAGAGGGGGTAATAAATAGAAAGAATAGGATTGGGAGAGCCAAATTGAGCTTTTGGTTGTAGTGGTGGTAATTATGCATTTATCCTCATAACCAGCATCCAAGGTCACAGCTCCTAATCTGCCAAGAGGGAAAAGTTTCATATGACTATCTTTATAACAAACGTGAAAACTTTAACAGCTGCAGCTTCAATGCCTTTTGTCCTGTAGCCCTGGCATTGTTGGAGCCTATGTATAACTCAAGCATGAAACACAAAGGTCTTAAATCGATTTTCTTGACACAAAAACCACAGGGGACCTTTGTCTTTACTCATAGTTTTGGATTAAAAAGAAGTGATTCCTTCCTTAACAAGCAGAAGTTCGGATCTGCAGGATCGCCAGTTTGCACAGTTTATATATATATATATATATATATATGGCTCATGGCACCGAGGTGGTGACAGAAGTCAGATTTCAGTCACCCAGGTAAGGGGCAGCTACAGCTGAAGCTGCTCACTTGTCTGTCTGTCTGTCTATTCCCCTCCCCCCACTCCAGACAACCTAGCCAATCATAGGGAGAGGGGGGAAAAGGCAAAACACTACCTGAATTCTTATAAAAATTGTGAGTGCTCCCCTAAGCTCCTAAATGGAGCCAGAATACTTCAAAGTTTTCTTAAATTCAGTAGGGGTTTTATGGTATGTTTGTGTAAAACACTGTGATATCTGCTACCTTTGGGGGGGGGGGGGCCCACGGGGCAATGAGGGCTAAGTGACTTGCCCAGGGTCACACAGCTCGTTAAGTGTCAAGTGTCTGAGGCTGGATTTGAACTCAGGTCCTCCTGAATCCAGGGCCAGTGCTTTATCCACTGCACCACCTAGCTGTCCCCTTTGTTACCTATTTTCAATCCTGGTGATTGTCATAGGAAAGAATTACCAGTGATCAAGGACTCATTAAAAAGAGAACAAACAAATGCGGCCAATAGAAAATGACATCACAGAGCCATAGAGAGATGGGTAAAAAAAAAAAAAAAATAACTGCTTTTATAAAAATCTAGATCTACCAGGCATTGTAGTGTCTATTAGATTTTCCTCTCTTCAAATACTTTTTTCCCTCTCCTTCACTCCTCTGTATGGGAAGAAGTTGTCAATCATGACTTTTGACAATATACCACTGAAAGACTTTAGTAAGGGATCAAATGATACTTTCTGTATTTTAAAGCAAAGACACTGTGGAGTTATAAATCTAGGTAGATGAAGTAATCAAAGCTCAAAAGTAATAATGAACTATAATTAGAATAAGCTGTTCTCATAAGCATTATTTTCAGAAGTAGTGTGGCCTGAAGTGAAAAGGGCTTGAATGGGAGCAGGAAGTCCTGGCTTTCAACGTCACCTCTAAAGCTTCTTGGTGTGACTATGGATAAGTCATTTCACCTCTTGAGCTGACTTCCTCATCTGTAAGATGGAGCTAATATCTACAGAAACCACCTCAAAGGACTGGTGTGCAGCTCAAGTGAAATAATAATGTACATCAAAATGCTCTGTTGGGACAGCTAGGTGGCGCAGTGGATAGATAAAGGCCTTGGATTCAGGAGGACCTGAGTTCAAATCCAGCCTCAGATACTTGACACTAGCTGTGTGACCCTGGGCAAGTCACTTAACCCTCACTGTCCTACCCCCCCCCCAAAATGCTCTGTAAACCTTGAGGTACTATACAAAAATTATTCTTACACATTTGTGCACACACACAAGTAAGCACACCTTTTTATCAGCCCTTCTATTGCTACTCGAACACTTTGAGTTTGAAAAGAAAAAATGAATGGAAAAGGGCCAATTGGGCAAATTTTCCTTCTAATTAAAGTTATTGGAGTAAATAAATGGTAGCTTCAAATGAGAGGTTTTATTTTTAATGTAGCCTCCAAATAAGCAGTGTAATCTTCATATCAAAGACCTGTGATATGCTTTCTCCCAATGTAAGATTAAAGGAAATGGAGTTTTGGTTTTGACTCTTAGAAAAGCAAACAGGGTTAAGAAATACTTGATGCCGGCTGGCAAGGACTGGTTTTACCAGGCATATTATCATCTAGATGTAGCTCTGTGTTCTCCTGCCATTGGGGCACTGCTCACATAATTCCCTGGAATGCCCTCTTCACTTTTTCAATTCCTGTCCTTCCTTGGAAGTTCAAGTCCAATAAGATGTCTACCATGGAGTGCCCTCCCTCAGGCTTTTCAGATCATGTCTTATGTAGTATAGTATATTAGAATTATGTTTGTGTTTGAACCCCGTTAGCACAGGCAGTTCCCATTGTGTTTCAACCCCAAAGTCCAGCACAATCCTCAGTACAGAGTAGGCACTTAGTAATGCTCCTGAACAAATGCTGAATGTGACAAGGCCTATTTGTCAAAAATTGTAACTCCACAGGTGTTTTTTCCCACAAATGCCAACACTGATAGAGAACTAAGTCTCGCAAGGTAAGCATATAATATCAACTATTAGTTTATTAAACTATACAATCTAGACTAAGTATTTTTGTGTGTTTTTTAAAATAATAAAGACCGCTCCATAACAAAGAGTTATGTATGACTGACTTGCTTATCAGCGAAGAATTTCCAGACTATGGGGTCCCTAACCCCGTACAAACAAACAAACAACAAACATATAAATAAATAAATGAAACCCAGGTGTTAAGAAAGGAGTTCATGAATAAAGTAATTCCTAACTGTGGCCTTTTAAAAACACATGTTATCAGGGCAGCTAGGTGGCGCAGTGGATAAAGCACCGGCCCTGGATTCAGGAGGACCTGAGTTCAAATCCAGCCTCAGACACTTTATACACTTACTAGCTGTGTGACCCTGGGCAAGTCACTTAACCCTCCTTGCCCAGCCAAAAAAACCAAAAAACCAAAAACCCCACATGTTATTTCTTTGAAACTGTAAAGATCTCACTAGTATTCCCCTCATCTTGAGTATTTAAGTTACACTAATTTCTCCTACTACGCTATGTAGACATACATGTCTACTATACCTGGAAAGGTCAGGAAGGAAGGATTTATCAAGCACCTGTTATGTGGCAGGCACTGTACAAAAACACTTACCACATTATCTCATTTAATCCTCACAATAACCCTGGGTGGTAGGCGCTACCAATTATCCCATTTTACAGTTGAGGAAACTGTGGCAGAGGGTTAAATGATTTGCTCCAAATCACAACAGCTAGTAAAATGTCTGAGGCTGGAACTGAACTCGAGTTTCATTCCTAGACATGTTTCTCTTTTTCCAATGGACCAATGTGGAAGCCACTTCTTTTCTATGAAGCTTCCCCTTGATCCCACCAGTTAGAAATTTTAAGCAGATTTAAATAACCCCTTTATTTGGAAAACATGAGTGTTTATAACACATTTCAGAAAATAATGTTAATTTCTATACTCTAAAAGGCAGTGTGGTAGAGCTGGCAGAATAGGTCTTTGGAGTCAACTCCTACATCTCAAAGTGCTGATGACATGATCCTGGGAGCAAGCCTTTTAATGTTTCAATGCTCTAGGAAACTCTAAGACTATAAAAGTTACTGATCTCTATGCAAAGGGAGCTTTCTATCTCGATGTTGTTATAGGTTGGAGCAAAAATGACATTATATATGTGTATACATATACACATGGCTTATTTCAAGGCTAGCATAGGGATTGAAGCCTATATACAATAGAGGTTCATCTTTAAACGTTGGTATAGATATTTCCCCCATCAAGAAGACATGATATAGGGGCAGCTAGGTGGCACAGTGGATAAAGCACCGGCCCTGGATTCAGGAGTACCTGAGTTCAAATCCGGCCTCAGACACTTAACACTTACTAGCTGTGTGACCCTGGGCAAGTCACTTAACCTCAATTGCCTCACCAAAAAAAAAAAAAAAAAAAAAGACATGATATTCAGGGGCAGCCAGGAGGTGCAGTGGATAAAGCACCAGCCTTGGATTCAGGAATATCTGAGTTCAAATCTGGCCTCAAACACTTGACACTTACTAGTTGTGTAACCCTGAGAAAGTCACTTAACCCTCATTGCCCCACAAAAACAAAAACAAAAACAAGAAGACATGCTATTCTAAATTCAATGCCAAATGAAGCTAGGAGCTTAAAAATTGAGATAATAAAATGTCAAGTACTTTGCAAGTTATGAAAACAATAATTATAAAAAATTAACCTTAGAGCCTAGTTCTTTTGACATACTATCTGTGTGACCTTGGGAAAGTCACTTCCTCTCTAAGCCTCAGTTTCATCCTCTGGAAAATGACAGACCTCTAAAGTTTCTTCCAACTTTATTTCCTATGAGTCTATGATGATCCTTGGGCTTGGTACTAAAATTCAGTTTATATTTTGGAAGTATATCCAAATAAAACACCAATCTCAGCAAGGTGCCCACCAAATGGGCTTAAACTCTAACATAACTGAGTATACACAGGCACACTTCATGAAGGCTGGGATGATCCTTACTGTTCTGCCCCTAAGCCACAGATTCTAAAGCCCTTTGAAATGGGAAAGACTTTGGAGAACACTTTGATGAACATATAACCTGTGTGTGTTCATATAGAGTACAGTACAAGCTATACATCTTGATGAGAGTAATTCCTTTGTGAGACAATTGTTATCCCTCCCCCAAAACAATCAGATCATCACTAGACACTTTTCTGTCTATGAAGAGTATCAGCCATGAATGCTCAGAGTCTGCAATAAAAGAAAGCTGTTAGGATGTCAGAGACTAATCAAAACATTTCATCTCCAACAAACCTTTATTAAGTTGCCTATGCCAGTGGTGTCACACAGAAATGGATCCCTCTGGTCCACATACAAGCTGGTTCCAGCAGGGAGTCTAAAATCTCTAATACACAATGTCACAAGGGAATCAACAATGAAATCATGAGAACATATATTGAGGTTGTCCTTAAGTAGAAGTTCTAAAGGGATGAGATGTGTATTCAAGTGTCATACAAATGAAAATGAGAAAGGTATGAAAGACTGAAGAGGGAAGACTATCTTCTACCAGGGGATGGAAGGGAAGACATTACAGAAGAGGAAGCCCCTGACATTAGGTGCTGAAGAGGGGAAAAATTTACATATGTAGAGATACAGCAGGAGTCAATTGGAGACCCAGAAAAAGTATATACAAATGCATCAAGTACACAGTGTTAAGGGCTAAAATTCTAGCTAGTCTGTCTAAAATATTTAATGAGTGGTCGCCAATAAATTATAAGCTTTAGCAAGAGTTAGACTTTTAAGCATTTATTAAGGAGAATAAGAATTTGGTAAAGAGAGAGAAAGGCCTAGATTCCTATCTATTAAAGGGAGAGCACATTTCTAGCTCCGCTCTCCACCCAAGTCCAGAGGAAAGAGCGCGCGAGACTGAGCGCCAGTCTCTTCCTTCCTCCTCCCACTAGCCTGCGTCACTTCCTGACTCCTGGTCTTGCCCTCAAAGACCTTTGCTTCATGGGCAGAACTCTTCTACAGTAAGTCTCCAGCAGGTGGCGTCATTCCAATCGTTACAACAGAGAAGAATGAGATCTGGCTTGGAAGATAGGGCATATGAAGAGAAGTAGTATGAAATAAATCTGGAAGGCTTTTCTATAGAAGACCTGAGTACCAGGGAAAGAAATTTTAAATTTTTTTCCCCTTTAGAGAACAGGGAATCAGTGGAAGCTTCTCGTCGGTGTGGTCATAAAATGTGTACTACACTTTAGTAGCTGAGTTAAGGATGAATTTTGAAAGGAGAGAGACCAGAGACAGCTAACAAGCTACAGACAGTGAAGTCAAATATATATGTGTCTATATGTTTATGAAGATATCAAGAAAATCAGAAACAAGATGTTTCCATTACTCTCTCTCTGTGCCTCAGTTTCCTCACCTCTAAAATGACAGGATTGGATTGGATATGATGGCCTTTAAGCTCCCATCCAGCTCTAAACTGGTGATCCTGTGTCTTTCTGTGTAATCATTGACTCATTTTAAGCCAAGGTGACATTTTGGCATCCAAAGCCCAACAATCGAAACTAACCTTGATTCACACCTTTATAGGCAAGTAAGGACAGGCAACTTGCACCTGCAAAGACATAAGCAAAACTCCTGAAAGGAGATACTGGCTGCTGTAGTGCCTAGTAGGGATAACATCAGTTCGCCTACAGAATGGTCAAAGGAAAGGTAACTTGCACCAGGAAAAAACTTTTAATATCAATACCAAGCAAAAGATTCTTAGCTGGAGACAGACAGGTTGACACAGAAGAAGCCCATCAGATGTGGTGTTTGACTTTGACGGGGGCAGGGGGCTGAGGGGAGGAAAAAATGAGGAAGAGCAAACACCCATCCAGAAACTGAGTTAAATATTTGGACCAACGCAGCCATCTGCCCCTTGAAATGTGGAAACTGGCTTCTCTGAAAGACCAGCTTCTCACTGAACTGTACAGGTGATAAGACGATTGTCATTCAAAACTGCTGCAGAGTGAGACTGCAGTACAGATCATGTGGCATCTAATACTTCTTACCTTATCACTCTTAAATTGCTCTATTATTTTACCTTGTCGGACAAAATCCTTTGAATGGAAAGTTAAAAATAACCCAAATTCCGCAGCAACCTCCATAATGAACCTGGATACTTAAGTACCACATATTCCCACCAGAGAGCGCTAGATTGACATTCACCTAATGTCTCACTGCTTGATGGTCAGATCTGAGGCTCTTCGACCCAACAAAATAAGAAAAATGTCAATGAATGGTTGGCATACATTCCAAGAACAGAATAAGATTAGATGGAAAATATTTCCATTAGGTGGCAATAGGGCCCCTGTCCACAGCACTGGAGAGTTTTAGTTTCAGTTTTACTCCCTGTGTCCCTCCCTCCCACCAGCCTCCTCAATCTTACTCCTATTTTGTCCATCAAAGCTCTATTTCTCCTCATGATCCTAGAATGCGTTTGGTACTTGGCTCCAAGAGTCCTATGAGGTAGGCAGTTGATCTATACCAGCTCCTCTTTTATGGGTAAGACAAAGTGAGGCTTAGGAAGATCAAATAACTTATGGAAGGTAATAAACAGGGCAATGAGGAGACCTGGGGAAGCTGAAACTAAAACCTAGGTCTGCTGTGCCCCTTTCTGCAAAACCCTAATGCTCTTCTATTACTACAAATACCTCCACTATATATGACTACCATGATGCCATTCTACTCCAATTACCGCCTTTTTTGTCTGGCCCCTCATGCTTGATCCTCTGCTCCATCTGATTTCACCTCTCCCTCCTCCCTGATATCAACAGAGGAGTCTTTCCATTCTTAGAGAGTTCCCTATCATTTTTATACTACTATCTTTTATCAGCATTCTCTCTCCCTACTCCCCTTTAAAGCCTAGCTTGAAAAAATACCTCCAGAATAAGCCTTTTCTCAATAGCAACAAGGGTGTGGACTCACCTCTAATCCCAAACCATTGCTATTTCCCCATACAGTCTATAATCACTCTATCATGGGACTCCGGAGATTGAATTGTCTCAAAGGCATGGACCCTCCCAACCCTCTACCCTCTACCCTCCACCCTCCACCCCCCACCTGGGGAAACAATTCAGAGCTGAACCTAAAGTTTTTTTGTTTTTGTTTTTTCATTTTAAAGGTCTCCTAAGAAGAACTGCAGTAACTATAACAAGAGCAACCTGAAACATACTTCTAAAAGCTCTTTCAAATAATATTGGGAAGTGGGCTTTCTTTTTACTTCATACTAAATAAATTGTTTAAGTATTAGTCCCCTTGTTTTCTTTCTTTCTTTTTTGGTGAGGCAATTGGGGTTAAGTGACTTGCCCAGGGTCACACAGCTAGTAAGTGTTAAGTGTCTGAGGCCGGATTTGAGCTCAGGTCCTACTGAATCCAGGGCCGGTGCTCTATCCACTGTGCCACCTAGCTGCCACTGTTTTCTTTCTTTCAAGTGACATTCAGGTTACTTTTTATGGATTAAGAAGCTTCACTCTTAAAATCAAAAAGATGATGGCAGAGGAAAAGAAGCTTCACTCTTTCTTGGGGTTTGGAAGATCAACCATGGCCCACTAGGAAGTTCTTATTCATAATAAACTGTGGTACATAAATGTAATAGAATATTTCTGAGTCATAATGAAAATGATGCATAAAACAAATTCAGAGGAACATGTGAAGATTTGAAGGAAGAGAGAAAGGCGCATAAACGATGACGGCAATGAGATGTGAATGAAGTAAACACAGAGAGGCAACAAAATACAATGGTCTTCAGCTAATATCATCCTGCCAAAGTTAAAAGATCACAACCCTCCTCTCTGTTAACCCAATTCTGTGGTGTCAAAATAACATCTAGTGATACTTTTATAAGACAATTAGTGGGAAGTGTGGTTAAAAAAAAAAGTGTAACTCGCTGCTCAAAGCCAAAAGGCTTCCTGGTAAAGGACTCTAAGGATACAATGTCTCATATCAATGCCCAGAGTTAATATGCTTTGATACCTTACTACAAAGTCTCCTTTCAAACCGATTCTCCTTGTGTTTAACTCAAGCAATTAACATCAATGAATTCTCAAGTGAGGAATTCAGGGAAATCAGAAAGGAGATATGGGAGATTACTGTGCAATAACTTTCATCTTCAAATACTTTGATAAGCATTTATCCTATCACAGTGGCAAGAACAGAACTGGAAGGTGTTGGACCTAAGGGAAGAAACATGGTGGCAGCCTGAAAACAACCCTATAGGAAAACAGGCTGAATTGTTAGGCAAATGTATGGCTCTTTAGACTGCAGGAGAGAAAAGAATTGAGGAAAAGGGGGAGAATATTCATAGGGTCACCCTCCAATACTGCCCAAAGCTTTCCCTTATGTGGAAGGAGAGGTATTAATGGAGAACGTTTGCCTGGCTCCTCTATTCTTTGGTGGCCCGAGGTTGGGCTGGGGAAAACAGATGGACAGATAGCTAGAACGCTCTTACCAGTGTGTGTAAGCATGTGTCGCTGGAGGGAACTGGCCCAGGGAAACACTCGGGGACAGTAGGGACAGCTGATCTTTTGCAGGCAGGCAGAGTAGGAATTCCGCTTTCCCCTCAGGAGCTTTTCATCAGGAGCGTCCTGCTCATCATCGCTAGGCCCATTACGGTCAGTAGGCATGGCTTCGTCTCTGACATCATCTTCCGCGGATTGTAGGAATGGACTAAACTGGTTGGTATCTGTGGTGGCCAGCATCTTCTCAATGCTGGCAAACTCCCCACTGGACTCCAGATCCACGCCCCCACTGTTTGTCTTGGGACGGTTCTTGGTCCCTTTCTTTCGACCTCTCTTCTTTGAGAAACCAGCTGACCCTTGCTCCATGGAAGCAGCAGCACCAGGACTACTGGCCCGGAGAGCTGGGTCACCAGGCTCTTTGGGGCTGCCTGTGGTGGCAGTGGCTGCAGGCTTCTGCTTTGTGCCTCCTAGCTTCTCGGGGACTGTGGGATTGCTGGTGGTCTTGGGTGTGGGGTCTGACACCTCGGTTTTCAACAAGGCAGGGGCTGACGACACAGATGAGATTATCTGGGCAATGGAAGCCAGAGGCGGCAGCTCCTTTGTCACAGGGGGCTTTGGCAAGAGTGGGGGTGGCTTGGGCCGAAGAGGGCGCAGCAAGGCTGAATTGCTCAGGAGGGCTGGGGAGATGATGGGGACAGCAAGGTGGAGGGGGGCCTGCAGAGGCTGGGCAGGATGTGAAAGATTGGTGGTGGTGGCAGTGGTGGCAATGGCGGTCGCTGCGGTTGTCACAGCTGGCTTCTCCAAACTCCCATTGGCTCCAAAAGTCACGGGCAGGGTGGAGCAAGGTGGAGGAGAAGCGTAGAGCTGGTCACCACAGCTGGGTGCTGGCTCTTGCTTTTTGGCTTCGCCTGGCACCGTTGTTTCTTTATCCCGCCGAAGGCTCTTGGGAATGGATAGATCAATGGGTTCCATGGAACAGTCATAAGGAGATGAACCGAGGAAAGAGGAGTTCTCTTGCTTCACCTGGACGAAGGCCAAGCCCTTGCCTTTCTGTGAGAAGTCAAGCGGCTCATTGAAGTCCATCGAGAAGCTGCTCGTAGGCTCCAGCTTGATGGAGATGTGGGGAGGCAGGGGCTGCGGAGGACCCCCTCGGAGGAATCCATTCTGGGGCTCCAGGAAGGCAGTCAGGGGCTTTCGATCCCCATAGGCAGCGCAGCCGCCATCCTCGAGGAGCGTGGAGGTCTCTGGGGCCTGGGCTTCCCGAGGACCTCCACCACAGTCCACGGCAAGGACGTAGCTCTCGATCTCTCGCTCCTGCACGTGGAGGTGCTGTTTGAGGATATGGTGAACACAATTGCGCTTAGTGGAGAAGGCAGTCCCACATTCCTTGCACTCAAAGGGCTTCCGTCCCTTCTGGCAGCCTGCAGCCCCCCCACTGTGGGTTCTCATGTGGATGCGCAGGGCCCGGTAGTGCTTCAGGTCCTCCCCACAGAGGCGGCAGACTGTGTCTGGGGAGCAGAAGGCATCTACCATCTCGGCGGCGTTACTGGAAACATACTCGATGTTCTTCTCGATATCCTTCCGGGTGGCTTTGAGGTGCTTTTTCCTCAGGTGCCGTTCACAATTGGCCTTCACAGTGAAGGGGTAATGACAGATCTTGCAGATGTAAGGCCTCTCGCCGCTGTGTGTGCGCAGGTGCCGGATGAGGGCGGCTTTATCTGCGGCGATGTAGTCGCAGATGTTACACTGATAAGGAGAGATGCCCAGGTGGGAGCGGACGTGAGCCCGTAAAACGCCCGAGAAGGCAAACACTTGGTCGCAGAAGCGGCAGGGATAGAGGACCTTGCGCATGGCTTGTGTCTTCTTGCCGGCCGCTCCGGCGATAATGGCCTTGAGTTCACCCTCTGTTACTTCTTGCTTGATTTTGGCCTCCATGTTCAAGGGCAGCAGCGCCTCGATGATGCTGTCCTGTTCTAGCTGAGTCTTCATCTCTGGCTGTCCTGATGCCTCTCCCCGAGACTGCAGGAAGAGCTGGGAGGATGTAGTCAGCTTGGCCCCTGACTTGGACTGCAGCAGGTGGGAGTTGGAGGCCGCTTCCACCGAGTTTTTGATCAGCCTCAATGGTGGAGGGGGAAGGCTAGGGCTGATGCAGCCCGGTGAGGCTTGCTGGGCGCTGATCAGGGGTGGGGGGGTAGAGGTGGCAACAACGGTCCGAGGAGTGACCAGAGGCTTTGGCTTCAGAGGGGGCATGTGCTTGAAAATGGACTGCATGGGGGTAGCGGGGGCCTTAGAGAGTGGCGGAAGACTAATCTGGGGAGGAACTGAGGAGGCCATCTTCAGGATCTGCTGGATGTCAGCCAGCTCGATGGCAGACTCACTGGAAATGGGTTTGACAACAATACTACTGTCAGGCTGGATGATGAATCCCTTCTGGAAGGGCTGCAGGGATAGATGCTTCATGTTTTCCTTGGTGGGTGGGATGACCGTCAGAGAACCGCCCAGGGAAGCTGCACTAAGAGGGGACAAAGTGAGCAAGCCGGGCTCCTGAGGTAGGCCGCTCTTCAGGGTTTCGAGCTGTATTGCTTGGTTGTCATCCAGCACAGGCTCCTCCTGGGGGGTGGGCTGGAGGTCTTTGGTGCACTGGAGGCCCAGGGCTGCCATGAAGGCTTTCTGGTCGGGGCTGTCATCTGTCAAGGCCTTTGACTGTAATCTCTGCTTTTCGCTCCCTTGATCCCCTCCCATGTGGGTTTGTGTGTGTAGTTTGAGTGCAGAAAGCATGGGGAAGGCCTTATTGCAGGTCTCACAAATAAAACGATGAAATTCACTGATGCATCTTCGCAAATTTGTTTCACACCAGACCTGCAAGAAGCATGGAAAACCAAGTCACAGTTGGGAGGACGGAACTAAAGAGAATCCGAATTCAAGTAGGCCAGAAGGGGAAGGGAAGGGTGAGCTTTTGCTCCAATCCAGATATATTTTCAAATGAAGCACATTTTTAGATCTTAGAATGCTGCTTCATCTTTGGGCACTGTGACAAATACTGCATGTGCACTCAGAGAACTTGGGCTAAGATCCTGGCTGGGACTTAGTACTACTCCTGTGACCATGGCCAACCTCTTGGTTTCAACTTCTTCATCCATTAGATGAAGGGATTGGACTCAAGGATCTTTAAGACCCTCTTTAACTCTGAATTTATGATTCTGCTAAAAAGGAGAGAGAGCCCTTTTATATTCTTTTTCCCTGCACTAGACTTCTTGATATACTGAGTACTGGGCTAAGACAGGACTCCTGCCTGGGATATATGATCAGCCCACTAGTCCACTGGCAAAGCTTGGGAAAATGACTTAATTCTTGTGCCTCAATTTGTTCATCCGGAAAATGAGCAGGTTGGAATAGGTGATCTCTTAGGCCTCTAAGAGTTTTCTGACTGACGCTTTTTAGTGTTACTCCAAATCAATTTCCTCATTATAATTTTAGTTAGTCATTTGGTCGTGTAATTGGTTTATCACTAAGTCCATTTATAATTTAGACAGTATCTGGCACAGCCTAGTCATGAAAACTAAATATGTCTCCAAATTATTTTGGAAATCTGGTGACACTTCAAGATTCCCTTCTCAGAAAAAAAAGTTTTTAAGTGCATAAAATAAAATATGGAAAATTACAAAAGAAACCAATTATATTGAAATTGTTATCAAAAGAGTTCAACAACCACCACCATCCCACACAAATTCATAGAACCCAGATTAAGAACCACTGCAATAGGGGGAAAAGAAAAAGGTGAGAAGGGAGGATGGATTGTAGCTCCAATCCAGATGTACTGTTTTAAGACAAAGTGGAATTTAAGGAGAAACACATACTGGAACTTATATTCAGTTCAAATTATTAAGTTCTGATTTTCATAAATCTATAAACATTTTCAGGGTCTATATATTACACACACACAAAAAAAGTCTCTAAACAAAGGGAAGAGCAACACAAAGTCTGTGTTCTCAGAAGGTTCCAAATAAACAAAATGCCAAGTTTTAAAAAATGAACCCCTATTTCTTAATTTAATTAAGGCAGAATACCTGAGAAATGCGAGGAAATTTCCTACAAGAGAAGTCAGTGAATCCTAAATCATGGAAGCCAGCAGGAATTGAAGGATTGTTCTGAATAAAAGGCTTTCCCGTCGGGTCTCTTGGAAATTGCTTGTGGATAACTGCATTATGACGCAGCAATCCCCGATGTGTGCGGAAGGTAATGCAACAAATGTCACACCTGGAGGCAAAAGAGGAAACATATTATAAGGCTTATACATAAGCTTTAATAGAGCCCTGAGAACCTTACTTTTATGTACTGCCTCGCTATTACTTTGGTGTTTTTCAGAATTTCACCAAAAAATAAAAAATAAATTAAAAATGTTGGATTTTACAGTTTCATCGCCTATTCATCTGGTTCATCATTACCTTATACCAACAACTTCTGCATCTTAAAACTGCAAGAACTGCAAAAAAGCACCACAGACAACATGGTGCACAAATCAAAGGGTAGTTAGTAGACAACAGAAAGGCAGATAAGGACCTAAATGCTCTGTCCCATTTCTGTCTTCATTGAACCACAAAATGCACATGGAGAATTAATTCTGCAGATGACATACATCACTTCAAAAACCAAAGCAATCAAGTGAACACTACTGATATCTCAAGGTTAGAAGACTTCAAATTATTCTCCAAATGACCTGGCAGCAAGTGATAACAAGCAATAATGCTAATGCCTTAATTCAAATGACAATAATGTATTCCTTTCACATCTTTGTCTCCATCAGGACCTTGATGTTATCTAAGGAATACCTTCACTTTACTACCGAATGAAACCCAGTCCAGCCTCTAAGGTACAGTTTAAATGTCACTTCCTCCAAGAAGGCTTCTTTCCCCTCTCCCCTCAGCAAGAATTGTTTTCTCCCTCCTCTAATTTCCCATAATGCTTTTTAGGCATGTCATATTTGACCTGGTAATACAGTTGTGTTCATCTCTAAATTAAACTGTAGGAGCAGCTAGGTGGCGCAGTGGATAAAGCACTGGCCCTGGATTCAAGAGGACTTGAGTTCAAATCCAGCCTCAGACACTTGACACTTACTAGCTGTGTGACCCTGGGCAAGTCACTTAACCCTCAGAGCCCCCACAAAATAAATAAATAAATGAACACTTAAAAAAAAATAAATAAAACTGTAAATTCCTTAAGTTTATGAATCTTGTCTCATTCATCTTCATTATTATCCACAGTGTCCAACATATTGTATCAGACAATAAGTACTCAATAAAATACTGTGGAACTGAATTAAGTTGGGAAAAATCTTGTTTTTATACCACTACTCACTTGAGGGATTTACAGCAAAGCTATTTCCAGGTATAGAGGATGATTAAAAGCTTAAAACATATGCAAATGAAGCCTACTATTTTTGCATTTTGCCAACACAAAATTGTTCTCTGGCAAAATTCAAGTTAAATCCTTGTCATGTACAATCCTGGGCTGAAGAGAGTTGCTAATACACACCCGACATAGCTTATACATGCCATACTTAGGTAGTGAAATATCAAAAGGACTCTGCAGTCACAGAATTGAGGAATTATACAATCATGTGGAAAGAACTCTACTTTTCAAATGTTGTATATGTGAAGATAAACCTATGGAGTCAACATCAACAAAATATATACTCTTCAATTTTGGGGGGGGGGGGGGTTTTGAGGCAATTGGGGTTAAGTGATTTGCCCAGGGTCACACAGCTAGTAAGTGTCAAGTGTCTGCATTTGAACTCAGGTCCTCCTGAATCTAGGGCCGGTGCTGTATCCACTGTACCACCTAGCTGCCCCTAGAACATATACTCTTAAAACTGCTTTTGCATCAATCTATTCTAAGCTGTTCCATGTGTAACATCTGCTTGCAAAAAAGAAAGATGCCTTATATGCAAAAAAGTTCTTTGCATTCTGCTACTGCTTTCAAGACAGCCTTTGCATTGCTACATAAACTTCAATGGAAACATTTTTGCTTTTAAATTCTCTCCCCTCTAGAGATATAGGTAACAAAACACTGAAAAAGTAGTTGAACTCATTTTCATTTTATTGCTGAAAGAAATGTCTGTTGTTGGTGTAACTATTTCTCTTATCACTATGGGACAAGACAAGGCAGAATATTGTTCTCTTGAACATTAACCTGTTTTATTTCTGGCATTTGTATCTCATCATTATTTTGCCAGTATTTAATTCAAATGAGAATAATAGGAACCCACATGCCATTTGAGAAGCAATTTGGGGGGGGGGGGAGATTTTCCTTAGATTATCATCTATCATTACAATCTTTTGGCAAGTGTTAAATACAAATAAATCAGAATAAAGTTTTTAAAATGACTATACCCTTATATGCAAATTAAAGTTATTATATTCCTTAAAATAATCTCCACATGATTGGCAAGGTTGACAAAAGGGGAAAATGACAAATGCTGGAGGCACTGTAAAAAAACAGGTGGGTAGAGCTGTGAACTGGTCCAGCCATTCTGGAAAGCAATTTAGAACTATGCCCCCAAATCTATTAAATGTGCATATACTTTGACCCAACCACATCACTATTAGGTCATATCCCAAAGAGATCAAGGAAAGAGAAAAACCCATACGTACAAAAATATTTATAATAGCACTTTGGGCATGTCAAAGAATTGCTCATCATCTAGGCAGTGGCTCAACAAATTTGGGTATATAAATGTAATGGAATACTATTGTGCTGGTTTCAAAGTAACTTAGGACGGTTTGAATGAACTGATGCAGTGAAGTAAATGGAACCAGGAGAACAATTTGTACAAAAACAACACTACTGGGCGGGGGCCGGGGGCAGCTAGGTGGTGTAGTAGATAAAGCACCAACCCTAAATTCAGGAGGACCTGAGTTCAAATCCAGCCTCAGACACTTGACACTATCTGTGTGACCCTGGCCAAGTCACTTAACCCTCACTACCCTGCAAAATACAAAACCAACAATAACAACAACAACAACAAACAGTATTGGAAAGGCAAACTTTTGAAAGACTTAGAAACTCTGATCAACAGGATCAACCATAATTCTAGAGGGCACATGATGAAATATAGTACCCACATCCATATAGAGAAGTGACAGACTCAAGAGTGAAGACTGAGGCATACTTCTTTTGGGACATGGCTAATGCAGAAAATTTGTTCTGTTTGACTACACGTTTGTAATGGGTTTTGTTTTTCTTGTATTCTCAAGGGAGGAAGGAGGTGAAGGGGGCAAGAATCTGAAAATAAAGTATTTTTTTAAATTAAAAAAAAAATAATCTACACCAGGCACGTTATTTCCTTCTTTCTCTTCTATTTTGTTGAGTACATACAGGAATGGATAAAAAAAATTACTTGCCCTAGGCCTCAGAACAGGGCCTTACATTTAGCATGCACTTAACATGTGAGTAGAACTTTACTCAAAACCTTCACTCAATGGTTTCCCAATGCCTACCAAAACAATTCCAAATGCCTTACTCAACCTGGCAAAAAACCTTGTTCTCTCTCCCTGGAATTCATGCTTCAGGTAGTGAAAGATAACCTCTAAAGTACCATCAAGCATGCATTCCCTTCCCTGACTACAGAAGCCTATCCCCCACGGCATCTCTTTCACAATCTCTTATTGCAAACCGCCATGATGTGTCTCCTCTGATAAAGCTTCACAGCGCCTCTTTGATGACACTTATCTTACTTTTGTATTTACATCCACAGCAACTGCTGCATGGCTCTAGGAACCGAATGCTTGACATTTTGCTTCATATAACTAATCTGTTCCCCATATGATCTTCACATGTGAACAAAGCACTGGCTATGGCTTTGGAGGACCCACGTTCAAATTTCAGTGTGCGCCCAGGTGATTTGGGGAATTTCCCTTTCCTCTGGGAACCCCAGAGAATTAGTTTAGATGACCACTGAGATCTTTTTTAGCTCTGGAGCCATGACGCTATTCCAAGACTATCTGCTGAATACTGGAAAGGCAGCAGGCAGAAAAGACTATTAAGCACCTACTGTGTGTAACACAGGAAGGGATAGTACTTGAGTTACATTTTTCGGGGCAATGAGGGTTAAGTGACTTGCCCAGGGTCCCACAGCTAGGAAATGTCAAGTGTCTGAGGCTGGATTTGAACTCAGGTCCTCCTGAATCCAGGGCCAGTGCTTTATTCACTGCACCACCTAGCTGCCCACTCAAATAGCATCTCTTGACACATTCTGCCTGTGAGATTAACTGCATGGAGCACTCCTTACTTACCTGCCTCTGTAGAATAAGACTAATGAAATAGCCTTCACTAAGATAAGGCAAATGAACAGGTTGTTTTAATTTATCTATCTATCTATCTATCTATCTATCTATCTATCTATCTATCTATCTATCTATCTATCTATCTATCTATCTATCAATCAATCAGACTTGCCCAGGGTCACACAGCTAGTAAGTGTCAAGTGACTGAGTCTGAATTTGAACTCAGGTCCTTCTGAATCCAGGGCTGGTGCTTTATCCACTGCGACACCTAGCTGCCCCCATAAACAGTTTTTTTTTTTTACACAAACCTTATACATCTTTATAAATGATACCTCTTACTATTATTATTATTATCATCAATTAAAAAAACAACAACACATGTGGGAGCCAGGCTTAAAAAGGCATGAGGGCCTAACTCCCTTTATGTAACAATTAGTGTTTATCTGGTTTCTTTCTTTTCTTTAAACTTGGTTTCTTTTACCACATTTGTAAAGGGCATGTGACCACTGTCATTTGTTACCTGAAGCAATGGGTGATATTAAGTAATTTCAAACTGACTAAAGTTAGGGTGTCTGTTGGAATCATAAAGATTCACAAAGAAGTTCTGTGTGAGGACGACTGGTAAAAAGGTTTGGTACTATACTAAAACCTGCAGGTAAAAGAGAATTTCTTTACAAAATATGTCTCCATGGGAGGCAGTGTTGAAAGAGTCTTAGACTTGCAGCCCCAAAGTCTGAATTCTAATTTCAGCTGTGTAACTTATTAGCCACATGGCCTTGGAAAGATGACTGAACCTGGAGTAGTATTTAAAACTGAAAAAAAAAAAAAAAAAAGACTTTCAATCTAAAAAAGACTAAGAATATCTAATTAAAACCCCTCATTTTGGGGGCAGCTAGGTGGCGAAGTGAATAGAGCACTGGCCCTGGAGTCAGGAGTACCTGAGTTCAAATCCGGCCTCAGACATTTACTAGCTATGTGACCCTGGGCAAGTCACTTAACCCCAATTGCCTCACTAAATTAAAAAACAAACAAACAAACAAAAAACCCCTCACTTTAATGATTAGTAAAACTGAGGCCCAGAGGTTGTTAAGCACACTTTCAAGCAAAAAGAAAGAGGATCAACCTTGATGTCCCTTTGTTAAAAATTTGTGGACTTTTAAAAACAGTTCTGCTAACAAGGGCAGATATTTTTTCTCTCCTGTCTGGGATATGTCAGATGACAAGCTAAGGGTCTGCATAATCACCTTCAAGCACTTCTATTTAACTTAAAACTGGGAGAAAAGGAGAAAACTAGATCCTTTCTTGACTGTCTGCTTCTCTACCCAAAATAAACACATTCACTTAAAACTGATTCACATGAGGGGACAGCTAGGGGGCTCAGTGGATAAAGCACCTGGATTCAGGAGGACCTGCGTTCAACTTACTAGCTGTGTGACCCTGGGCAAGTCACAACCCCAATTGCCTCACCAAAACAAAACAAAAAAACACTGATTCACACTAGATTTACATGGTTATATACACCACATAAATGGTCAGAGGAAATGAGACAGTTTTGAAAAGCAAGTTAAACGATTAACCAGTTTTTTGGGGTTTTTTTTGGGGGGGGTTGTTAATCACCAATGATTTGTAAATAATATTCAGTGGTATGCAAAATAAAACCAATCTATGGTTTTGCCCCACTGTATCTGATTCACAAAGATAACAAAATTGGAAAGTGACAATTGTAGCAGCCACAGGTTCATTAATACTCTGCTAGTGGAGCTATGAAATGGTCAAGCCATTCTGTAAAGCCATTTGGACTTATCCCCCCCACCCCCCATAATATATATTTGAAAAAAAATCTGAAAACCATCCTCAGCTCTTGCACCATACAAAAATGAACAGCCAGATTTGGCCCTCAGGCTGGAGTTTGCTAACCCCTATACTTAAGAGATCAAAGAAAAAAGGAAAAAGACAGTGTACAAAAATATTTATAGCAGCAAGGCAAAAGACTGGGTCTGTAGTCAAGAAGACCTGAGATCAAATCTAGCCTCAGACATTTTTAATAGCTGTGTAACCATGAGCAAGGCAGAGTCACCTCTGTCAGTCTGTTTCCTTACTTGAAAAATGGGGATGATAATGAAAGTCACACAATAGCTTTAGTATATACTTTAAAAAAAGAAAGGCAAACTCTATATCATGGAGAGTTTGAGCTAAATAAGCTTTGGGTGTACAGTTAATGCTGTTCTTTTTCTGTATCCTTTAAATCTTCTGGTCAAGAAGAGACCCTGGATTCTTAAGAAAGAACACATTCATAATGGCACATGAGCTCAGACAGGGTTGACACCAACCTGGAAATGCTTCAAAGTTAGGCCTGCTAATACAGTGTGTGTCTGCTGTCACCTTGCCTAGTTTGAGAGGCTGTCACAAAAGCTAAGTATGCAGTGCAGACTAGGGTGTAAAAAGAATTCCAAGTAGTGGAAGAAGTACCCCCAGCCAATCAAGGGCCATCTCCTATGGGTCAGGCACTGTGCTAAATGCTGAGGCACATAGACAGATCCTGCTCTCAATCTCACAATCACTAACAAGAGGACAAGGACACACAAACAAGTCACAGACAGGATAATCAACAGAGGGAATGCACTAGCATTAAGAAGTATCTGCATTAAGGACACTGAGAAGGGAAACAGCATTTAACTAAGTATCAAGAACTAAGCATAAGAGAAAACTGAGGTTAAGTGACTTGTCCAAGGTCACCCAATTAATAAATAAGTGTCTGAGGTTGCAGTTGAAGTCAGGTCTTATTGACTCCTGACTCCTGGCCTAATCCACTTCTAGCTTCTTGAAGAAGGTGAGATTTCAACCAGGAAAGAAGCCAGCAAGAAACCCCAGATCCTTGATGTGAACGGCGGCGTAAAGGCACATCTGGTTCCCCTTCTCAAGGAGATCAAAAACAGCAGCAGCAGCAGCAGTAAGAGTACCCTATTCTGACTAGTAAACTCTGGTAAAGAACATGATTTTTAAAATCCTAAATAAAAACTAAAAGGAATATATTTAGGATGAGAGGAAATAAATACCAAGGAAAGAATCTTGTACTAAATCCCATTTCACACTCAATACTCGTTGACCGAACTTAAATAAAAGCAATGTATAAAACGATCACCCAGAAACACTCATAAAGTCTTTATCAGTTGGAAAGCAACTCAACACTCCAGCAAGCCACCCTCAAGGCCTTCAGGCACAACTGGTTGGAACCTTGTGTCTAAGCAGCTCTCCAAGGACAATGGAGGTCATTGTAAAGCTGATTCTGATGCTGAAGGATACAGAGTGTGCTGCAGGCTCACAGTTCTCAGAGGATTTGCAAACCTCACTTGGACTTGTCAGTCTTCATTATGACTTCAAACTGTTAACTGGACTGATGTGCTGGGCCAGAATGGCTCCATACTACTATCTCTAGGAACTAAGACATCTAAACTGCAGCAAGAATTCAGGATTAACAGAACTGTTATAAAATGCATATAAATACCTCCACACTGGATAATGAAAAGCAGCAGTAATAGGAGAAAGAAGGATTTTATAAGAAGGTACCCAGAAGAAGGCTGCAGGACCACTTCATTTGCAAGTAATTTTGACAACATGCCACCAGGAAAAAGACAAATATGTGATCCTGGGCAAGTCACTTAATTCTGTTTGCCTCAGTTTCTTCATCTGTAAAATGAGCTGTGGAAAGAAATGGCAAACCACTCCAGTATATTTGCCAAAAAAACAAAGAAACAAACAAACCTCAAATGGGGTCAGGAAGAGTCAGACATTACTGAAAAACAACTGGACAAAACAACGACTTCATACAGATTATCCCCCAATTTGTGAAAGGGTTGGTTGGGTTCTAAAAGTCTGAAAGCATTTCCTCACAGAAAAAAATTTACAAATAGTAATTAAGTTGCCAGATTTTACCCAACAAAAGTCTACTAAACCACAAGCTAACTGGAATATAGGACTGTACTACTAATACAACAGACTTCCTCCACCACCATAACAATGTTTCTACAAGAAAATGACTTGAGTTTTACAGTATATATAACACCCTCTTTTCCCTAAGCCCTAGTCATGGAATGAAAGGGAATCAGAGACTTCCTTAAAATCACCAAAGGAATGATGGCCTGAAGACAAAGGCTCCAAAGAGAAGTCAGGTTCCAGGGGAAGGAGTTAAATGAGCTTCCAACCTTCAGGTGACACTTTTCCCCAACTCCCACTGCCTTTTTCCTAGATTCTCATAATTGTCCTTAATGTATCCAGTGGCTTGAAACTAGGATATGTCAGTCACTAAACATCTACTAAGCATCTACTCTGGTGCCAACACTAAGCAAAACACTGGGGATGCAAAGAGACAAAAGACAGTCCCCTTCCCTCAATAATCTAATGGAGGAGATAACATGCAAAAAGAACTATTTGCAAATTATATGCAGGATAAGTAGGAAATAACAGAGGGAAGGGGAAGAAGTTAAGAGGGATGGGGAAAAGCTTCTTGTAGATGAGATTTTAGTTGGGCCTTAAAGGAAGGCAGCAGAAAGAGAGAAAGTAGGGCATTCCAGTCACAGGGGACAAAACGCCTAGAGCTGAGAGATGGAGGGTCTTGTCTGTTCAACAGCAAGGAGGCCATGTCAGTGCTGTACAGATCATTTTGCATTTGAACCTAGAGGGAATAGGGAGCCACTGGAGTTAACTGAGTGGGTGGAATAGTTGAGCCTGCACTTAGGAAAATCATTTTGGGGGCTGAATAAAGGACAGATTGTAGTGGGGAGAGACTTGTTTTGGATCATTGTATTGCTGAGAGTAGTTAAGTCATTTACAATTGCTCATAGAACAATAATGCTGTCACTGCGCACTGGTTCTGCTCACTTCACTATACATAAGTTCATATAAGTCTTTCCAGGTTTTTCTGAAATCATCCTGCTTGTCCTTTCTTAGAGCACAATAATATTCCATTAAAATCATATACCATAGCTTGTTTTCTATGCAATTATTTTTAATATTTTCAATGTCTATGAGAAGGGCAAGAGACATGAAACAAAAATGACAATAAACAGGGCCTGTTTTCTGGCTTTGACCTCTCAACTGTGTGCCAAGGTGAATGTGAAAGCAATGTAAATTACAGAGATGAAAAATCAGGGTATGCAAAACTATTTGTATGTGGCAGCTTAAATCATTTAGATCTCTAACTCACTCACCTCACTAACAGATTTAAAGGAAGGTGCCATTAGGACAGATAAAAGGTATCACACCAAAACCTAAACACTTAGAATCTGTATTTCGCTTATTTTATATAAAATAAGAAACCTGGACAACTGGTTTCAGAATGTAGTGTATGAAAAGTAGTGGATTTGATGTTGGTGGAGCTATGGGAAGGAGGAACCCCTGTTGAAATCATGTTGCTGACGTCAGTACAGCTAGGCAATGAGCCTTTTTTGAGCCTCAGTTTCCTCATCTATAAAATGGGAATCATTATACCTGTGGTATAGACCTCAAAGGTTTAGTGTGAAGATACAACGAAAACATGTATGGAAAAGAACTTCACAAATCTGAGTATATTTGATGGGGTGGGGGTGGGGGGAAGAGGAGAGAGAAAAAAAACCCACCCTAAATATTAGACAACTCAGAAAAGTACAACTGTCACAGGAAGAAGCAAATAGCATGCCACAGAGCAATGGCTAAACTATTGTGAGTATAGAAGCAAAGTACAGCAATTGATGCCCACGAATATGGCCTTATGTCTTCAAGAAAAAGCTAAATTATTCTTTGGTATGCTCAAGGAAGGGGAGAAATACAATGTAGTATGAAAAATCTTGGAATGAGAAGCCCTAAGTGAATGTCCAGGCTGACATTTGCTAGTTCTGTGACTGCCAAATCACCTAAAATCTTCTGGGCCTCAATTGGCTCATCTATAAAAAAATGGGAATAATATAGCATGTTCCTTACTCCGCATCACAGGGTTAAGAAAGAAAGCAGGTCAGGTCATAAGTCATACAATGCTATACAAAAATGTGAGTTATTACTAATTTTATTTTTTAAAACTTTTGACATTTAAAATTTAAAACCTATAAAATGCACTTATTCCCAATAGCACACCCCTTAACCATGTCAGATCAATGCATTTGCATACCAACAGTAAATCAAACACAGCGTTCCTAAAGCAAACAGGCAGCACTCAAAATTCACCCATTTTCTTAAACTCTGCAAAACCATTCCCTTTTAAAAGCTAGTCTTTCAAAAGTGTCCAAATCAGGGCAGCTAGGTGGCACAGTGGATAGAGCACTGGACCTGGATTCAGGAGTACCTGAGTTCAAATCCGGCCTCAGACACTTAACACTTACTAGCTGTGTGACCCTGGGCAAGTCACTTAACCCCCATGGCCCCGCAAAAAAAAAAAAAAAAAAAAAAGTGTCCAAATCAAGAAATAAAAAAGGTGGTTCTTTCTCCCAATAGCCTCCTTTCTGTAGTAACAGCGGAACAAAATAAAATGTAGCCAAATATTGTCATTTAACACAAATGGCCACATAGCTTCGTCCAAATTCAGGTGAATTGGAGTTATCACTTAGGAGCCTTAACTCCTTTGCATCATGGCTGTCATCCTCTAGAGCCAAGATACTGGTCAGTGACTCATGTGTGGATGGACATGGAAGAGAGGAAAAGGGCAGCTATTCCCAAGATTTCATTACCATCGGTCACAAGTTGGTCCTCAGCATCACAACATTTTAAAAAGTAACATTCTCCAATTACTTCTTTGAGGAATTGAGGGAAATTACAGGTTTTCTTAATCAAAAAATTAGCATTTTAAGAGGATATTTATTTCCTGGTTCATTTTTTCTTTCCTAGTCTACAGGAAGAGACTAGGAGTGCTAAAGATTCTCCTCCTCTGTAGCCCCACCCAGTTTTAGACATTCTTCTCCTTTCAGAATCTGACCCTCCCCCATTCAGCTCCCACTCTCTCCCATCCCCTCCTCTGAGGACAGACATCAAACAGCTGCACTAATCTCTCCTCCCAGTTGCTGGTAAGAGGGATGGAACAGCCACAACTCCCTAGCCGCCTGCCTCCAGGGGATCCTAGGAATCCACCCCAGGCTGCACACAGCATTCTAACACCCGCTGGCTTTTTCAACCTCCACTCCATGTGGCATCACAAAGAGCTTATGCAAGCATGAGCACAGAAACTGGAGAATTCAGAGCCTTTAGCCCGTGCAGAGCACAAAACCTGGACAAAGGGTCCCTTGCTATCCTCCTTCGGAGAACCCAAGATTTCTGGCATCAGGCAAAAATAAATGCCTTCCAAGGACCCCGCCCCATCTGACCACTTCCCTCCTTACAATACTTAGCCAACCTCCCACTTTGCCCCACTCCCTGGATGGAGGTAGGGACTTAAGAACTCATCATTTCCCCTATTTTTAGGATGATGCTAAGGGTGCTAGGCTGTGTTCATCCCCAATACTACCTTAACTTCTCTTTGTACCTAAATCAATATGTAAATTTAGATGTTCATTAAGAAGGGGAGATGGGTATCTCAGAGCCACTCTCTCTGTGCCATGCTTTTCTCCCCATGAGAAATCCAAGGGTTTCTTTCATGGTTTCCCTTCCCTTCCCCTTCCTCTAAATAAACTACTATCTTATTAAAAAAAAAAAAAAGGAAACGGACAGATTGGATGGCTAGAACCACTGGCTGACTGCAAGAGCTGCTTCTAGCGATCCCACTTTGGGGCTCAGCTCCCCACATGCTCATTTTCATTGTAATTTAGGAAGACTTAGAGCTGCTGTGAGGCTCTTTAACTTCCTGGCTTCTCTACCTTCTCACCTTTTCTCAGAAGGACTTATGAAAGGAAGGGCTGGGATAAGCCTGTCTCCCCCTCCTTTATTGCTTAGACCAATGGTCTGTAACTTTTTTTTTTGCATCCCAGATCAAAAATAATGTTTTTAAATGCATAAGATACACAAGACGACAATGAAAACCAATTTTATGGAAATGCAGTTATCAAAAAAAATTTTTTTTAAGTTTACAGTCCCCAGTTTAAGAGCCTCTGCCTTACACGGGCTGAAGACTTTGTCCTGAAAATCCCATCCCCTCAGAGACAAACGAACAATTTATCCAGAAAAAAATAAAATAAAGCCTTAGAACAGATAGAACATTATTCTGGCAAATAACTTATTTTCCATTAAAGGTCATAGCCCAAGATGCTACAGAGGAAATACCAAAAAAATGACAGACAGACTTCAGCCATAAAGATCACCAGCAACCCTATAGCCATCTTTCAAGAAGTCCTGAACAGCCCACAAATTAATTACTATTTCTCTACTTTAAAACAGCTATAAAACACTCCCTTTAAATGCCAATAAACTGTTAATAACACAGACCTTCTGGAAGGCAGTCCTAAATCATAATCAGATTTCTAATAATCCCATCCTCAACTTCCTAGCCACATGAAAACAAAACTAAAACCAAAAACACTAGGCCTTAATGCTGATTTAAAGTATCACACCCCCGTTCACACAATGCCCCCCAGCCTCTGAATTTCCCCCAACCCTGTCTTAGCTCTGGACACTCCTCCCATAGCAATGCTTCCACTGGCATCATTCCGTTATATTCTTATAGCTGTACTTGATACTCAACACAATGTGCCATCTCCAACACAGTGGGTGTCCTCTTTGGCATGCACTTGCTCACTGATTATCCCCAACTAGAAGCCTCTCATTCTAAATGTCAGTCCTCTGTCTAACCCACCTGTTTGTCTCCCCCTTTCTTCTCTGAGTTAACAGAGAGGCTGGAAATCAATTGCCAGTCACCGCTAGGTACTGTCTGTGATATGTAACTGGGCTCACTAACACGAGAGTGTTTATCAAAGTCTATAATTGCTTCTATAATTCTTGTTTTTATTGTATAGTAATAATACACTGCTAATGTGCAATGCAGGAGCATGGGAAAAACAGGCTCTGCATTATGCTAGGTTTGAGTCATTCCTTATTTTCCTTATGTTGTGTATGGACTTGAATCATCTATGGATGATAGACTCCCACTACCATTCAGGCCAACTAAATTTCTCCATTCAAACTCACTCATTTCTACTTGTTGCCCCTATCTAACTTCCTACCCATAACTCCCTTTCTGCCCCCCAACAACTCTCATGGTTCATTGTTCAGTGGTAAGCAAGCCACACACTTTATGCTAAGGCTGCCCTCTTAAAGCAGTCAGTGATGAGAATAGGGAAATTAATGGGCTGTTCTGTAATTAAGGATTCCTCTTGGTCTGTGCTTTTATAAAGCCCACCCCTACAACCTAGCAACAGTTGTCTAGAGAGCCGCCTCTAATATAAGGAAAGCTCCCCTGGCTCTCATCATGGGTAGGAGCCAACCTGCTTCTACCCGGCAATGTCAAAAGCCGGGTGTGGCTTCCAAGGAGTTCAACAGGATGAGAGACTGCCTGGAGGGGCCATATCCATGAAGAAGCCACAATACTTCTTTAGTCAACTCTTCAAAAACAATGAACACCATTATTGTGTAGCTAAGGGCATCTGTCCCTATAACCATCAGAGAGATAGCCATGCGGAAGGAACTAGAGATTCGGCTTCTAACCCTTTTCTTCCCAGGGCCTTGATAGCTCTTTTTCCTTTCTACCAATGTCCTTTGCTCCACCATAGAATTATTCTCACAATGATTTACATTGGTAAAGTGGTTTGTAATTTACAAAGTAATTTGCTCACAGCATCGCTCTGAAGTGTGGTTTCTTCAAACTAAAAAGAACAAGACTGGACCAGATTACCTCCGACGGCCCTTTCGCTATCATTCTATTACACCCAGGTCTCTCAAATCCAAGTCGAGTGTTATTAACATTACACTTAGTTATTTTTTTTAAGTTTTCTTTTTCTTTATTACTTTCCAGTTACACATAAGAATAGTTTTCAACATTTGTTTTCACTGGATTTTTAGTTCCAAATATCCCCTTCTCTCCCCTCCTCCTCAAGACGGAAAGCAGTCTGATATAGCTCACTACACTTAGTTATGACTGCTCTGGATGTGAACTACAAAGTGGATTCTTCCCTTTGATAGTCCAATGGTTTATTTAAGAGTGTATCTAGGGGCAGCTAGGTGGCGCAGTGGATAGCGCACCGGCCCTGGAGTCAGGAGTACCTGAGTTTAAATCTGGCCTCAGACACTGAACACTTACTAGCTGTGTGACCCTGGGCAAGTCACTTAACCCCAATTGCCCCCCCACACACACACACAAAAGAGTATCTAGAATGGCCAGACCATAGGAACATGCATTGTTTTATGGCAGTAGACTATGTTGGCCTGATTGCTCCCTTCTGCCCTGATTCCATATTCCTTTGTCAGCCAATCAACCAGCATTTAACTCAATACCTATTATGTGTCAAGAGATGGGGCATTCTACCCATATTTTAAAACAATGATTAAAAGAGATGTGGGAACAGAATTTTTTCCCTAGAAACAAACCAAAGGGACACAAATGAATGGTGATTTTTTTAAAAAGTTTTAATTTCCATGGAGTTTCAATAGGGACTCAAAAATTTAGTGAAAGATAACATTGCATTCATAGAAAGATATGATATTTCTGTATTTATAAAGAAATCACACATGATTTCTCTGACATCCAAAAACTACCTGACCCATGAAGGCTACACACAGGTCTGAAAAGATGTGGCCAGTAATTTTCAAGGAGGGGAGGCTCACAAAAGAGCAGAGTGACAACCAGCAAAATGAAGGGGGGCGGGGCGGGGCGCTCAGGCGCAGCTAGGTGGCACAGTGGATAGAACACTGGCCCTGGATTCAGGAGGACCTGAGTTCAAATCCAGCCTCAGACACTTGACACTTACTAGCTGTGTGACCCTGGGCAAGTCACTTAACCTCAATTGCCTCACCCCCCAAAAAAAAAAAAAAGACTGAATGGGCAGAAGTAGAAATAAGGCATGTTATGTTCCATTTTTGTTTAATTGTTTTTTTTTAAACACACACACACACACACAGATATATATTTTAATTACTGTTTCCACTTGTGGTATATGGCAATGGGCAATATGGTGATGAGAAAGGCACATTCAAGAATAAACAGGTTTACCTCTCACCAGATAAGAGTCAGACACTTGAATATCTCACCTAAAACTCATTTTGGGGGGTGTGGGGAGGGGGAAGAGAGTGGCCAGGGCAATGAGGGTTAAGTGACTTGCCCAGGGTCACATGGCTGGTAAGCGTCGAGTGTCTGAGGCTGGATTTGAACTCAGGTCCTCCTGAATCTGGGGCCAGTGTAAAGCTCATATTCTCAAGGTGTACACCCCACCCCCCACCCCACCCCAAAGAATTTCCCAATTCCTGTCTGTGGTACCAACACTTACCCAGCCTTTCAGGTTTAAAAAACTCTGTGAAGAATCTTTCATTCTTCAACCTCTCTCACTTCCCCCATTCCATCTTCCACTGAGTCCTGTCACTTCTACTCCTCAAATCTCCCTGACCATTCTCTCTATGCCTTAGCCATCTACCCACCCAGACTACTTTAACAGTCGCCTCGGCTGGCTTCGCCTCTCTACTCTCTGTGCCTTTCCAAGCTAAGCCAGGCTTCTGGACTGCTTCCTGCCTTTATGCACAGATCTCATCTGGCCATTTCTTTACTCAGAATCCTTATTCTATAAAACAAAACAAAACACAAAAAACTCTGCAGGAAGAACTTAATATTACCAATACTTTAACATAAAACTCATTCTTTCTTTCTTTTCTTTTTTTTTGTTCTTACACGTTTAATTAAGAAGCTTTGCTTCCTTGGAATAGCTAGCATCAGTGGAAAAATGAGGGTGCTAACCTCCCAACCATAGTGCTCAACAACATCACAGAGTCTATTGACAAAGTGGTCAGTTATGGAAGAACCAAAGAGCAGTCCTTTCATTTAAATCCAATCAAAATTACTGAAAACTGATGAAAAGATCCAAGGAGCATCTGATTATTTAATTATCCCCCTCTTTTCTTCTCTCTCCTATTCTGGCCATAAATCCTTTCTTCCAGCTTTCATGTTTCTTCTAGCCTTTGCTTAAAAAACAAAAACACAAGGCCCCTCTCCCCCAAATTCCCACATACCTCTAAAAAAAGCAGTTGAAGCAAGTTTTGGGCAAAATGCTAACTATGCCACCTGCAAAATAAGATGTGAAGTGAAAGTTACCACACCGGATCCTTTCCCTACCTCAGGGAGTTATCTGGATGGGTCTCCATGTGAGTCTCCAAGCCATACTTGCAAACAAATTCCTTGAAACACACTGGGCAGTGAAAAACTTCATCTGTTTTCTTCTCTGCATCACCTGATTGAGAATCCTCTACCACCTTAAAAAAAGAATAAGAACCAAACATAAGCCACTAAGCCTGACCTCTCATGGAGTTTTCTCCAGAAAATCCACTTGTTTCCGAAAAGACCAAGAAACATTAACTGACCAAGAAAGCCAGCCTACTTGACCTTCTCTATTCTGATTGGATTTAGACTAAGTCTAGACAGTAGGATGGGCAGGTGGTGAAGGAATCCCCACTCTTATTTCTTTGTAAATGTTGCCAACTAATTCATTTTACTATATCAGAAGGTCTGGTGTCTATAAACAACATACAGCAACCAGCCCTTTCTGAAGGCAATTTTACAAACCATATGGGTAAGAACATGTTAAAACCCAAGGTTAATACTGGATGGACTGTGTCAGAGACAGAACATTAAGTCAGATTATTTAGAAAAGCTCCCTGTCAGGGGCAGCTAGGTGGTGCAGTGGATAGAGCACCAGCCCTGGAATCAGGAGTACCCGAGTTCAAATCCGGCCTCAGAGCATTAACACTTACTAGCTGTGTGACCCTGGGCAAGTCACTTAACCCCAATTGCCTTACTAAAAAAAAGGGAAAAAAAGAAGAAAAAAAAAGAAAAGCTCCCTGCCAAAGGGCATAAATAAAGATCAAAAGCCAGGAAGCGGGCAGCTAGATGGCGCAGTGGATAGAGCACCAGCCCTGGAGTCAGGAGTACCTGAGTTCAAATCCGGCCTCAGAGCATTAACACTTACTAGCTGTGTGACCCTGGGCAAGTCACTTAACCCCAATTGCCTCACTTAAATAAAAAAAAAAGAAAAAGAAAAAGAAAAAAGAAAAAAAAGCCAGAAAGCAAGATGGAGGTAAAATTTAGGCATGTGAATTGTTGGACTGTATAACACAAAAGACCTTTTTAGCAGGTGTTAACTCTTCTTTCTCTGAGTCAGCCTCCTGACTTAGTTTCCTTTTGGAGGTCATCCGCTTGCGTTTCAGTGGAGATGGGGGTGTTGTAGTCGTGGTACTGTTGGGATCCTTCTCATGAATCTTCATATGTCTGAAGAGAAAAATCCAGAAAAAAAATTTTGTTTTAAACCATAAAAATTCACTTCAGGTATCATTTCCTAATTTTAAATTCTTACAAAGGAGTGTTAAAATGTTTTAAAGCTAAAGTTCAAATGTAATTAATTGAAGAATTTTCTGCATTATTTATCAATGTGCTTTCATTTATTTCAAACTTAAAATTTCCCTAGCTCTTTCTGAGTGCTTCCTTCCTTTTCCTACTTGTGGCAGAGCTTAAACAAAAAGCTATGGAATTTCTTGCTGTAGGTAAGATATTACTCTTTTTTGGGGGGAAATATTATTCTTGAATGTAATCAACCATCAATGATATAAGTAAGTTAGCTTTTGGGTGGGTTTTTTTTTTTTTTTAAGTTGGAGACACAATAGACTTTATATTGGCATTCAAAATTAACAAGTTTCAATTGCTACTTTAAAATCCCTGTCCTGAGGAAAAGGGAGAAATGTGCTAACATTGAAAGATGGAAAGAGCATTAATTAGCCTTGGTGTCAAAGGGCCTGGGTTTGAATCCAGATTTCATTCCTTTCTACCTTGATAACCCTTGAGGATTCCAGGAAAGGAACAATTTAAACTATTTCAAGAAATCTAAATAGCATGCAGCTAATATGAAAGAGGATATTTTTTAAAAATGTATTTTTCATAATACTCATTATTGGACAATTTCCAAAACCAAAAGTTATTTTAATAAAAAGATAACTTAAAGAATTAAATTAAACATCTCAGTTTCTATAACCGCAAACAAAACACAAAGAGGTGTGGAAAATACTCTTATTTCAAAACCTAAAGTTTGAAGTTGGGGCAGGATATTGGTTAAGTAATATACCTACTGTTCTGGTCATTTGAAGATAATTCTGACCATCAGTAGGGACATGCTCTTTGATGGTTTTATTTTTGAACTCATGTGACGATTTTGCTTTGATCTGTTCATAATCTATCATTGGCCTCTCTTGACCACAGGTAGGTAGGCAGGCAGGCAGGCAGGCAGGTGGGCCAGCATTCAGAAGAGTCTATGCATACATGGAGCACAGTAAAGCGAAATATCCCACAGAGTTATCAAAACATGGGGCCACGGGCCCAATAGCATCATGTTGTAACCAGAACTGAGAAATGTGTGACTTATGTTTGGGTAAAGCTAATAAGACAGAATGCAGAGTTTTCCACACTCAACCATCCCAACCTCATTCCACAATATATCCCAATTCTACCTCTCACCAATATATACACTTGCCAATACCAATCTTCAGATGATTAACATCTGGCCCATGCTCTAGTTAATAGACATGTCAGGCTTATTAAAAAATAGCCCACTTATGGCCATTTCTTAAAGAAGCAGGTCTGCATAAGCTGTTTGGCAAAATTATTGTGAAAATGGGAAAACCAAAGATCTTGTTCCCAATCTGACACCAACTTTTAATTTATTGTAACCCATCTTCCCAAAAAAAGCATGCAGCTCCTGCTAGGTTGGATGTATGCCAAGCCTGCACAAGATCTCTTAAGTGTGAGTGTTTAATAGAAAAACCTTAACTCCCAACCCTGGGGAGTTCAATGCTAGGCAAATGATTTTCCCCCCCAAAACAGTACAATCTTTCCATACCGTTCACTTTGCTCACAGAATCATGTGGATCTGATATGTATAACCCAGAAAGTAACTATGAAAATAATTAAATCTGTAATTTTAAAAGGTGGTGACCACAGTTTTGACTTTTACTGCCTAAATCAAAAGCTACAGACATCTTTCACCATCTAAGTTACTAGAAATAGTTATTTACTTTAAAAGAACTCCAAACAAGCAGTTTTCAGGTTACATCACTGGAGTCTGTGGACCTCTGGGGGTGATCTTATCCTTTGGAAGACTTGTGCAATGGACTTCACTTCATCAAGTGCCAAAAGAAACAACCCAAGAATAACAAGATCCCAAGGTATACAGAAAGGAAAGGGAATCTTCATCTTCCCACACTGCAGCACAAAAATGGTTATACTTCCTGAAAAACCCCGTTCAACTGGCATTAAACAGTGCCAGAAACAGGACTGTAGTCACCATCTTTTATTAGAGACTTCCTTTGTTAGAAGGGGGAAGAACAGTGTCCCTGAAAAGCAGGTCAGGAGGGAGAGATAGAGTTAGGGGCAAGGGAGTGGAAGAGAAGGAGAGAGAAAAAGAAACACACACAGAGACCAAGAGACTGAGAGACAGAGAGAAAGCGTGTGTATGCAGCAGGTGACCTTGAACAAATCACTTAAAACTTGCGGGGCTTTATCTCCTTTGTAAAATAAGAGAATAGCTGTTCAAGATTCTTTCCAGTTCAGAAGACCTGCAAATCTAGGTTTCTCATTCTTAAACAATTTAAAGAGACAGAAGTCCATAGCGTACTGTCAAGCTTTTGTTTACCAACCCCCTCCTTTCAGAGAGCTTGAAAACCTAGCTATTGACAAAAAGACTAATGAAGTGTTTATTATTATTAATGCCCTGCTTTCTATTGTGCCACTGTCTTTGGGTGACATCAATGGCAACCCCAGAGGGTCATTTGCAATTATAACAAAGGACAATCAATAACAGGAGCTGATGTTTTATCTAATACTTTTTTTAAAAACATGAACGCTTACCATACACAGGCCACATATCTCATTTTGAACCTCACAACATCCCTGTGAGGTCAGTGTTGTTATGAGCCTTAGGAAATGATTTCCAAGAGACTGAGTAACCTGAGACAGGATTCAAACTTGGGTCTCTCAGGGTTCCTAGTCACATGCTCTTTACACTTTTCTCATGCTTCCTACGGCCAGCTCTCTTATCTAAGTTTTCCAAATAATTCTCTGCCTGAATTTGGTTGAAATACCACCACCTTTCCTGCCTCCCTGGCAAGACCTCTGTCTCCCTCATGGAGTTGGACCAAATCAGGAACAGCCCAAATCGCATGATGGCCAAACAACCTTGGCCAGTGTCTAACCTATACCTGAATCTTTATGGGACCTCAGCAGTCTTCTAGTCCAGGGCTTTTTAAACTTCTTCCACTTGCAACTCCTTTTTGTCCCACAAATTTTTACTCAACCCTGGCTATATAAGCATACATAACCTTTCACCGTCACCAAATTTTTTGCAATCCCCGCATTATTACGTGACCCTATATGGGGTCATGATCCACATTTTAAGAAGTTTTGATCTAGTCCACAATTATATAGATGAGAAAGCAGAGACCCAGAGAGGTGAAATGAGAGACTCACTTAATTTAACTTCACTAGATTTGAACCTAGGTCTTCTGACTCTTTCCACTGAAACCCTAGGCTGGCTCAGTCCCTACATAGTAGGTCCCAGGTGGGCCCTCTGAGGCAGTATGAATGGGAATGTAGTGCCAATGTAAGGATATATGAATTTGTGCCTTTGAGATGTCTGTGATTTCATATTTTATAAATAGGAAGACTTAAGTCAGAATGAAATTAAGATATCTGGCCAAAGACATATGCCACCATTTTTCTGCTTACGATCCTTCTGAACCACATCCACTCCCCTGCAACGTGCCCCACCCCCACTCCAAGTCTGAGATATCATTTATAAAACTTACAGAAGGTGCCAGGAATAAGGTAGGGAAAGGATTCTTTAACAGAAATAATATGTTATATACCCCTGCCAGAGTGTGAGTTCCTTGAGGACATGTCCCCCAGCACTTTTGCACAGTGAGCTGCAGAGACTCTCTGATTAAGTATTCATTGGCAATGAACCATCTCAGCTTTAGTCACATATAATAATAAAGCAGATGTAGTAAAAATTTCAAGTTGCTGTGGTCACTATGACAGGTCTGGCTTCTAATAACCTGGTTCCAGAGCACAGGGAGCAGATGTATAGGATTATCTGGAAGCTGAAACTAGCTTACATCCCTAGTCTAAATTCTATCTGTGGGCTATAAAAGTTGTCCCCAACATTCAATGTGAAAAGTTGAAATTCAGCAAAGTAAAGAGACAGTTGAATTCTGGGATAAAACCAGGATACCGTACTGATGGGAAACCATACAGAACAACCCAAGCTGAGCAAATTAGGTAGAACTGTGTAACCTTAGACTAGCAGAGAACCAAACTCTAACCACCCAAACCACTACTAGAAAGCAAATTGACCCCTCAAAGGGTCACAAACTCTATGAGCACCATTTTGCAGAAGAAATGGAGGCTCATATTGTTTAAGTGAACCATTTGGGATCACCTAGCTCCTAAGTAGGGGAGGAGGGAGGACCTTCAGCTCTACTGCAAGGCTGCCAAGCCCCTGCTTCATTACATAAAAGCTATGAATTTCACATCATAAGAGCATCATAAAGCAAAGCTGGCCAAACTCTTCTTTTTGCTAAAACATGCAATCTTTTTTCCAATGTTTCCAGTCCAACAGCAGTAACTACTTTTAAAACTCCAATTCACTCAACACTTGGGCCAATTTTAACTGCTAGGATCTGTGAGTTGTAATTAGTTCTGAAATCAAATCTGCTCTGATTGTCTTAGGAAGCTGGTCTCCCTAATAAATGCCTCGCTGCCCTCCTTACAATTGACGTATCAACAATTGCTATTCATTTCTGCACAAAATGTCTACATTAAGTGGGATAAAGATATTATTAGGGTGCTAAGTAACAGCACCTTCTCATGGCCAGAAGGGAGAGAAAATTAGTAAAGGACAACAACAAACTCCATTAATTCTATTAAGCTTCAGGTCTAAAAGATGTGGGTCCCAAATTTCAAAGTGTTGAATCATGTGACATCAACCCAGCAATTGTTGCTCTTTGGAAATCTGTCCAAGCAGCTGTGAATCCCACCTACCGCGGTATCATTATCTGTAAAATAGGAAAGCTGATCTTGAAATCCAAGTTTTTTGTAGCCCAAGGATGACATCTGTCCACACTAACATGACAATTTTTGTTCCAAGAGTTGTGGCTGGTGTTCCCCTGACAGTAACAATGTATCCCCCCAAAATAATAGTTGTTTTGCATATTCTTGGTGGATTGATGTTAACTAGTAGTGACTCCTTATCCATGCTTACAAGTCACCTGTCAAATTAAATAGATACTAGATTTCTGCCAGATTTTGCTGTCAAGAACACTACTCTGGAGGAGAATGGATTCCATGAATCTAATTCCCCTGAGCACTACCCCACCCCACCCCCAAATTAAAGGTCTTTTCTCAAGTCATAATACACATCCAGCAATCTTCATGATTCCTCAAAATATTACCAACAGGAGTTTTATAATATCATCAACAAGTTTTCCTTTTTCTTCTCCAGGCCCTGGAACATCATTTATCTAAGCCTAGAAAAATAACTCATTTAGTTTCCTCTTTTTTTTGTTTTGTTTGTTTTTTAGTGAGGCAATTGGGGTTAAGTGACTTGCCCAGGGTCACATAGCTAGTAAGTGTCAAGTGTCTGAGGCCAGATTTGAACTCAGGTACTCCTGAATCCAGGGCCAGTGCTCTATCCCCTGCGCCACCTAGCCGCCCCTAGTTTCCTCTTAATGGGGTTTTTGCATTACCCTTTGTAACTGAAGTTCATTTTCCTTAAAGTAGAAAATGTCAATAGTAATTAAAGAATTTTGATTTTTCCTAACATTAGGCTATCTTCTCCTGAATTTGGCAGAAGAGGACCTAAATATGTGAGAATCCCAACTTGATCCCTTAAGCTTCCAGTATGACCTTGGGCAAAACTCTTCACCTCCCTGGGCCTCAGTTTCCTCACCTGGAAAAGGGGTTGGACAAAATAACCTCCTAGAGATCACTCCTAGCTCTAAATCTATGATATCCTTGATCAGAACGTAACTTTTTAAAAGCCATCTTTGCAACACTTCTATACTGACTGGTAACTCTGGGCTTCAGGTTTACCTGAATTTATTCTTATAATTCAGAGGCACTTTTTTGGGGGGGGAGACTGACAATAAAACCATAATTTTTTTTTTTTAATTTTTGGCCACAGCAACCCATGAAATCACATTTCATGCTTGGCAGCCGGGGAGGGGGGGCGGGGAGAAGAGAAGAAAGGAAGGAAGAGAGGGAAGAAGGAAAGAAGGGAGATACTATCTCTGCCCTTAGAGTTATTAATGATTCTGCAAAATCTCTCTTGGATTTGTACATTCTTCTTCATTTCTGCTAGCACTATAGTCCTACCCTATACTGTGCCTCACTCATAATTTACTAGAGTTTCCTAAGTGGTCTACTTCCCTGAAAACTCTTCCTACTGTAATTAATTTGGTGTACCACTGTCAAACTAATGGTCCCCCAATCACGACTTACAAAGTAAGCTGAAACTCTTAGAACATTTCCCCACTCAATTCAATAAACATTATCCTAAGGAACACAGAACTTCCCTATTAGAAAGAAGTTCAGGTTATCCAGTCCAACTAATAAACAAAACGCCCGATAAAAGAATTTTAAAATTACACAAATGGTGAAATTATGGGAATTCCTTAGTACTTTTTATTGCATATTTGTGTTGGTTTACAACCTTTCCCTTAAAGGGAAATATTATAATTTTAATTCTCCTTAAAAAAACAACTCCCTCCTTTATATAATCTCAAGACCATTTCTCTCTGTCCCATCTTCAGTGGAAAGAGAATATTTAGTCATCTGCATAAAATCTTGGAATGACCAGGTTTCAGCACCACTCATGCTGAATGAAAATAACAATCTGATCGCCTAAATGCCAAGCACACCATGTGACAAAATAGAATGGCTGTTGCCTGGAATCCTAGTCGTGACCCATTGTTCTCTCCATCACAGGCCACAGGATCACAGGATCACAGGAACTAAGATCTGGAGCTAGCAGGGATATCACCGGTGATCTAAGTCATTACAAATGAGGAATGTCAGGGCCATAGGGGTTAATTGACTTGACAAGGACATAAAGGCCACAGTGAGTCGACAATCAGAATCCAAACCCAGGTCCTCTAATTCCAAATTGAGCACCCTTTCCACTGTATCGTACCATTCAGTGTATAGTCCAGAAACCTCAGGGTAAGATATATCTCTCAAGTAATTTAGTACTGTATAGCTCTCTGGGCTGAGGTATACAGCATTTAAATCCTTACTTTCAGGAGCAGTCCATCAACAGAATTTTTTTTTTGTAGAGGCCCTTCCCTAAAGCCAGTGGTTCTCAACCTGGAATTTGTATGAGACAAGAGACAGAGAGAGAAAGGAAAGAGCTACATAGTTTTATATAAAGATAATGACTTTTCACTGTAATTAGCTTCCTTTGCACTCATATATTTTATGTATTAAAACACCTTACTCTGAGAAGGGATCCGTAAGCATTCGGACTGCCAAAAGGGTCTATGACACACAAAAGGTTAAGATTCCCTTCTCTAGTCCCTGACCCTTGGCATTATGGTAAGGGATAGGCTACACCATCTCCACCTTCCCAAACCTAAATATAGCTCTTAGCTGTAGCTCCTCTTTTAGCCTCTCTCTCAGAAGAAGTCAAGGCCTTCTCAGTCTGGCTCCCAGGCACACGCTCACTCTTGGGCCAGGATTCTGCATTTTTATCTAATGCATTTTCTACATTAGTACACACTGGAATAGTCTGTGTCCAACCCCTACATTTTCTTATTGGCTTTGATTTTCTCTTTAGCTCTTTATATAACACCTTAGAGTTGTGTCACCTAAGTAAGCTTCACCTTCACCTAAGCAAGCTCTTCACCAGAGAAACAGTCACTATTTTAAGAGAGAATTCATTCCTTTAAGATCCACTCTTCCTTTATTTCTGGACATTGCTGGCAATGACAGCAGACAAGTAGGAAGACGTGAAATACAGCGTAGCCTATTAGGAAGAGGTAAATCAATACAATCTGAAATTAAAAGGGATAATAGGATCATATTGAAAAGGACCTAATCATAATCTCTACCCCCTAGCAGAGGCATTTAGTTACTTGCCCAAGGTAATTATTATCAGAAGCAGGATCTGAAACGTGGTTTTGGCCTCAAAATCCACTGTTCTTTCCACAGCCTAGACAGAGACAAGTAAGCCTTGTCTCCTCCAACAGATTTTCCAATAAGGAACATAGCATTTTAAAAGTATTCCCCCCCCCCCCGGGGGGGGGGGGGGCGCGCGCAGTGGATAGAGCACCAGCCCTGGATTCAGGAGGGCCTGAGTTCAAATCTAGCCTCAGACACTTAACACTTACTAGCTGTGTGACCCTGGGCAAGTCACTTAACCCCAAGTGCCTCACCAAAAAAAAAAAAAAAAAAAAAAAAAAAGCATTCCTGGGGGCAGCTAGATGGTGCAGTGGTTAGAGCACCGACCCTGAATTCAGGAGTACCTGAGTTCAAATCCGGCCTCAGACACTTGACACTTACTAGCTGTGTGACCCTGGGCAAGTCACTTAACCCCCATTGCCTGTCCCCAAAAAAAGAATGCTTCTAAAAGTATTCCTGTGGGGCAGCTAGGTGGCACAGTGGATAGAGCACCGACCCTGGAGTCAGGAGGACCTGAGTTCAAATCCGACCTCAGTTAATTGACACTTACTAGCTGTGTGACCCTGGGCAAGTCACTTAACCCCAATTGCCTCACCAAAAAAATAGTATTCCTGCCTCCAATCTTGGGCAAGGAAATTCTATTGTCTTTCTCTAACCAGTTATATAACATGAGACCCTACATTTGCAATCATAGCAGCACAGATTTAGAATGGGTTCCTAAAGTTCATCTAATCTCATTTTACAGAGAAGGGCCAGAAACTTAAAATGACTTGCCCAAGGTAACAAGTAGCAAAGCCATGATTTGAACCAAGAGACTGACATTGCAAATCTGTCATTCTTTCCCGTAAACCTCAAAATACTGTGTAGGAAAATTCCCACTCTCACAATTGCTTTCTAGGAACATCCTTCTGCTACACTCATCATCAGAACTCACCAAAACACCAAATCTGTAAAGTAACTCCAAAGACAATGAGGTCTGACAAAGGTTACCATAATAACCAACCAACTGTTCCTAGATCCACAAAAATAAAGATTAGGGGGAAACCAGCAAGTAATAAACTCTATCCACCATTACCAACCAATGAGAAAAACCTCATAAACAAATGCTTTGAAAGAACTGGTATTGCTGTAACCCAAGGCTTTATAATTATTTTTCAACTCAGTAATACTAAGTTAGCTGTAATCAGTGTCAATGTCCCTTAAAGCTCACCAATCCAAGTTCTTAGAGGGAGGGGATTGTCTTAGTTTGCTCTACACAGTGCCAGGAACATAGCAGGTACTTACTAAATGTTTGTTTATTGACTGACTAATCAACTTTTTTTTGTGTGTGAGGCAATTGGGGTTAAGTGACTTGCCCAGGGTCACACAGCTAGTAAGTGTTAAGTGTCTGAGGCCAGATGTGAACTCAGGTACTCCTGACTCCAGGGCTGGTGCTCTATCCACTGCACCACCTAGCTGCCCCGACTAATCAATTTTTAAGCCATAAGTAGAATGCTACTTATTTAATTTAGTCAAAACTGTGAATCACTGTTATGCATTCAATCAAAATGTTATAAACAAGTACTGTACAATGTATATCCTGGATTAATTTTTCCCTCAATCAGACTAAAATATCTACATTTTTAAAAAGCACAATATTCAACACTGACATAATTAACTTTTCCTTTTACCCAATGTATTCTTTTTTTGGGGGGGGGGGGAGGTAGGAGAAGGCAATTGGGGTCAAATGACTTGCCATGGGTCATATAACTAGTGAGTGAGTTCAAATTTGAACTCAGGTCCTCCTGACTCTAGGGCCAGTGCTTTATCTGCTACTGTACCACCTAGCAGTCCTTTGTTCAATGAATTCTTCAGGCCAGGTACTAAACAAAAGAAAATACAGTTCTAAGCTACCACCCAATTATAACCACAGGCTGATCTCAGAAGATAGCCAGATGCTTCCAGTATCTGTAACCTTTATGATCATAATTTCCTCATGGATGTTACCAGAGGCCCAATGACTTTATTCTTAACTTGAGTGGCACTATATATGGAAGTAAAAAAAAACTATGACAACTGGGCAAAAAGCTTCACAACTGACCAACTGAGCTGAATTCAACAGGTCGAAACAAGTTTTAATAAATTCTAACTACATTCCCCCTTTCATTCGACAGTAACTTCCCCCCTCCCCCAACAATGTCTTGTGATAACACTAGGAGAAGCCAGGTGAAAATGAGAGTAAGAGAAAATATTTTAGCCACATAAGCTACCTTTCTGCCCAGAGGAAAAAGAACCTATGGTGAGTCAACACGTTTTTGGAGAAAACTTTCTTAGAAGGGGGCAGCTAGGTGGCACAGTGGATAAAGCAACTGTCCTGGATTCAGGAGGAACTGAGTTCAAATCCGACCTCAGACACTTGACACTTACTAGCTGTGTGACCCTGGGCAAGTCACTTAACCCCCCCCCCCAAGAATACATGTGAGAGGTGGTGTTTGTGTCTAATACTTGATTAAAATTGACAACAAATGAGATGGGGAGAAAAGCCTGAGTGGTGAGTGGCAGAGAAAGGGTGGAGAGGGAAGGATGGCAGAGAGTCAAAGAGCTTCTTCCCAAGGCTGCTCCACCTATGATCTCAAACTGGCTCAAAGGCACCTTCTAGTAATTCAAGTGTGGTGCTTGTCCAGTCATGCTCATCTACCAGGCAGGTCAGCCTGCCATTGCACAGAGCTTTGCCTATGATGTAGGCTACTCTGATGACTAAAAATCCAGAAGGCAACTGAGCAAGATGCTGTAAATCCCAAGGAGAGATTTCCCTACCCTTTGGCTGCATCTGATTGCTATATATACAGGGCTCTTTGTGGGGAACATCTCTGCTAGTCAAATGGATATAATACTGGAAAAATTCCCTTTGATAATGCCAGTGAATTAAATGGATCTCTATCTTGATCTCAATTGGGGTGGGGGGAGAATTGAGACCCCGGCAAAATTCATAAGCAGATGAGATGTGTCACTCATTTCTGGCTTCGTTCCTGCAACACAAAAAAGAATGGTGTGGAACAAAGTGAGGACAAATCTATACATGTACTTATCTACAAAATCAGGGTTGTGGGTTAAATGATCTCAAGTTCCTTGTAGCTCAAGTGGGGAAAGAGAAAAGTGTCCCATCTCCACATCCCCATCCCTGCCCCCCCCCCAGTCTTTAGTGGCAAAGGAAGAAGTAGAGAGAGCAGGAGTCTCCTCCCACTGTGTTCATCATTGTCCAGCACATATACCCAGTTCAAGTGGACAAAGAAGCCTTGCTGGCATCAGGGAATCTTGGGGTACAAACTAGACTTTTGAGGTATATGACAAACTGAGGTGTTTCATAACAGCTGTGCAGAAAGCTGGATAAACAAATAAATAACTGATGGTAGTTTTGGGTTGGTGTTTATGGTGATGTCACATCACGTTTAGCCTTTGCTTTTAGCCTCCAAAGGAATAAAATCTTTTCCTTCAAGGGCTTTAGGCAGACATATTCTGGCTCTGAAACTATTATTAGTATGCACCCCCCCCCCATCAGCTCCCTTAGCGGGGTCTCCTCCTGGCTTCTGCCCTAGCAACCCTGTTTTCCTCTCTATTCCCAGTCCCCAAACCTTCTTAGATTTATCAGACCTTGATTTGAGCCCATAGACAGTTCTGTGACAAGCTGTTGACCTCTTTCCTTCTTGATATGCCAAGAATGGTGATTGTGAAAAGAAAGGTTCAATGATTGCTTTTGATTCTGCAATAGGATGGGGGTGGAACATGTACAGTTAATGATTGTCAGAGCAAGATGAGGAATACAAATCAATATGAACCCTAGGGACCATGCAATACTCTCAAAAACAGTGAAGAGGAGATTGGGGAGTGGCAATTAGTCCCTATGTTAAGAAAAATCACCTTGCGATCCATTTCTGATATCCCTCACTTTTGCACTTCACTGACATGTTCTGCATTTTCCTGTTCCTTCCCTTTTTTGATCTACCTTTGTTTTCTGCAAAAATATCCCATTTATACTATACATCTGTCACCCCCCGAGCATCATCAGTCTACCTGAAATCAATATTACTTTCTTTTGAAAAATCAGTAAGTGTCATTTACACATTAAAATTAAGCCCACATTCAAGACTGGTCTTCAGGTTGACTTTCCACAAAGTGCAAAGTGACCCAAGTTTCTGATCTCTTTTTCCTTGGAAGCCATGTGTAAGTAGTAATGGCAATGGTAGAGGAAGATGATTTTAGTCCTCCATATTCTGACTTTACATTCCACTTGAACTTATTTTCCCCCCTCAGTTGGTACCTGTATTCAGCACAATGCCTGGCATGTAGCAGATGACTTACTAAATATTTATTGACTGAATAGTTCTTGCAGTGGGAAACCTTGTTCTCTATGGAAGGCCATTCCACTTTAATTATCTCTCCCAGTTCCATGGGTCATCAATATATTTGCTTATTAGAAAGTTCAGTATTTGCCCTTTCCCCTCATTTCTGAAGAAGTCTGGACTATGGCTGTGGAACACTAATACAATGTTGAACCTAGTTGATGTGTTATTTAAGTTATGTGGAATTTGTGTTTTTAAAAAATCTTTGCTATAAGGGACAGATCTTGGAGAAGAACGAGGCACAAGCTGAAAAATGTAGTTGGCATAATAACAAAATAATATAATATAAATGTGCCTTCCAGGGGCAGCTAGGTGGCACAGTGGATAGAGCACCGGCCCTGGAGTCAGGTGGACCTGAGTTCAAATCCGGCCTGAGACACTTAACACTTACTAACTGTGTGACCCTGGGCAAGTCACTTAACCCCAACTGCCTCACTTAAAAAAAATAAAAATAAAAATAAAATGTGCCTTCCCTGTGATCACGGGGGTTAACCTTTTTGGTGTCATGAGAGTCTTGGAAATCCTATGGACCCCTTCTTAAAATAACATAGATGTGTAAAATTAAAAAAAAAACAACAGAATATTGCAAAGGAAAACAATTATACTTAAGTACAATTATCAAACTATTAAAAAAAAAAAGTTTATGGACCCCAGGTTAAGAATCCCCGCTCCAGAGCAACACAGAAGAAAAGTCCACTCTCTTACTCCTTAAGACAACGCTAAAAATACCTTAAGACTATTAGGTTCCTTACTAAAGTTTCTACTTCTTCAGGTTAAAGACTGTTTTAGTACCTTCAATTATTTCTCAGGTCAGTTTCTGGACCCTGGCTGCCCTTCTCAGAATGTGTTTAACATCCTCTCACACTGTGATGACGGAACACTGGATGTTTTGTTTGAAGACTGGGTCCAAATATTAGTTCAGCCATTTGATATTTAGGCAAATCACTTGATCTCTCTATGCCTCACTTTCCTCAACTGACAAGTAAGTGGGACTGGACCAACAGGCCTGAGACTGAGGAATCTTGCTATGGAAGAATATAGTATATAATGTATTCCCTCTGAATCTAACTTGTTGCTATGAATGTGCTCTAAGGTTTTTTAACATTCTTTTCATTAATTTGTGTACACTTACCAGTATAATTTTCAGGCAAATCATCTTAGTTTCCTCAACCAAAAAATGAGAAAAGTCAGCCTAGATGATGTCTGACGTTCCCCTCTTCCACCTTCGTGACTCTTCTCCATAGTTATACAATCATCTAGACTTCCACTGGACACAACTGCTCGTTAGTGATAGATTTCCTCCCCAAATTCACAGAACTCATTTAGAGATGGAGGAGACCCCAGAGATTTCAAGTTCTTTATTTCACAGATGAGAAGTGAATTCCCCAAAGTAACACCGAAGGTAACAAGCTAGGTAATGGAGGCCCGGTGGTTTGAGATCACAAAAGGTCCTTGGCTGTATGTATGTATATCTTTAGCTTTTTCTTTTTTGTGTGATACCAGAACCAACACTGATGGGGATGCTTTTAGTAATAATGATCAACCCATTACCACATTCAAGTGAACCATCATGCCTATGTTTTATTCACCCATGCTTTTATCAAAACTATGAAAATTAAGTCTCAGAAGACAACTCTATCTTCAAAATAAAAGGATTTACAATTTGCAAAAAAGCCAAGGAGCCATGTAGCTACTTTCAGAATGGGAGAATGGGTAGAAGAGAAAAAGAAGAGGAACAGCATCAGAATAGGACCCCCCAAAAGGGGATTGTGGGGAGCCTAGATGAAGAAACTGGTCAATGCCCACCAATCTTTTTTCCACTAAGAAATGCTTGTGCTGAACTATACTGAATGATTTTGACAAATGCCCCAGAGAGAAAAACAAAGTACAAATCATAAGTACAAGCATCTAAGGCGGTGAATGGAATGGGGCATTACATCATATTAATCACAGGGCAAAACCCAAACCCCAAAGAAAGGATTATAGGTCAGGGAAGGGCAGGTCAGCTCTCTAACCTTCAACCCCTCAAAAGGCAAGAGAACTTGCCGACAAAACATAGTAAGTAACACGTTGGTAGGGAAGAGCAAAAAGACAACTAGGTTGGGAAAAAGCCCAGCAAATCGCTTTACCTCTAGCAAGTCTGTTTTGAGACATCTATAAAACATAGGGATTAGATGAAATGATTTCAAATGTCCTTTCCCATTATAAAAGTTCTTATATTCCCCTCATTAGAATGTAAGCTTCACGAGCCCAGACCCTGTTCTACTATTTGTTTTCTTCTTTGTGACATTGTGGTTCTTTTTTCTTCACAGAAGGCACACTGCCTAAAATGGTATCACCCTGAGTCACATGTAGCTGGTTGAAAGGAAAACAGATGGAGAAATTCGGGACTTTTAAAAAGCCCCACTAACTAGAAAGGCAAAGCACCTAGTCAGGGGTCCCCAGGTCATGATTTTAGATCCCCCAATGACCCACTTAAGACCTCAGGTTAATCACAGTTAACACCTCACAGTAACTCAGTTTTGCCACCTGTAAAATCAAAATAAGATTAGGGACACACTTGAATGAATTGTTATTCATGTACAAAGACCCACTACTATATAATAGTCAGATCCTGGCACAAGCTCATTATATAACTACACTGCCAGTTTACGGAAATGTGAATTGTTCCACATTGAACGCCAACAACCTCTGCTTAAACAGCAGAGAAGGAGAAGAAAAATGTCCATTAGATACACATGTACAAGGCCAAATAGGGACCCAATTTCATCAAACAAAATCCTAAGACTGTATCTCCGCCCCCCCTGCCCCGAATTTGGGGGGTGGAAGGGGAAGATAGAGAAGGAAAAAATTAGGTGAAGAACTTTTTGCTTCTAATGACCTTTCTTAACAAACTAGAAGGAAAAAAAAAAGCTGACAATGAGTGGGTACATTATGATGTTTGCTAGCACTAGCTTGTTCAGCCCAAACAGGTTGGACAGGTTGGATATTTAAACAAAGGTAGTGGTGGTAGGAGGGAAGGAGGGGGTAGGGAATCCAACTCATAAAGCAGGACAAGTATGTGCTAAGGCAGAACTGAAGCCAGTCTACTGAAAAGTTTCTGACCTAACACGGAAAACCAGGCTCTCCTCCTATGGTAAATATCTATTGTAAAGCTAAACCAAATACACCATCAGGAACTTCAAAATTCCCAGGACATCAAGCAACTGGAATGATGGGGTAAAATAAGTGGGTGTGTTATACACTGAATACCTGACAACAGCCATCATCCATCATCCCTACCCCCAAACACACACCTTTCACTGACCTGATTTCTAGCCTGCACAGTTGCCCAGCTGTTCAAGTACCGGCAAGCACGGGTGCTCCAGATATTGATGCCATGTCACAAGAAGTTTTACTGCTGTACCTAGTGCTAATTACATTTAAAAAGGTTTCCCTAATGTCTGCCAAAATTTCTATAGTCTGTATTCAAAGAGATAATTTTGCTACCTCTATCCCCTGGGGAGGGTATGTGTGTGTTGGGGTGAGAAATGTGTGTAAGGGGACGGGGGAAAAAAGAACATATGTGTGTGTTGGGAGAGAGAAGATATATTGGGAGGGGGTGGGAGAACTGGGGAAAAGAGACCAAAGGAGTAAAAAGCAAATAAACTACAAATGATCTCTGTATATGTAGATTATGTCAGGGAATGAAAAACAGTGTTTTAGTGATAAAGACAGACCAAAATCTGCAAAATGATGGTCGAAACAAGAAATCTGGCTAACTTAAAAATCATGTGATACTATGGAATCAGGCATTCAACTTTCTTTCTCTCTGAAATCTAATTATATGGAAAGCTAACTCTAAAATGCTGATACCAGCTACAGATATAGATATATTCAAAACAACCAGGAAAAAAAATTTTTGATGGGCCATTCCAATGACTGAACACACTAAAGTAAAAAGTAGATCATTCAAACATAAAAATGGACCAAAAACTACAGCCAAGTGGCAACTAATCTAAAATAATGCTTAACTTTCAAGCTTAGATACTTACTACTGATGGTAAAGTATTTCATTAGGGGAAAAAACACTTTAAAATTTTATCTAATCCATCCTCCACCCCTCAATGAATGTGGATAGCATATCATCTAGTTTTGAATATGAAATCCAAGGTTTATTCTAAAGTATCACACTCTAAAAAGGATGATGGAATAACATCAGACCATAGAAACAGTCTGACCCTTTGGTAAGGTCACCTAAGTCCAGTCAAGGTCATGCTCCAGAAAAGAGAGGAACCCTACTGGCAAGAAAAGGAAATTCAGGTTTAGGGTACTGGGTTTGCTCCATGCAAGCACACTGATGAGACCTGATAACAAGAGACTACTTTGTCAAAGTGCAGAATTTAAACTTTAAATTCCCTGGTCCTATCAAGCTGAACCTATTGAGAACATGTGTTTTGATTGAACTATTTGACTTCTCTGAAAACAAACCCCTCCCCGCAAAAAGCAAAACCCCAACATGTGAAGTACCGAGGTACAATGGTATGTGTGTTGGATTTGGGAGTCAGAGGGCTCAGGACTCAAACTCATCTGTGCCACTTACCAGCTACAACCTCTGTGGGGCTTAATTTTCTCATCTATAAAACAAATGGGGTGGACTAGGTGGCCTCTATGATCTTTTCCAGTTCTCAGCCAATGATTTCTTTAGGTCACAATGTATACTGTATCAAGGTACTTGATGTGCAATCTCTTAGCCTCATAGCTTTATAACTATAGATGCAGGCAACTTGAAAAAGCACAATAACTAGGAAATTAATAACAAACATTTGCTGTGGAAAAGAGATTTATACCTTTCTCTTCTTCAAGGAGAACTGGTTATCACGTATGCTACAACTAGATTCACTAGTACGACCCAACTGCTAACCAGAAAAACACACGGGATTCCCATCTTTGTCACAAAGAATGTTAGTACATCCTATGGGTGGTAGAGAAAGCTAAAGCAACTCCATTTTGTCTGTAGTTCCTCTACTTTGCCCTGATTGCACTGCAGCCCCTTCCCCTTTTACTGTTGAAACAGCAAGGACAGTCCTATGTAGGAGGGCAGAGTAACAAGAGAGAGCTAAGGTGAAGAAAAAGCCTTTCCTGCCACTGCCTCCCCTGTCCCTACCCTACTAGCCCCTGGCAACAGCCTTGACCAATCCTTGGGTATCCTAGAACCAAGTACTCTCCAGCCTACATGGAAAGCTACATAAGCTTTGTGTTTTTTGTTCCTGTGAGGAGTCTCCACCCAAGCAGGTGGGGCTCCCTTGCTGGCAAACTCAAAACCCTCAGTGGTTCCTAAATTTATGGTATTAGGTTTGGGTTCTGGTTGCCTCAGTGAAATACCTACACTGCCTCAAGGTCATCATCCTGAAATGAAATCACATCAGCAAACACCAACTGAATGCCCAGGTGTATTGGAAATTACTATTAAATTATCTGTGTATACACACAAAACTCTGATCAACCAGAATGTACTCAACTGACACGAAACAGTCCTGTAAACCAAATTAATTTTCTGATGTGTGTATCCCTAGCAGTATTTAAGTGAGGCAGAGGATAGCACTTTTGGGGGGGTAATTTGTCTCTTTCTTTCTAAAGTATAACACAAGCAAACAAAACCCACTCACTGGAGTTTTACTCTGCCTAGAATGAAACTGCTTCTTAAGGTTAATTTGCCACAGATTCTCTCCCCCACCTCCCCATTTTGATAAAAACCAATTACATAAATGGGGAAGCCCTGATAATGACCTACAACCTTTCTTTTCTTTTCATAAGCAGGAATGTTTTTCCCCTTGTGGCTGGACCTGATTCATTGCCTCAGAAACACATGGTAAGTGAATCAGGCACCTGATGATTAAGAGACTCTTATTTCAAGATGCAAAAGACTGGGACTGTTCAGTGGTCATCTCCACCCTTCAGAAACACTGAGTACCAGAACAAGTTACAGGCTGTCCTCACTTGTACTCAGAAACTTGATATTACTATAATATGAGTTCACAAGGCCCTTACTCACTATGGGGATTGAGGGCAAAGAATGACTATCCACTTCCCTTTACCATGATCCTCTTTGGCTGTTCCTACATCCTTAGGTTGGCATTGTTCATTGACAAGATGAAGGCAACTTAGTTTCACATTTGGCCAATTCTGTGCATTAAGTGGGAGGTGGGTATTCTCAAGCAGACTCAAAGTCATATAGTTATCATCAAACAGGGCAAATTTCTGCATAGGAAATATTTTCTTCAAACACCTAATTCACTGTTCATATATACCCTCATAAACTACTGGCATCCTCTGAGGTCTCAACAGCTATTAAATAATTAACAGTTCCAAGAGGTTTTTCCTTCCTCTTTATTCTCTTCTGGGGAAACAGTGAGAAAGAGAACAAGTCTCTCTTCCACAGAGAATAAAACTGAGAAGTTAGTTGCGGTTGGATGCTACTGCCAACATCTTGACCATTTCTCTAGTTTGGTTTTATCCCCACCCCCAACCTATGTCTCATTTTTTTCAAAGGGGCAAACTGAATATGAACTACTATTTATCTGTCCACCCTATAAAAGTATCTGAAAGAAGACACCATCTGTAAGACAGATTCATGCTGAGTTGTCTGTCTCTTTTGTTTTGCTGTCTCTTGATGGGTCTACTGCCTACCAGTCTCAGGAGTTCTGTGAATTTAAAATAATTTCCAAACTAGACACTGCTGTACTTTTCCCTCGAAAGGACTTTTACCAAAGGGTTCTGGCTCAGTTTCTCACGTTTGTTTTGGAAGACCAGAATCATTAAACATATTTTTTTCAAAAAACTTCATGTGGGAGTGACTGATAAAGAATTCTTGGAAACCGGAAATTGGTGCTACTGAATTCATGATATATGGATTTGCACTTGATTGCAAACTCACTCTTCTGCCCTAGAACCAAATGATGAGATTAGCAAGACTTTGGTTAAAGGATTTACGAAGCCTCAGAATCCGCAGACAGGGAAGTGGCAGCTATTAAAACTGCACCACGACTCAGTAATAAATCTAATACATTTTCCTTTAACTGTTTTGCTAAATTTTCTTTTCTTTTATACAGGGGCATTTCTAAAGTGAGTGAGTTTTCTAAAATATCATTCCTTGTTTTGTATCAAAATATAACCAAAGCTCATTCACTCAAGTGTTCATGGCCTCAATATCATTGTGAAATGTCTTTTAACTTACAAATGCCATGAAGTATTGCAGCAAAGGACATCATTTTTATAGATCTAACCAATATATTTCTTTATTAGAGTAGAATCAAGTGTAATAAATTTGGTGCTTCATAAATGTTAAACACTAACTATGAAAATGGAACCCACCTCACTAAAATAACTGCATGTCTTATTTAGTAACCTGAACTTGATTTTATAATATTTTCCCCAGTAACATGTAAAGAACATTTTTAATATTATTCTTTCCCCTTTGCCATTCCCTTCTCTGAGAGGGGTAAGCAATTTTTTTTTTAAGTGAAGCAATTGGGGTTAAGTGACTTGCCCAGGGTCACACAGCTAGTAAGTGTTAAGTGTCTGAGGCTGGATTTGAACTCAGGTCCTCCTGAATTGAGGGCCGGTGCTTTATCCACTGTGCCATCTAGCTGCCCCTTGGTAAGCAATTTTTTAATAGGTTATATACATGTTCAATCATAGGTAAATTTTTCTGTAAAATGAAGAAGTTGGCACAGCTGACCTCAAACACTGCTCACAGTTTTAAAACTATGACTATGAAATTGCAAGCAAAGTCATTGCATTTTTCCTCAAAAAATAACACAACAACGAGCAATGAATGGAGTACAAATGGTTTACCTGTAAGATAGGTAGTTGCTAGAGTATCAAAAAAGCAACTAAAAATAGTCTGTTTTCAGAAAATATTAAGATAAGCTATAAAGAAGCCTTTCCAGGACAGAACACTGACATGCAGAAGACTAGAGTAAATAACTGAACAACAGGGTATGATGTGCCAAGCACTGTGCTAAGTAACACAAAGACAAAGCAAAACAGTCCTTGCCCTTAACGGAGCATGGGACTGACTGGTGATTGAATAAGAAGGGCATCTTATTGACATGAACTTAGCAGACCAAAGCATGAGGTGGAAAGGAAGAATGCATATGTGGTAAGCATGACCAGTGTCAAGATGGCTATATAAAAAAGCTAGGAAAGGTTATCATCATCACTACAAAACCCTACTCTGCCACATCATTATGTTTCAAGGGCTATGCTATAGGAGCACAAGATCTGACAAGTTGTAACATAATCAATAAGAATGATCATGATCATAAGAGTGAGATAGCTTAGATTATGGTCCTTGCTTTCCAAGGGTGAAAGAGGAGCATCACTAGAATAGGGCGGCCCCTCTGTAAAATCACACTGTAATGGCTCTCCTCCAACAAGGAACCTCCCATGCCTGTCTGAATCATACAAGGCTCCTTGAAATTATCTTGTTGAGATAATTTTGTCAATTATTAATATCAGGAGAAGAACCAACCAGGTATACATAAACTTGTCTAATGTATCTGCCACTGTCACGGAGGATGACAGGTGTGGTCCAGATGGATTAGGCATTCCCTATAGTGGCTATGGTCTTCTAGATGCTATTTGTGGATAGCATTATGATTTCATCAATCTACAGAATGCTGTAGAGCCTTCTAAATGAGATCCATAACCACTCAAACCAGCCAAAACATCCAGAGAAACAAAAAGAATGCTATTGTCCAGGCTATTATATGCACTTGGGTGGGTAACACAGAGAACTGGACCATCAGTACATAAATCTTAGACAACATACATGAACAAGCTAGGTCCAAAAAGAGGGTGGACCAGATTGCCTTTGGGACAATCAGTGCTTTTATTGACTGAAAGTTTTTTCCTGAAACAAAAGCCCATCTTTTAAATTAAATAAAATTCTTACACAGAAACAGTATTACTAAGTATTGAAGAACAAGAAAGCATGCTGCAAAAGAACTGAAGATGAAAGTCAACTGAGGGAAGAAAGGAGAGAAATGTATATTTGTGGGGTGTGTGTATGTATATATATGTGTATATATATATATATATATATATATGGCATATTTAAGTAGGCTGAACTATACAAGTTTGTATAAAAGGGAGACGTGGCCAGAAAATAAGGTGGGCCAGTCATGTAGCAAAGATGATGCATGACCAATGGAACACCCAATGTCTCCACTGATATCCATGTGAATGATATCAAGTGAATGAGTGGAAGGCACCTTTATGGAGCAGAGTGAAGGGTCTGCACAGGATGAGAGAACTTAGATGAATTTCGATCTGCACGACTTGCAAAGGAGAATGCACATATCAACAAAAGCACAATTCCATATTATCTGTATTATGGTCATGTTTCCACCCAAAATAAAAACTGGTCATAACCAAGGGATAAGCTCCATTTAATCTATTTATTTGGGATTTCAAAAAAACAAAATTAAATTTGTTTTGAATGATTTTCCCCCCATTGAGATATGTTGACTAAATGTTGCTATCATCCTCTGCTTGGCTCAGTGGCTAGAAGTACTCACAGCCACGAAGACTTGAGTTCAAATACTGCCTCAGGCATGGCCCAAAAACTGTGTGACTTTTGGCAGGTTATTCAACTTCTGTCTGCTTCAGATTCCTCATTTGTAAAGTAACCACTTCACAGGGCTGTTGTGTGGATCAAATGAGTTAACCTAATAGGCACGGCACTTTGTATGCCTGAAAGCTCTAGGCTGTTGTTCTTTCCCCATTGCCTGAAATAGCCTCCCCTTCTTACAACAAGTCTTGAAACTTTAGCTTCTTTCAAGGTTTCCTCCTCAAATTATCTGTATTTATTTCTCAACAGACAGACAAAAGCAATGTCATTTGTAGGTGTCCTCTGCTAGTTTTAAGTTCAATGATGGAAACACTTTAGCAAAATGGAAGCTGGAGTCTGGCATAAGCCAGAGAGTGCTGTAGCTGTTCAAAATAGAATAAATGGGTCTAACAGCAAAGATACCTTCAGAACAAGTCAGAAAGATGAGAAAGACTAACTCCTCTCCCACTAAGCTTTTCTCTCTTTTCAAGGCTCTTGTGTAGGGGCTCCCAAAGAACAAGAAGAGCTGGACAAACTGGCGGATGAGGGGAGCTGGGGGGTGTTTCCACACAATCAGTGCTAGGTAAAAAAGATAAGGACTTGGGTAAGTAGGTGGGGAGTGAAGAAGCCTGACCTGAGATGAGCAAGGGCCCCAGGGCTGGTTAAAGAACAAAGTGTACATGGATGGATGGAATGGCCTAAGGTGATGATGGTGGTGAAGGAACGAGGGACTAGGGAGCATCATGCAGAGGGATGCTGGCATTAAAAATAAACTTCACTCAATGGTGTTTAGAGTGGGAGAAGAAATCACCTTTTAGCACTGGGATCAGGCTCATCAAAACCAAACAACTGAAAAAACAAAAGTAATGTCCATGCTTCAGAATCCATGGAGATTAAGCCTGAAATTGTATTTTTAAGTGGTCTATCCCACATCATCTCAACATTCCCTCACCCTGTTCACTCCCATTTCCCAGGCAGCAATCTGATAGATCACACTATCAGGAAGTACTTTTCTGACACATAGCCAAGTTATTTTCCCTTTTCTTTATTTCATCCTGTTCTGTTGCTCCAATACTGACTATGCCAATTAACCATTTATTGAAAGGGCCTGGAAATACTTGGCAAGAAAAGAGTTCAAAGAAAATCTAATGGGTATAGTACACAAATATTTAAAAGGCAAAGGGAGGATAAAAAGAACAAAGTAGTCATACTTGGAGCTACACTTTCTGATAAGCAGGCCCACCACTGGCACCCTCACAAAGAAAATTCAAATGGTACAACTGGAATTCCTTTTCTATTTGACCTCTGAAGAGCTTTGAAGAGCTAAAAACAGAGCCCAGGTGCTCTTAGTTTAGATGAAGTCACACACGTATGTGTGTGTGCACGCGCGCACGCCTGTATGTATGCAAGCGAGCCCATTCAAGATTATCAAGCATACTGTCATGGTAACCTACAGAACTAAGAACGTCTTTCTCCATGGACAAAACATACTTCATGCCTCTTTGGGAAGCTAGGAGAAAATTCACTCTTCCTCTCTTTCCAGAAGAAGTCAGTGGCCAGCCAGTTCAGCTCATGACTCACCTGTGCATATTTCCATTGGTCGTAAAGGACTGTCCACAAACGGAACATTTATAAGGCCTTTCACCAGAATGCACCAGCATGTGGCGATCCAGGGAGCTTGCGGAGCTTAGAGACTTTCCACAGATGCTGCAGGAATGGTCTGTCCCTCCAGTGTCCGTGTTATGCTAAAGAAAGCAATGTTTTTATTGAAGTAGTTCTATATCATTGTCAACATTCAAGCAACCATTATAAAAACAAAGTTTAATAAAGCAACGCCCCCAAACACTGTGGTCCACTCTGCTCCCAACTCTCTTCTATCGTCCATGTTTGTGTTTGGTGAATTTTTACTTTCAGCTTTTTTGCTGCTGTCAAAACAAGCAGGTTAGGACCTTGGATGGACATATATTTGGCACTAAAGGGATGGGTGTTTGCCAGCTTTTTTCCCCCTTTCCAGTGTTTCCCCTCACCCTCTACCCACCTCCTAAATTTCCGTGCTGAAAACACTGGTTTCATAGGATACTGAGAGAATGATAATTTATGAGGTCTCTTTTCCTGCAGAATGTATGTGTTTAGGTCAATAGACCATATTTGGATCATGGCAGCTCACCAGAAAAGTCGAGTATGGGCCTTTACAATTATGGTGGGTTGCCCCATGTCAGCCTCCAGTTTAACCTCAATTAGATACTGTCTTTTTACGACTCAATACTGATAGAGAAGAGGAAGTGAAATTCTGCAAGGGCAAGGATATTTTCCTCAAACTTTTCTTTAAAGAGGAAACATTTATATCCAAATTGGAGGTCAGAGGGTGCATTACTCTCTGAGTACTTTGAGGCCCACAATTCTCTACTTAAAAAAAAAAAAAAAAGAGAAACTGTTCTCTTCCATAATATCTATCAGTCACCTTATACTAAAAAGTATTTAGTCGGGGAAGCTAGGTGGCGCAGTGGATAGGGCACTGGCCCTGGAGTCAGGAGTACCTGAGCTCAAATCCGGCCTCAGACACTCAACACTTACTAGCTGTGTGACCCTGGGCAAGTCACTTAACCCCAACTGCCTCACTTAAAAAAAAAAAAAGTATTTAGTCAAGAGAAGTCAATTTCTCTAAAAGAGGCAAAATCGTCATGTTATAGTTCTGTGCTAAGTGTCTCAAAATTACAAAAAAAGAAAAAGAGAGAGATGATTACTCCCAACCTGAGGGTTTCTGTCAACAATGATGGACTTGACATACATTGATTTCTACCACTTTTAAGAAAGCTAAAAATCGAGAGGTATTTTTAGTAAGTTGGGATATTCCCAAAGAAAAACAAAATGAATTAACAGATAAAACCTGAGCATAACCCAAGACAATCCCCCCAAATCCAAAATTAAATGAAATATAACCAAAAAAATTACAAACGAGACCTTTTCCATTTCATTCAACAGACTCAAAAGCCCAGCATACCTGACGAATGTGCATAGTTAGCTGATGCTGAGTAGTGCAAATCTTTTCACACAGTGGACAAGTATAGGAAGACTTTTCCTCTTTAGTTTCCTATAAAGACAGGGAAAAAAAACATTTATTTATTATTATTCTGCACCATGCCTATAACTAAACCGAATAAATCTGACAGCCACCAGTTTTGTCGAAATCTAAATTTTGATACCAGCTAAAATGAGCATTTTATACAAGAAATGTTAACATTTCTGTTGTGTACAACATGCTTTTCTTCTTAAATCTATAACCAATAGGATTTTTAGCCTATTTAATGTTGGTGAGAACAAACATGCTGAGGGCAAGTGACTAATAATAATAATAATAATAATAACAATAAGCATTAAGTCACAGACAGAGCTAGGACACAACACAAGCCTATTAATTCTCCATCCAGGGCATTCTCCACTGCTTCAAGGGCCCCTCCTAAAGAATGAAGTAGCAAGATAAACGTGGGGCGGCTAGGTGGCACAGTGGATAGAGCACCGGCCCTGGAGTCAGGAGGACCTGAGTTCAGATCCGGCCTCAGACACTTAACACTTGCTAGCTGTGTGACCCTGGGCAAATCACTTGGCCCCAGTTGCCTCACTTAAAAAAAAAAGAAAAAAGATAAACGTGCAGAAGGAGCTCAAAACATCAGCCCTTCAAAAAACACTGGAAGGCTTCAGAATGATTATCGTCAGTGACCAACTGACTTTGGTGAATCTCCTGCCTGTCTGGAGAGCTACCTCAGAATGCTGTCTTCTCTATGAGAAGCCTTTTGTGATTGCTTCTGTGCCTGCTACCTCTGTCCTCTGTCCCTTCCTCCCATGTATTCATTTTGTATATACTAATGTTTCTTTCTCCTCATAGATTATAAGTTCCTTGAGGGCAAGGAACTATTTGCCTTTTCATCCCCAGTTTCTACCAGTGTCAAACAACAAAAGTGATTACTTGAAATCATTAAGTATGTATTCATTTATTAAGTAGCTACTATGGGCCAGGCACTATATACAAAGAGAAAATGAAACTCCCACTGAGTCTGAGGGAGGATTCGAACTCAGGTCTTCGGGCCCAGATTCTCTAGCCACTCTAGACCACTTAGCTAATAAACTAATGGTAGAGATAAGAAGTATATATAAAAATATGTATAGGACAGGGAATAATGTAGGTGATGTAAAAAGATAGAAATCAAAATTTCATTTAAAACACAAACTAAATGTAAATTGAAGAAAAACAAATACTAAGTAATTAAATACAAGGTACTGAAGGGGGGGGGGAAGAGAAGAGAAGAGAAGCTACAAATTAGAGGAATCAAGAAAAAAAGGCTCAAGGTGGAAGGTGATGTATCTTAAAGGAAAATAGGTACTCTAAGAAGAGTTATCTATGACTGGCCAGTGCAAAGCAGGTATGAGAGAGGAAGCGTCTCCAAGTAAGAAGGCTACTTTGGTTGGATGACAGCGTATGATGTCCCATGAGTTTAGAAAGTTCGGTGCAGAGCCATTTAGGAATGCAGGAAAGACCTGGACATATGTCAACCTCTCAGTGCCCTGATAACTCTAGACCCTGCAGGTGCTAACCTGAATTGATAGAGGGAGAATACTCTGGGAATTCCCAATGAAATCAGAGATCTCCCCTTCTCTTTACCCCCACAGACTATTTATTCTATGGTCACTCAAGAAGGATCAGTCCCAAAGACATACAGAGAAGAGCCTTCCAAAAAATCATGCTTGATTTTATACTGGAAAATGATAAATAAAAATTCTCTCCTGAGACTCTTCTAATGATGGATAGTCATTAATAGCCCAACCTTTCCCCATACAAATGAATGTTAACCACCCCCCCCATTGTTATTTGAGCCATCTTCCTCTAAAAAATGAGTTAGTAACACTGATCATTGGGAAGGAAGTTAAACTTCCATCTATCCCATCTAATACTGGAATGATCTTTCTGGACATTTTCTTAGGCTATGAATGACAACAATCGTACTAAAGAAATCAGAATTGAGATTGTTTTGGACCACAGGACAGAAAAAAATACAATAAGCCATGAGGAACTCCCCCCCCCCTCCAGGATGGTGCTGATAGTAGGGTATTAATCTGGGCATTTCTATGTATTTACTGGGGTTTTTTTGCAAGAGCAAAATATAAACAAACATAAATAAATGAGTAAGTAAATAAGTAAAAATTTAAAAATGCAATTCCAAACAATCAGGATTTTAGATGACCTACCCTCTGAATAGATGGATTAACACAACAGAGGAATTGTCAGTTCACCTTGAAGCAGAGATCAGACATCATGGAGTTGATTGGCATTGACCCTGGGGCTTATTATTAACTGAAACCCAAACTTTCTCTGGTCTCTAGTACTAGTGTAGTACATACCATAATATATATATATATATATATATATATATATATATATATAGCGCCACAATCCCTAGTGTCAAAAAGGCACTGATGGAGAATTTAAAATCTAGCTCGTGGAGTCTGGTTGGTGAAAGGAACACTTCCTGAGCTGAAAGATAAAATTAGCAGCTAATTTGATAACTCACTATTCCATAATGAAGCAATCTGACACCCTTGTTAGGCATTCGGCAAGAGGCTAATCTGTTCTGCAAGTCTGTGAGAGCACTTAGGAGATTTATCCCCAGAGCTCCTTTTCATCTCTGGGACTCCACTGGGGAAGAGAAGGCCCTCACTTCAATCCTAACATAACCTTCCCTTTATAAAAACAAAACAAAAAACAAGTAAAAAACATCAGGTAGGGAAAAAGTCTGGGATCAGCAGCAGAATGAGAATTAAAGTAAGAACATGCTCCATTGGTTCTCCCCTGCATTGGGGTCTGGAGTTAAACTATCCCATTGTGGTTGGTATATGGCCACTTAAATGGTGTACCTATGAATCACTTCAGTGCACTCTACAGGCCTCAGAAGAAAGCCAGAACTCTCCTGCCTGCGTTTGGAAAGGGTGGCTATTATTAAGAAAGTGGTGACTAAAAAGAACCTTCTGCCCTCCCTTTCCTTTTCCCCTACCTCCCTAACACCCTCTTTTTTTTGTGCTAACAAAATAGAGAGGGGTTTGAATGGGAATGAAGTGTCTTGGGGGGAGGGGTGCAGGGAAGGCAGGGGAAGGGAGCTAATTGACAGCTTTCCTTTTTATCTCTTCCCTGGGGGGAAAAAAGAGGTTCTTCCCTCCCCCATCAAATTAACTTTCTTTTCTAATCTAAAAATCCAGGTATGTGGGCTCAGCTCCCAAGTAGCTAAATTAAGAGAAGTACAGACAAAAATACTACTGTGTGACCCTGGGCAAGTCACTTAGCCCTGTTCACCTCAGTTTCTTCATCCGCAAAATGAACTGGAGAAGGAAATGGCAAGACATTCTGGTGTCTTTGCCAAGAAAACCCTATATGGGGTCAGGAAAGAGTCAGACATGACTGAAAAATGACTGGACAAGCAGACAAGACCCCCCAAAAAGGTAAATAATGTGTTCCACAATATCTAATCCCTGAAACAACAGCCCTTCCCCTCACTCCCTTGATAACCATGATGTGATATCCCAGGAAAGGTCACAGGTATGAATAAGGACCCTTTATCCAAATTCCCAAAGAACATCCTACAAAGAATGTCCAAAACAAAGTACCTTTACAGAAGAATATATAATTTCAGTGAAGAACAAATATAAAGAACCAATTAACTATTAAGAGAACAAATACTCCTCTGCTTTGAGAGGCCATACAAACACTGTAGTTGTTTGGAATGAACCCTAAATCTAGAGTCAGACAACACAAGAGCAAATCTTGGCTCTATTCTTCCTACCTGTGTCACCTTAAGCAATTCACTTAACTGTTCTGGGTTTCAGCTTCCCTATCCATAATATGAGATTGGAAGTTCAATGGCTTTTGAAGCCTAGGTTCATGTAAATAGTAGTTTTGAGATCAGGATATTAAAAGGTTAACATTTGATTTTAATGACCATGTCACAAATTGCACAGCTATAGAATTTCTAGAGTCTCTCCTTCCATCAAAGAAGGCTTTCTATCTGCCTGCATAAATTTAGAGATCATTTTCTTTCTCTCAGGGCGCTTGGTGACACAGAAAGTGTCAGAGAAGGAATAAGGATCATTCACGCACTATTGTTACTACTATACTTACATTAGACAACAATGGTGGGAGCCACTAGCACAAAAGATTTGAGAGTATGATTGCTCTAAGGAGAAATATTGTCCAAAGTGCTCCATCTGCATATGAATTGAGGATTCAGCTAATTTCCTAACATTTTTTAATAGTACAAAAAGCCTTCATAATCCCTGCCCATTTATTTTCTCCAGCTTCCCTTGATCTAATGCCCACAGAAACATCAGTCTAAACTATGATTTTTCTCAAGACTCTTTGGAACAAAAAGGCAGATGATGCCTTGAAAAGCCCAATAAGCAATTGTGAGTAAGGAGACAGAATCACATCACAAACACTGAACTCTTTAGAAGAGGGGAGGAGAAAGACCTCCAGATCCTAATGAAACTAATATTTAGATAAAAAGAATATTGCACTGGTCAGCAACATTTATAGTATAGGGATAAAAATGTACCTTCCAAGAGGAAGACTGTTAGATGTGGTCATTCATACTTATTGAGAAACAATATTTTTATGTGATTAAAGTGGTACTAATTCCTTAAAGATCTGAATCAATGACATTCACTCTGACTCACAGGCTGGACTTCCCAGACTTCAGAGGCAAATCTGTCATTGTTTACCTGGTTCCTCCTGCCAATCCGATTCGGTCCAGATGACTTTGTTGGGGATTTGATGGCCTGTGAGTTGCCGCCATTCTCTGCAATCTTCCCAACACTCATTACCGCTGACATCATGGTGTTGATGGAAGATAAATCTGAGCCTTCTAAGGTGGTGGGCGACTTTGACGTCATAGGGCTACAGTTTAGGCTGAGGGTCCTTTTGGCTGGAACTAAAGGGGGGCGGGGGGGGGGGGGGAATGTAAAACATAAAAGAATATTAGGCAAAGAGAAGACCCAGAAGTGAACATTCATTCTTTATGAGACTGGGATTTTCAGGGAATGGCAGAAAGTTGAAAAGCTTAGGGCAAATTGAAAGTGGTGCTTTGGGGGCTTCTATAAGGAGCAGGGTGGCCTTTTTTACCCTGGTCATCAACAATTGGTCTGAAGAACCAGGAAAGTAGTGACAGCAATGAAAATCACTAAGTTCTTGGACCTAAAGACAGATCTGAGACAACTCTGCCAGACCTGTCATTAATTCCACTGCCATGTCTGAGATTAGTCTGAGAACATCAAGAATCCAATTCATCTGTGATATAATGTCATCAAGTATTTAAAAAAGAGAGAGAGAGGGGCAGCTAGGTGGCGCAGTGGATAGAGCACCGGCCCTGGAGTCAGGAGTACCTGAGTTCAAATCTGGCCTCAGACACTTAACACTTACTAGCTGTGTGACCCTGGGCAAGTCACTTAACCCCAATTGCCTCACTAAAAAAAAAAAAAAGAGAGAGAGAGAGAGAGAGAGAGAGAAAAGAAACTTAAGTCACCTGAAATGAGTTGTGGAACAACAATAACTGACATCTTGTAAAATCAAAACATTTTTCCTTGCATAAACTTGCAGTAACTTAATGGATAAAATACTCAGTAACAAAAAGCTAATGAAATTATTTATAAATTTTAATTAATTTATATTTTACTAATCAATAGTATCAGATTACATTTACAAAATAGTGATGTGTGTATATATATAAATATATGACTATTCAAAGAATGAATTTTTGCTCATTTACTATGTTGAGTCAAACTGCATATATTGTTAAAGCTAGATAAAAATGACAATCTTTAACATCCACATGCATTCTTCGACCATGACCTTAATTCTGTGGGTTCCCAGGGGTCTTTGGTGCTAAGGTATGGTATATAAAATTCAGGATTTGGCCTTGATAACCATAAGCAAGGCCACACTGAAACTAAATGCTCACAGGTAGGCAGAGAGGCATGAAGAGAAGGTTAACTACCTTCATTGATTAAATCTTAAAAAGGCACCTGAACTCCATACATGGGTGAGAAAACACAATGAAGAATTGGAAGCTAATTCAGAGTCTTCTATTTGAAAGAGCCATTCCATGAAAGAGAGACAAGGTAGATGAGGCCCAGGTAACCTATTTTAGTCAAACATTCTTAATATAAAAAAAAAATTACCTTCATCTTCTCCAACTGATATACAATAAACTTTTCTCCTCTGATGGCTACCTTCCACTTTAAGTGGCAAGCTTTATCTCAGTTTCTTCCTCACTCTCGGTACCACTAATACTGGAAAAGAAGGAGAAACAGAGTGAAGAGATAAGTCAATATGTTCCCATTGACTTTACATTCAGAAATCAGAATGAGTTGCAAAAAATCTCAACAGAGGGCTTACTAAAATGAACAGATATATTGTTTGTTTGGTTTTTTTGGTGGGGCAATGAGGGTTAAGTGACTTGCCCAGAGTCACACAGCTACTAAGTGTCAAGTGTCTAAGGTCGGATTTGAACTCAGATCCTTCTGAATCCAGAGCCGGTGCTTTATCCACTGCGCCACCTAGCTGCCCCTGAACAGATATACTGTAAGGGTTAACCAAAAAACAAAACCAAACCAAAACAAAAAAAACATTCTGTTTTTGAAGCAGGGGATGAAAGATGGTGGTGACACAAAAAGTCACTTTCAAAGTAAAGAAATAATATTAAACAATGTTCATGTATAAGAACACTTTCATAATTAACAAAAATAAAAACTAAACTTGCAATCTAGCTAAGGATCTCATGGAAAATACCTAGAGAGAGCTAACCTGCTAACAAAAATGATACAAAAGTTGCAAAGGTTTAACCAAAAGAGAATAAAGGAAAAAAACCCACAAAAATTTGTTATTTCCCATTCGGTCTGAACAGGAAGACATTTGCTAAATCAATTTCCTCCTTTGGGATAATGTACAGAGTATGATTCTTTGGTTTGCTAAAGGCAGGACCACCTACATTACTTTTAAATGTAAAGAAAGGGTGATTTCTAGTTAGGGCATCCTCTTATCTCTTGGACTTGAAATCTTATGAGCAACAAGATGAGAACCTGAGCTAGGATGTTCAGAAAGAGGAAAAGAGGATGGCCTCTCTGGTCCTTTGACTCATCACAGAGAAGCTGTTGCAAAGCACAAAGCATGCAGTAAGCCCTTGGAGCTATGACAAGTTTTTATTCCAGTTTGTTCTACTGTCTTGTACATGAGCTCTCCCCCTGGGACAGATAGGAAGAAGTACACAATACAGAGCACAAGCAAGAAGAGAAAAAAAGAACCTGATGTACATTATAAAGCAGTTCATTGTTCTAAGGTAAAAGGGAGAAAAAAAACACCTTAAGGTTTAAGCACCAACCATGCACTAATTGGACCAGAATAAAGTTTCATCATGTTGACTAACTCTTTTTTCTTCTCTGTTAATGGAATAAAAGACAAAAACAAACAAACAAACAAACAAACTCCACCTGCCTATGGAAACCAACCCTGGGGACATGGTTTTATTTTTTAAACTAGATATGAAAAGGATTCACATTCCCAGTAAAAGTGTCATTCTATTCCTAGCAATAACTTCAGCCACATAAACCTGCCCTACAATCCTCATGAAGTAAAAGCACATCTATAATTGCATGAAATATTCAGAACAAATTCCCCTACCAAATATGAAAATCAATGGTCATCTCTGTCAAAAGGAACACATTGATGCTGTGGATGAAAAGAACACTGGACTTAGTCCCAATGAATAGCTGTGATGCCTTGGGCAAGTCCCTTTGGTCCCTGGGCTTCTGTATGAGGAGGGGGAGGGGGAGCCCGTGACTTGTTTAGAAGGTATTTTGACAAAATGTGTTCCCTCTGTAATCCCATGTATTTTATGTTATATGCTGCAAAAAATGATTCTGAAAAGGTAGGTAGCACCTGGGCTGCCAAAAGGTGTGGGTCTCAGCAGGTCCCTTTCAAAGGCCTGGACTTGGGTGTGGTACTGAGTGCTGCCTCTTGTGGCAAGCCAGAAAAGGTTAATTGTCTCTGAACCTCCCAACCTAGAGGTTTAGTATTCCTAAATACTAAATTCAGTTATAAACTGGATGAAACTTGCAGCTAAACCTTCAGGAAACCAAGAAGAAATTAAAAAATCAGAGGTTAAAGTATGGTATGTATAGGGGAGTAAAGAGCAACTATAAAAAGGTTCCTAACATTCAAAATAAAACCAAAATATGTCTAACCAACCTTTTGTCTTCTTGCTTTCAACTGAACCAGCGGACCTCACTGAAGAGCCGACACAAGCTGGATCCAGCGGTAGAGGAACTGATGGACAGTGTCACACCTCGATGTCACAAAGGTTGGAGCACAGACAAAGGTCAGCCTACAAGAAAAGAATAAAAAATATTAGCCAGACCAATGGCCTTTCTCAGCAAAGTTTTCACTACCAAGAACCACACACATACATAGAATCTTCTCAGTAAACAGTCCTTTGGCACCCTTTTCTAGGACTCTCTCCTTGAAACATGAGGGTTACCATTATAGTTCTCCAACTAAGTGCAGAGTTCTAGTCTGTGGGGCTATATGCTAAAAATTAGCTTGAGTTCAGCCTTCTAGCACCAGCAAGAAAGAGAACCATTACACCTTAGTCTAAGACATGAGATATTGGACACGACTCAAATGACAGCTAAGACATGAGTAAATGGCATCTTGTGTGGGTAAAAAAGTCACATTGCAGGAAGGGCAGCAAAAGTAGGTAAGGTAAGAGTGGAGTAGCTAGGAATGGGGAAAAATAAAGAAAAGACAAAAATAAGTCAGCCAAAAAGCTTAACATAAATCAAAGAATTAAAGAAATAATAATGATAATTTTTTCACTTAAAAATAGGGTGAGGGAGATGGGCTATTGAGAGCAGAACACACAAAAAGATTAAGATAAAATTAATAATTCCTAGTCTAGAGAAAACAATGATGCTAAAGGGTAATAAAGCATGATACGAAGAAATTTAAATACCATTAAAGTTAAGTGTTTGTTTTGGGGTTTCTTTTCCTCAAAAAAACTCTAGGGATCTCCCTCAGGAACCAGTAGAATTCTCATATGATAAATAACAATTGTCTTAAAATGTTTGTTGTCTCCTTTAAGAAGCTTCAGAGAAAACCTATTTTAGCCCCTAAGCTCATCACACATTTACCACCCTGAATTTTATAAAATCCTATTTACATAGGAAAATGGAGGAAGGACCTCAACTTCACAAACTAGATTACAGAGCACAAGCAAACGTCCAAAATGCCATCAAACCAATTTACAAAAGGCCGAACCTTAATCTCAAAACTAGATAACAAAAACGTCCCTTTCAGATCATCAACCCCACCCATCCAAACCAAGAAACAATGCCTAAGGTCAAACAAAGTAAAAGTAGAAGACACTCAAAGTCAATCTAGGTTTCTGTTTCACTTTTTAATGACCGGAAGATGGATTTGGGAAAGGGAGGTTAAGACTTCAGAAGAACCTATTATAATTTCATTTCTTAAAAACCCAACAACAGCCATAATGGGAAGGTACAACATCATGAAACTGTCCAACTTTCCCCCTTTCAGTCTTAAAACCCTACCTAATTCCTCTGCCTACTGAAGAATTTACAAAGACAATGTTGTAACTTCTAAGGGCAAAACATATTCGAGCTACTGATCCAAAATACATTTCAAAACACTGAAATGGGAAAGGGATGATTCTCATTTGAAATTGTCAGTAAAACTCAAAACAGCTTTATCTCAGTAAAACGAGATTAAAAGACGTAAATGGGGGCAGCTAGGTGGCGAAGTGGATAAAGCACCAGCCCTGGATTCAGGAGTACCTGAGTTCAAATCTAGCCTCAGACACTTGACACTTACTAGCTGTGTGACCCTGGGCAAGTCACTTAACCCCCATTGCCCCGCAAAAAAAAAAAAAAAAAAACCACACAAATCACAAAAAATAAAGAGAGGACCACCCCTCTTTTCTAGATCAGCTAGTTAGTCTGACATAGAATGGTGATCTAATTAAATCCTCCAACTCTGCAGAGGAGGAAACAGAGTGAAAAGACTGGCTGACATTTAAAGGTCCACTTAATATGTACTTTACACTGTAGGCCAGAATGCCTTTTTCTGTTTTTTTCCTTTTTTTTTTTTCTGTTTAAACTATCAAATGCAATATTTTATAAAGGGAATTGGTGGCCTCAGACACTTGACACTAGCTGTGTGACCCTGGGCAAGTCACTTAACCCTCATTGCCCTGCAAAAAAAAAAGGGGGGGGGGATTGGGGGAAACCTTATTTCACATTTTAATAGCCAATATCAGGCATTCAGGGAAATTTAAAGCAGACATTCCTTCAAGGCCAAAGATTTATGTCCCAAGGTGAGATCGCCATTTTGTCCTTCATATAAACCTTAGTTGAAGCCTCGGCATTACCTAAAAACTGAGAGTTGGGGAAAACCTTCGTTGTTTCTTTTGAGCCTACTGATTTAAAGATTTCAAACTAAAGTGGTAATGGTTACAAAATAGGTAGCTCCAAGAAGAAATTTCAGACTAACACCCCTTTTCCTCAAATAAAGGATAAATTTGAGAAGGGATAAAGGAATAAATGCAAATTCCCTCTAAATTTTCTCACATAGCAAGTCCAAAAAGGATAACTGGAAAAGCTGAGTCCTTGATGTAAGTTAGTTAAAGCTAAGATAAAGGCAAATGGGATGGTCCCTCCCCTCCTACCAAGGATGTCCCCACCTAAAAAAGATAAGAGAACAATCATATGTAAGGCCAGAAAGAGAAGATTAAGGAGAGTGGTCCATCCAGACAGACCAGATAACCCTGAAAGATAACAGATAAAAAGCAATGCAAAAATGAGATGCCCCAAACAAAAAGAGCTGGGAACCAACCCACTTCTAAGCAATCCCCAAGGACTAAGTTATAGAATCTAAATGCTTTCAAGAAGCCCAAAGTTTAGGGTAGTTTTGTGTAGCCCCACACCTTGAATACTGACTGACTGCCAGAGGCCCTCAGAGACTTCTGAATAGGTTTAAGGGTTTGGAACATACCATTTCATTGAATTGACTGGATGAACAGCCTGGGTGCACTAATTCAGGGTTAACTAAGAGATGAATTCAGGCAAGAGGCATTCAGATTTAAAAATGGTCTCAACAATGAATATTGCGAGCTTAAGAAAGGGGGCAAAAACATATTTCCTGCTAAGAAGACCCAGGACCATAGACAGTTTACAAAGGAAAGCAAGGAAACATTCAAATCTTTGCCTTGCACCCAGCTTAGTGGGAACTGGCTGCAGGTTTATGAGCAAAGTCAGGAAAGATGGGTCCTTTATCTAATCCAATATGGCAAAGCTTGTGCTTTCCCTCAGCTTGTTAACAGAGGGCACAACAGCAACACTGTCTGTCCTAATAAGTACTGCCTTGCGTGTGCTCTGAAGGCTAAGACAGCTGTGATGATGGCTTAAGTTCCAGGAAGTTGATGTGTTTCTTGGCTTCAAGACCAGTCTATTCCTTGGACTGAGAAGCAATCCATGAAAGCCACACCCACCCAACCCTCCCCCCCCATCCCCCACCCCCACCCCAACAGGCTGGCATGGACTCCATAGCAAACCAGATCTTCCGAATGACATGCAGGGCCTTTCACCAAATGAGCGAGTACTTCACAATCCCAGGCACGATGAGTTGGCTCTTTAGTCAATTCTGGCTCTAGGCCCAGTAGGAGAGAAGAGACTACTTGGAAAAGGATGGAAGATGCATCTATTCCCAGTCTTTAGGAAGGGGAAGAAAATGTCTATTTTGAAAGCAAAGAGGGAAGCACAGATTTCTGTGTGTATACAGGTATGGCCTCCACTAGTATATGCAAGTCACCACTTGGCTCTTTTCTATATCATACTATATCCTCAGTGCAGAAAATCATGTGGCCCAGTATCATTCTACGATTTCGGGTCCACAGATATACTTTTGCCCTTCTAGGTTATTCAATGCCTAATCTTTAGTGGCTGCATGTTTCAGTCTCTTCCTAGAGCGCAGTGAATGGAGTGCCAGGCCTGAAGTCAGGAAGCCTCATCTTCTTGACTTCAAACCTAGCCTCAGACACATAATAGCTGTATAACCCTAGGAGAATCACTTCACCCTTACTAGCAGTGTGGCAAGTCATTTAACCGTTTGCCTCAGTTTTCTTATCTGTAAAATGATCTCGGCAAACCAAAAACCCCAAATAGGGTCAATAAAGAGTCAGATGTCACTGAAACAACTTAGACCTAAATAAAAGAAAATTATCTAGATCATACCAAGAAATTATCCCAAAAAGGGCTTGATGGCAAAGTAATTGAGGAGATAAGCACAAAATTTCAATTACTGTTTTCTAAAAAACTGAGCACGGAAACTCAAGAGCTATCCCCAAAGTCTGTCTTTCCTGCTGGTTCCTAGTTACCTGGGAACTCTGAAAAGGATGACCCATGTGCTATGAGTAGCTTCTTCATCTGGAGTAAGAAAAAACTGGACTTAAAAATGGAAGTGTCCTCACATCCACATGGACTTGATTCACATAGGATAAAACAATAGGGGTAAGACTACGGGCAACACACACACACAAACCCCTGATGATGTATGGAAGCCAAAGGCCAGCAAAATGAATGTAATAGGTGCAGTAATCAGCCCAATACACTCAAGTTAACTACAAGTTATTTAACCTTAACTCCCACCTCCCCTATTCTCCCCCCCCCCCAAAAAAAGAGTTTGTGAAATTACAATAATTTAAAATCAGGAGTATTGCTGATAACTTTTTCTTAGGGTATAAGACTTGAAACAGTTTTCTCATAGTAAAAGGCAGGACAGATGATCACTGCGGTCATCCCTTGCCAGACCTAAGTCCTACAAACAAAGTATCAATTCTTAGCATGTACAATGTACACTTTGGTTCTTAAAAAGCAAAGAAAATGTTCCAACCTATCTAAGGCTCATTTGCTACTTCCTCAGGAACATGGACAAGTCAGATATGAAATTTAGGCAGGGTAGGGCCTGCCTGCCAATAAAGTTATGTGCACAGGAAGCAAAACCACTCTGGCTGGTCCTTTGTATGGATCTCCAGGGGCTGCCCTGGTCATGACCTTCACTACCCAACAGTCCTCCAAAGACTGTGAGCAATTCTAAGCCAAATGGTATTAGCATACTTTGCGGTGAGTCACAGAACAGCTCCTTAGAGGGTGCTATAGAGCAATTCTCCAAACTTCTGCAAGACTAACATTCCCTCACTCTTTCCCAGAAAGGTGTTCAACTTTTCTCTTTGCACCCTCTCTTGGTATAAGGTATCTTAGTGAGCAGTAAATAATGAGCAAGGGGGAAAGTTTTCCCTTAGGATTGTCTTTTTTACTAACAAAATTCTTTTTCAACTTAAAAACAGTCCAAGAATAGATTATGACCTATATAAAACACATGTCAGCTTCATGGGGAAAACACACACATAAACAAAGAGTGAAAAATAAATAAATATGGCTCTCACAGGGAGAGCATCACTATAATGTAGACTAGAACTGTATTATAATAATAAAAACTTGGGAACTTAAAACATTAAGCAAAAATGTCCTAGTGCAATGAGATTTTACCAGATATTGATAGGTGGCTTTCTAAAAAAAGAAAAAGAAAATTGTAAAGGAAATTCAGAAAAATTCCCTCATTTAGCTTATTTTAATTGTATTATTTGGCCAGTGGGGTAGGTTTATTTAGTACTTTGTAAAATGACAGCACTGGATTCTTGCCTAAACTTATCTTCCAAAGTTATATGATCATAGATTTTGGAGCTGGAAAGAATCTTAGATTTTATTTTTTAAAAAATAATAATTTGCCCCTTTAAAAAGTAAGTTCAATCCTCCCATTCCTTCTTCCTTCATGCCCCTCTTTCTTGGAAAAAAGGAAATGAGAAAGAGCACTAATTGAAAAAAAAAGTTTTAATTTTAGGAAAAGAAAGAGTTTACTCCAATTCTCAATGCTCTTCTCCAAGGAGCACATCTTATGGACAGGATTTAACTACTGCCAGATTCAGGAAGGCAGGAGACAGCTGCCACATGGCAGCCATTTGTTTAAAAAGCACCACAGGAAGAGATAGCCCCCATTGATTTTTGACTCTCAAGGAGAACCTTTCTCCCTCAGTAACTTGTCTTTTCTTAAAGACTTCCCATTTACCTAGCCAGTGCACCCTGCTGTCCGCATCATCTGGTGCTTATGGGAACACCTGAATTTATTTTCCCCTCTCATTCCAATCAAAGGAGGACTGGGCTAGGAAGAGAGCATATGTGATGAAAGTTGACACTCCTTTAAAAGAGAAGGTGTGCGTGTGAAAAACTATAGAGGATGCTAGGAAATGATGCTCTTATATTTAGAGCTGAAATTCTTGGGCTAGGACCCCCAATTTCTGTTTGTGGCAAAAACGAAGTCAACAAGGCATGCAATGCAGTAGAGTAGATTCAAAATGTAAAACACCCTCTCCCTGCTGCTCCAGGCTCCTCCTGCCCGGATGGTTACTGAGGTGCTGAAGAAGCCCTGAACCCCACAGTTAGAATGGGAAGGCTAGTAGATTTGGAAATTATGCTTCATGTCAAAGGAACAAGTCTCCAATAGCCATCTAGCCTTAGGTCCTCTCTCCTCCATCTCCATTCCATCCTCTTTTCTGGCATGTTACCAAGAGTTTACGTTTTTGCCTTTCACCCAGAGTTCTATCTTTAAGCAAACACCTTTTCATGAATGGCACTCATCACACACACAAGAAGTTCTAACCCTAACTTCATTGATGTTCACATCCATTTACAAAATTTGTTTTGTGAAAAACATGCGCTAAACATATAAACTCGAAGACTGACAAAGCATATCCTTCACCCCAACCAGGCAAGGTAGATAGTGCTTAATGGTGATATTATATTCCCATTTTGTAAACAAGAAAACAGGTCTGCTGGCTTACCCAAGGTCACACAGCTGATTAAAAACTTGAATTCAGGCCTCTGAGCAGCAAGAGTAATAAATGCAACAGCTGTTGGCACTTTCACAATGCTATTATCATTTTCAGGAAATAAAGCACCAGTAGCTAATTCAAATTGAATTTAAAATTTGCTTAATCACAGAAAGGTAAATTATTGCACATCACTTGCTAAAATGGAGTTTTCCTTTTGTGTCATTTTGCTGAGTGTGGAGTCAGAACAAATTTGGGGTCAAATCTCCCCTCTCCATCTAACTAGCTGTGTGACAATTTCTCTGAATCTCAAGAATCATAGATCTAGCCCTGGAAGGGACCTCACACCTCATTTTGCTTATTAAAAAACTGAGACTCAGTAGGCAGAATCATCAGAAGAAGAATCTGAACCCAGGTCCTTTTACTCCAGAAGTTTCCCACAATGTCACATCTATAAAACAGGCATAATTAGCCACTGCTTACCACCTCACAGGGTGGCTGTGAATTAACAGTAACATACTAAATGTAAGCCTTAAAATTACATAAAGGTCAGCTATGATTTTCAACACTCATATGTATATCCTTTCCATTCCAACTGTAGTAGCAGACAACTTAAGTCCTGAGTAACCTTAAGTTTCAGAAGCAATGCTTTCCAAAACTGCAAACTAAACTGCTGGGGAGTGTTTTGCCCAGTATATAACTACATTTAGTCATATTGACTGCCTCCCAGTGAGCCCCTGGGAGACCCTGAGGGAAACTTCAGGAGCAGGGAGCAGACAGCTTTAGATGATTCTCAACAGTTCTTCCACATACAACTGTAGGCACTGCCCCCTCAACCATATCAATACTTGGGTTATAGCTGGCAACAGTTAAGTTGTCTACATTTCTTCCCCATATTTGCTAAAACTAGCCTCAAGATGAGTGAGAACCAAGGAATTCCAAAACAGAGGTGGTTGGCTTGGGGTCTAGGCATCACACTCTCATGGAATGTAGGGTTTTAGCCAGATCCTCTAAGTATAAACCAAAGCATAAAAGAATTAAAACTGTACTTCAAGATTCTTAGCATCAGGGTGTGCACATATAGAATAAAATGAGGTGGTAGGGTGTTAGTCAGTGACGCCTTCCCTTCTCAGATGGTGAAGTGCTAACTTTTAGTTACAGGTTCACCAGCATTTAAAACTAATGTATAGGGGCAGCTAGGTGGCACAGTGGATAGAGCACCAGCCCTGGATTCAGGAGGACCTGAGTTCAAATCCGGCCTCAGACCCATGACACTAGCTAGCTGTGTGACCCTGGGCAAGTCACGTAACCCCAATTGCCTCATCCCCCCCAAAAAAAACCCAAAACAAAACTAATGTAAACACATTATCTACCTACCTACCTATCTATCTATCTATCAGACATCTAGGGCAGCTAGCAACACAATGTGAAAAGTGTTGGTTGGGCCTGGAGTCAGAAAAGACCTGAATTCAAATCCAGTCTCAGACACTTCCTAGCTGTGTGACCCTTGGCAAGTCACTTAACCAGTTCTGCTTCAGTTTCCTCGTCTATAAAGAGCTAGAGAAGGAAATGGCAAACCACTCCAGTATCATTGCCAAAACAAACAAACAAATAAATAGATCCAAATAGGGTCATGAAGAGTAAGACATGACTAAAATGACTCAACAACAAGAAAAAAGAAAGGAAACAGGAGTCTATTATGTGGCAGGAAGTTTTACAAATATCATCTCATTTGGTCCTCACAACAAGCCTGGGAGGGCGATGCTATTATTAACTGAGGCAGGGGTTTGAGTGACTTCCCCAAGGTAAAAGAGCTAGTGTCTGAGGATGGATTCTTACTCAGATCTTCCAGACTCTAGGCCTAGGCGGCTCTATTTACCAAGTCACCTAGTAGCCTACTACTACTGTTCCAGAAATAAGTGTTAACAACAAGCTAGTATAAAACAGCAGCAAATATACAATTATTTTCTCAGAGTAAAACTGGTGAGACAAAAGCTGGAGGACAGTCCATCAAAATGGGGAGCAAGTTGTCCAAGACCTACCACCTTAATCCTGGCAACTGAAGAGAAAAAAAAAAGTTCCAGTCTACTGCCAATTTTTACCCTTCTCATTTAATAAGTTTTAATGCCAGAGATACATCTCTAAAGGATGAAGTTATTGTGAGGATTATCACACTCCTAAAGTAAAACAGAGGCACACTCTTTTTTGGCTCTGCTTTATGCCTTAATACTGTTCTCCCTGGGGTGTCTAATTGCTTCATTTTCTCTCTAACACAAAAGGCCCATACTTCCCTCCTTCAGAATAAATGATAAAAACCAGTGTCTGAGGAATATGCAAAAAAGAACATTTGTTCATTTATGCTGATCAGCATTCATGATCCTGGTTCAAGCACAGACGGGATGATAATAGTAATAATCAATAACATGGTATATAGTGTTTACTATGTGCCAGACCCCATGTTAAGAACTTTATAATTTTCTCATTTGATTCCCACAACCACCCTGAGAGGTAGGATGCTTATTATCCCCACTTTACAAATGAGGAAACTGAAGCAAACAGAGGTTAAGTATCTTGCCCAGAGTCACAAAGCTAGTAAGCATCTGAGAGAGATCTGAACTCAGGCCTTCCTAATTCCAGGCCCAGTACAGAACCTAACTGCCTTAGCTGAAAATGGAAAAACCTTTAAAGATAGACTTCTCTTTTTCTCAAGAAGGTTATGTAGGTACCTGCTCCATCTCCTATTTTCCAATCACAAAGAAAAGAGGAAGGAAAAATATGGGGGAGAAATAAATACCAATCTTTCAGGTCCCTTCCCTTAAACTATCTTATACCTGAAAGACAACTCAATCTGCCACCAGAAATAAACCTATGACTCACCATGGCCTTGAGACATCAAGGAAGTGGCACGTATCCTCACAGAAAAGCTTGAACAAGAAAACCAATAAACCATTTATGCAGTGGCAATGACTGCCTCAGATTGTTCCGAAATGTCAAACTCAAATAGAAAATTATCCCTACTGGCCACATACTGACTTAAAAACCACAAATTAACATCATCTACATTATATTGTATTTGCACTTATTTTGTTCAATATTTCCCAATTAACTTTTATTCTGGTTCAGCCCTCTCCTCTGATATAGGTCAAATATCATGACAGCAAAAACCTCTGCAGATTTCCAGGCCCCAGCTGATGGCCATTTATTGCAAGCAATAGCCAATATAAACAAAATTTAATTCAACCATTTGACCTGTGCCATCAATTATCAATATGCCAACTCTATCATAGTCTAGCTGTGCTTAAAACAAAAACACAATTCATCCTCCTTTAGCACTTATGAATCTTAAATTCTTTCGATGTACTTATGGTGTCCAATTCTTTCCTATCACTTCAAGCTCCATTACGGAAAAGGACACATTGTTGTTCTGTAAGACCATCTACATTCCTTTTATCTTTTCTTAACAGTTTGCCACCCAGTGATACATGGGGACCCCAGCTGCAACAGTCTACCCTTTTATCTTTAGCTGACCATGCAACACCCTGAAGCTGACTGAGGACTAGATTTCCTGCTGCTTGCCTACAGGGGCTATTCAACTTGTTTAAATATTACTTGCCTGAGAGCCTTGGACCAAAGCCCAAGCAATACCTACCCAGCATTCATTTCAACGTGTACTTTAAAGATCTCCAAAGTCCGATGTACTATGCCCTGCTTCAATACGGGAGGGGCTTTGGATGCTTTTAAGAAGGGTGCCATTTTTCAGGTTCTATACTAACATCATACACGTTATCAGATTAAACTTAAGTTTATAATGATTATTATTAAGCTAATGTTTGAAAACCAACGGAATTCATAGAAGGAATAGTTTGTGTGCTTTTCTACACCAAAAGAGGTGGTGGTGCTTTACTTTATCTGCATAAACATGTCTTTCAGGTGGGTCTGAAAACTGGTAGGAACTCTCCACCTCCCCCAACCACGACAAATGCTGAGGGCCCGATGGGCTTCCTGTCCAAGGTGTTTCTGGGGCACTAAACAGTAATAGCTGACTTGCTGATGCATTGAAAAAGCCCACTGAGGGGGCTGTGCAGCATCAGTTAGCTGTACAGTAAACAGAACAAACATCAAATTCACTACACATCAGCACACAAGGTGTCCGACTGACTTTCTTTCAAGAGGTCACATGGTATAGTAGATAAGACTGATGGACCTAGGAGTCAGGTGACCTCTGCTGAAATCTACCTCAGAACAGTTGAGTTTCCTTATCTGTAAAACAGTGATAATGCTAACTTTTGCACAGGAAAGCTCTTTGCACAACTTAAAAGTACTCTATAAATCTGAGTAGGTTTTATTATTACTATTTTTTTTCCTTTGGAGAAGCTTAAACTGAAAACCAGAGTATTTATTTCCTACAACATTTACATGGGCAGGTATCTGGGGAATGAGTTTTGTTTTGTTTTGTTTTTTTAAAGCAAACTGACTTTAAAACAATACTACAGTTCATTTCCTTGGAACAAGGAACATTACAATGAAGAAGGAAAGAGTAATAAAGCTCAGACTCACTCCTTAACCCCATCTGTAAAGTGAGGAGGTTGGACCGAATGACCTCTTTGGTTCCTCCCATTTCTAAGATGTCTACCGCAGAAGAAAGACAGCTAAATAAATGGGAAGGAGGAAAGAGTAGGCATAGAGATATGAAGACAGATTAAAAAATGGTGCAACGTTAGCTATGAAAACAAGTTTGTGGGCCAAGAAATTCGTAACAGCTTTATACCCATGCTTGTGGCCCACCTTAGTTCCAGTATTGAGGAAATTTCAGAAGCTAGGCAAGGAACAAATTAAAAGAGCATCTGAAAAGGTCACCTGAAGAGGGAAGGCTCTTTTCTCCCTATTCAAAGAGACCTGTTAAGGTGGGGGATTAAAGGAAGAAGCTAGACTAAACCTTTCCAACACTTCCCTCCAACAACTTAACGTCTCAAATTAAATTTTGAAGCAGCAGAGTCAACAAAAGGTCACAGTGAGACATTTTTCCAAACTAAGACAACTTAAGAGGGTCAGCAGGAAAGGTCTGGGACACTAGGATAGAGGACCAGTCCAGGGTGCATGCACCTAGCCAAGGTGGTAGCAACAGTAGCAGCTTTGGGAGCTCTCAGCCCAGAGACAGTAAGGGGGTTGGACAACTAGTCAAAAAGATTACAGGGGACCCTTTGCTGGCAATGGGTGCAGCTGGTGCTAATCGGCAACTCCATTATAATTCCAGGGCAGAGGGGTGTGCTTGTGGTAGATTACAAGAGAGCAGGGGACCTGGTCACAGTCTACCCAACAAAACTGACTTATAATGCTAAAGGGAAAAAAGGAAATTTAATGAAATAGAAAACTTTCAAGCTTTCCTGATGAAAATACCAGGGCTGAATAGAAAAGCTGACATGCAAACAAAAAACTCAAGAGAAGGGGGAAAATAAGTAAACATGAAAGAAATAATAATGTACTTGATATGTTTAAACTGTTTACATTCCTATATGAGAAGTTGATACTTTTAACTCTTAAGAATTTTATCATTATTAGGGGTCTACACATACAAAGGGCATGAGTATGAGAGGATGATGTTGTGATGATCTTTTATAAAAGAAAGAAAAGGAGGGTGCACTGGGAGAAAGGAAAAGTACAATGGGAAAAGTTTCATGGAAAAGATGTACAAGGGGGGCAGCTAGGTGGCGCAGTGGATAAAGCAATGAATGGCCTTGGATTCAGGATGACCTGAGTTCAAATCCAGCCTCAGACACATGACACCTACTAGCTGTGTGACCCTGGGCAAATCACTTAACCCTCACTGCACCCACCCCCCCCAAAAAAGATGTACAAGGAAAAGGTTTTACAGTAGAAAAGAAAATGGAGGGTGGAAAGTGGCATTTGAACCTCATTCTCATTGGAATTGGTTCAAAAAGGAAAAAAATATGTGTACACACACTCAGTATGGTACAGAAATCTATCTGACTCAATAGGAAAATCTGAAGGGAAAGGAGATTGGGATCTGGTAGGGAAGGGATGATAAACTAGAATCCAACAAGCTGTTTACAAGAGACACACATGAAACAAAGACACACACAGAGTTATAATCAGGGAAACTAGATTTTGCTAAAAGGTACAAAAACTTCTGCAGCAAGTTTCTCTGATAAAGGCCCCTTTTCTCAAATACAGACAGAACTGAGTCAAATTTATAAAAATAAGAGCCATTCATTCCCCAATTGAAAAATAGTCAATGGATGTGAACAGGAAGTTTTCAGAAAAAGCAGTTAAAAAAACAATTAAGACAACTCTGAAGTACCACCTTATACCTAAGAGAAATGACGAATTGTTGGAGTTATGATCTAGTCCAGTCATTCTGGAGAACAATCAATACCATTACTAGAGCTGTACCCCAAAGAGATGAAAAAAGAAAATGACTTATTTGTACAAAAAAATTTATGGAAGTTCTTTCTGTGTTGGAATTGGAAATTATGTGGATGTTCATCAATTGGGGGATGAACAAGTTGTGGCATATAATGGAGTACTATTGTGCTCCAATTACAAAGGGGGGGGGGGAAGTGTTTAAAAAAATGGGGAGACCTACATGAACTGATGTAAAGTGAAGTGAGTAGAATCAGGAGATCATTGTACATAGCAACAGCAATATTGTAATGATGACCAACTATGAAAGGACATGGCTACTCTAATTAATACAATTATTCAAAACAATTTCAAAGGACTCATCATGAAAAAAAAATGTTATCCACCTCCAGAGAGAACCAATGAACTGTAAAATGAAGTTTAACTTTCTTGCTTTTTAAAATTTTTTGGTGATATGGCTAATATGGAAATATTTTGCATGATTTCACATGTATGACATTTTGCTTGCTTCCTCAGTTGGTGGGGAAGGGATGGGAGAGAACAAGAGAAGAGAAAATTTGGAACTCAAATTTAAAAACAAAAGAACACTTAAAAATAAATAAATAATAATTTGGTTTCGAAAAGAAGAGACCTCTTGTGTTTACAAGTCACTTTTGCCCAGGAGGCCAGGAAAAAAAACAGGAGTTAGCTAACCGGTCTAACCCCACCAGCCAAACAGCAGCCTTTAGCATCCTCAATTTCCACCCAGCCACAAGAGTTAGAACAACCTGTACCGACAAAGAAAACAGAAGACTTTCGAAACAGCTGTATCCAAGGATATTCCAGTGAATATATGCCTAGAGAAACTTTCTTGAGGCATCTCAGAGAGCTCCCATTTCAATTCTAGAAGGAAAGGGAGTTCCTTCCCTTCCCCTACTCCTACTCCTTTCCCCACCTCCATGAACCCCATCTAGCCCACAATTAAAATTCTGAAGCTAAAAATCAGACTATAAGAGAAGTATAAATTGGTTCCTAACAATCTGAAAAATTATCTACACCAGCGTCCTTAAGTACCTAAAATTGCCTACCAGATTATCAACTGACCAAAGGGGAGAGTAGCCTTATCTAAAAAAGAAGGATCAAACTTTGTTTTTGGCCCAAGAGGGAGCCACCAGAAGCAGTAATGAGGTCATAGTTATGGAGATTTTTTTTCCTGATAGAGCAATCCAAAATTGAAATAGGATGCATCACTAGGTAGTGGGCAAGCAAAGACCAATCAGTCAATAAGCATCTATTATGTGCCTACTATGTTCGAAGCACTATGCTAGGTACTAGGGATAAAAGACAATCACTGCTCTCAGGGAGCTCACAGTCTAATGGAGAGACCACATACCCATAAACTGGTAGAAACAGGTACTAATAAATTACACTCTATGGAAAGAAATCAAGGGAAAATGCTATGGGTAAATGCCAACCTGCAAGTGGTTAAGGAGGCATCTAGCATATAGTACAACAGCAAATCATTACTCTTCATTGTTAACTTACATAATACTTTAAAGGTAATAATGTGCTTTCCTTACAAGAAAAAAACATTACTATTCTCTTTATACAGATAAAGAAAACTGAGGCAGGGAGGGGATGATATCTTTTGCCTAGGGGCATAAAGCTAGCAAAAGTCTGAAGTCAGATGACTCATAACCCATGTGACAAGGCAATTTAGGGTCGTTGAAAATAAAGGAAAGTTGAGGAAAAGAGGCAGGCAGTTGAACTTGAGTAGAAAGAAAAAAGAATATCTGGTGGGATAGGAGAGACTTTTAAGTTGCAAGAAGTTAATGGAAGGAATAACCTGAAGGAGATGGGTAAATGAATGAATATGCAAAAGCATTTATCTGTATATATTCTCAGGATACTTTCATAATTAAATTTTGCATAGAAAATATATCAGAGGCTTGGCCCAACCGGTGGCCGGACTCGCAGCCTCTAGGTTGGGATGAGCTGCGGCTTCGCAGACTCAGGGCAGGCTTCGCAGACTCAGGGCAGCGCCCGCCGAGCACCAGCCAGCAAAATGGTAGCAGTTAGACTAACGATTGCTGCTGCAGGATTTGCAGGCCGATATGTTTTGCAAACAATGAAGCATATGGAGCCTCAAGTGAAGCAAGCTATTCGAAGTCTGCCCAAATGTGCCTTCAGTGGTGGCTATTATAGAGGCAGATTTGAACCCAAAATGACAAAGTGAGAAGTGGCACTCATATTGGGAGTAAGCCCTACAGCCAATAAAGGGAAAATTAGAGATGCTCACAGACGAATCATGCTTTTAAACCACCCAGACAAGGGAGGATCTCCTTATGTAGCAGCCAAAATCAATGAAGCTAAAGATTTATTAGAAAGTCAAGCTAAGAAGTAAAATTAATACACAGATAATGTTAAATTTATATATACATTGATTACTTTATGTATAGGAGTCCTGATGTTTTATAACTATCCAAGTGGATAAAATATATCAGAAAATGTGATAAGAGGAAAAGTTAATCTTTCATACACAATTTACAAAAAAGTCACAGGACCACAAAAGATTACAAATTCTAAGACTTTAAAAACAAACGTCTTGATACAAAAAAGTTTGTTATACAAATAAATTTAGCCAGCATTCAACAGGATAAAAAAATAACTTAGGTGGCAGGACCTGGGTTCTTAGTTATTTCAATATGACTGAACTTCAGGTTTCTAGACCCTAAGTCTTTAGTATTATTTAAAGTTTTAAAGGCCTGAGGCAAAAACAAGGGTTTGGGTGTGTTCTTGCCAGCCTGAAGGCAGAGGGATGTTCAAAGCAGGGCTTGAAAATTTTTTTCCACAGGAGACACCTTTTCCCTTGGGGCAATATTTACATTACCCTGGATATAAAGGCATATAAAATGGGCATAAATAAATAAATAAATAAATAAATAAATAAATAAATAAATAAATTTCTAGACCCACAGTGTAAGAAGCCAGGTACTAGAGGATTTCTGAAGGCAATTAACTTCCGGAATGATAATACTTACTCAGTCCTAAGCAAGTCTCAAAGTACAAAGGGAAATAACAAGCATGTAACTGCGAGGTTGTAACTAAGCCATCTCAATCTCTCCTACCTTAATCATTACTGCCATGTCCACCCTGCCAAACACCAGGACCAATGTGGCTTATTTTAATAATGGTGGTAGCAAGCATGGCTAGCAGGAAGAGTTGGGTTCAAGACCCACCTCTGACACTTACTTGCTCTATATAAACGTGGGTAAATAATTTAACCTTCTCAAGGCCTCACAATCTCTAAGATCATAAATTGCAGAAAAGGTGCTAAACTGCATTTGTAAAAGGAGTTCTTTGCAGGGAACCAGTGAAATCATCTAGTCCCTGTCCTTAAAAATGGAAGTCAACGGGGCAGCTAGGTGGTGCAGTGGATAGAGCACCAGCCCTGGATTCAGGAGGACCTGAATTCAAATCCAGCCTCAGACACTTTATACACTTACTAGCTGTGTGACCCTGGGCAAGTCACTTAACCCCAATTGCCTCACCAAAAAAAAAAAAAAAAAAGGAAGTCATCTCAATTCTCTAAAAGTCATACATCTAGACCTAGAAGGGCCTCAATGACGAGACAATAGATGACTTACTCAAAGTCACATAATAGAATAAAAACAGGACAAGTAACAGAACTGGGATTTAAACCCAAATTAACACCAAAATCAGTGCCCTTTTCAAACACTACACATTGTAGAAATGGATTGCTAGAAATCTAGATATGGTAGCATCTATTCAGGAAGATTCGATTAGTTCCATCTTAAGAGAAACTGGGATTTCCTAGGGGCATTCTGACCAAAGAGTCTTCCTTTCCTTCAAGAGCAGAGCTAACATGCAATGGTGAGGATAGAAACAAGGGGAGTAGTGGGGAGTGGCTGGATTGGAAGTTTGGCCAGCCATGTCAAGTACCCAATTCCAGGAGTTTGACAACAAAAGGAGAAAAACTAGGTGGTAGTTTCAAGTGAGCAAGATCAAGACACAAGTTTGAAGACAGGAAGGATGAGCATTTTTGAGTGTCAAGAAAGGAGCCAGTGGGGGTTGGGGGCAGAGGCCCCGTGGGAGGAGGGAGGAGTAGCAAGCAGAAGGATGCTAGATTGAGAGAGGTTTTAAATGCAACAGGATGGGCTTAAGCTAAAGGTGAAAGTGTTCTTTGAGGAGAAAAGTAACTTGTTCCTCTGGGGCTAGACTAGAGAGAGAGAAATACTAAAGTGAAGGAGATACATTGTTTAAACAGAAGGGAAAAGAATTGGTTTCAATTGATTCAATTAAATTCAACATTAAGTGTCCAGTATTGGTAAGGGCTAATTAAGACAATAATACTCAAAACATTCCCTGAGGCCCTCAAAGAGCTCATTCAACGTGAACAGTTACAATATGTGGTATATAAGTATAGTACAAATAAAAGAGGGAGAGAACGGTAAGGATCAGGGAGGATTTCCCAGGATGTGGCCCAGAGCAAAACTTTAAAAGAAAAATAAGGATTCAAATAAGTGGAAATGAGTGCCTGGTAAAGGGTTTGTTCAGATTTGTAGGGAGGGATGTCAAAAATGGAATTATGTCCTACTCTATCTATAAAGTAGGTTAAATTGTGGAGAGTTATTGGGGGGAGGGGAACGGTTAATTTTTGTGTCATGCCCCCTTTAATATGGCAATAGACTCCTAACATTTTAAAATTCATAAAATGAAATACATGGGATTACAAAGGAAACTATATTAAAAGTTATCAAAATATACAGATTTTTTTAAAAGCCCAAATTCATAAGAACCTCTAGTCTAGATTAAATTGGGGAAGTATACCAGGAGTCAAGAAAATAGGAATAAAAAAGGTCCTCATTAGAAAGCATTCATTGTACCTCTACTGTATATAAGGATCCCTGCAGGCCAAATATTAGAAAACCAGATATTAACATTATCTGTTTTGTTGTATTGTTATTTAGTTAAAAAAAATTAATTCCCAAATACATTTTAATCTGGTTTGAGCAGCACTAGGGAATGTCATGGGCCACATGTACGATACCCCTAATTCTTGCAACAGGAGAAAGAATGGAGCTGGAAAAAGAATAGTTTGGATTTTACTAAAGATGATCTCTTAGACTGTGCTTTAGCTAGGAAGGAAGGGCATTGGGCAAACCTCCTAAATGATAAATATATCCCAAGGCTCTGTCCTGGGATCTCTTCTCTCTACACTATCACCTCCCAAAAGTTTAATGACCATCTTTAAGTAGATGACTCATAAATATATCCAGCCCTAGACTCTCTCTTGAGCTCCCAGTCTGGAATCACCAACTGCCTGCTCTCTACATTTTGAATTTGATGTCCCAGAGACATTTCAAAGTTATTATGTCCAAAACAAAACTCAATTCAATTCACCCCCCTCTCAACTCATCCTTCAACCAAACTTCCTTGTTTTGAGGTCACCATCCTTCTTCCAACCTTACAAGTTAGTAATTTCAGCATAATCCTCCACTCCACAGCACACAACCAGTCAGATGATAAATCCTTTTTTCTACATCCTGTTTCCTTCTCTATTCAGACATAGCAACACAACCTTATTTCAGGGCCCCATCACAACCCTTGGGGACTATTACAATGGTCTCCTAATAGTCTCTTTACAACTTATACACTTCTGCCCAAGTCATTTTCATTCTCAATAAACTCTAGAGGCTCCTATTATCTAGTCCTACACAACCCAATCTTTCCAGTCTCCTGATACATCACTAACAGCTACATTCTACTGCCCAACCTTCTCCATCCTCTTAAAACACAGGTGTAATTCATGCCTTTACCTGTTTCTCATTCCCAGGACATCTTCTGTTCTCATCTCTTGCTTCACCACACACCTCACACCTCATACCTCACAGTACAGGCAAAAATACACAGCCTATTTTGAGTTTCCCAACTTCTGATGGTTTCCCGCCTTCAGAATCTTGTATTTATTTTTGACTATACATTTAGGTGTACATATTATCTTCCCAATAGAATGTAAGCACCTTTAGAATAAGAATTATATCAAATGGGGGCAGCTAGGTGGTACAGTGGATAAAGCACCGAGAACCTGAGTTCAAATCCAGCCTCAGAGACTTAACACTTACTAGCTGTGTGAACCTGGGTAAGCCACTTAACCCTCATTGCCCCACAAAAACAAAAACAAAAACACACCACAAAACAATCAATGAACGTTATTAAGCACCTAATATATTCCTAGTTTACTAAGAGTCTGCTGACTGGGGGCAGCTAGGTGGCACAGTGGATAGAGCACCGGCCCTGGAGTCAGGAGTGCCTGAGTTCAAATCCGGCCTCAGACACTTAACACTTACTAGCTGTGTGACCCTGGGCAAGTCACTTAACCCCAATTGCCTCACTTAAAAAAAAAAAAGTCTGCTGACTGGTTGGGTAGACAATGTAGTAACAGCATCCACTTGGAGTGAATGGTATGTATGCCTAGTTTCAATTAGTGAAAGACACAGGGGAAAACAACATCAACTTAAAGGGTAGCAATATGTTTATCACTTTTCCTCCCAGAGATTCCTCATTGATGTATCTAGTGTGTGCCTTTCCAATTCAGGCAACTAAGCCATGCTGAATTTATAAATAATTACAGGTCTTTCTCACAGGTTCAGCTGGTCAAAGTAAATATGCATAAAGAAGTAATTTGATTCAATTAATGTATTAAGTTACTCTTTTAAGGTCACATCTTATTTTTTTTGTTTGTTTCAATTTGCCTCAAAATGCACTTCAATTATCTGTTAGTTTAAGAAAATTAAATCATGTAAAGTAAATGGGGTGGGAACTAGGGGAATAGAACGGATTAGACAACTAATGCAAACAGGAGATCCCCTTTCTCCATTTTCTTTTAAACTGACTACATACAACTAGTACAAGTATTACCTTCTCAAATGAGAATTATGGATACAAAATGAAAGGCTATGTATATGCCTTAGCTGGCTCTGGCATAGAGGAAATGAAAATAAAAATTTCAACAATTCATACTTTTCTGGAATGAAATGTTAAGTTCAGAGCTATACAAAGCTTAGCAGCTGTTTCCAGCCAACAAGAAAACTGAAAGGGCTGATGCTATCTTTATCCTCTACCTCCTAACCCTAAAGTCAAAGCTGGTACTATCCAGGGCATAACTGCCAAGAAGCTGTCTCAGTTCTAGTCGGCTGTGCACAGGAGACAAAGGAGCAGATGTACGGAGCCAGAAAAATGGAACTAAACAACAATAAAACCCACCTAAAAGACCAAAAAAAAAGGGAAAAAAAAGAGGGGGGACCCAAAAATGACATTAAGAATGAAGGATTCAAGGAACCAAACCTATTTTGAAAAGTACTTCTGTTTATCACTTGGACAATAACTTTCATCCATTTTAAGAAAGTAAAAGGATCAGAAAAATATTCTCTCTCCAACTGCAACCAGCTTTTCCTTGTCTGAATTTCATAATCGGGAGAGAAATACTTCCAGTTTCTTTGAAGGGCAAATATGTACCTCATTTAATATTTTGATTCCCTAAAGAACCTCCAAACCTCACTAGAATCAGATATACAGATGGGAATGTACAAAGTAAGGGCAAAGAATCACAACAGTAAATGGTAGCAGGTATTATTTATTATTCACCACAGACCTAGAATTTGTACCCCCTTTTAACTGGAAATTTTTTTTTTAGTATAAATGAACTCCTTGCTTCTGAAAACCACCTTCCATTATCTCTATTCACCCCACACCCTTTGCCATTAACTGACAATACAATTCTCTTTTATATATTTTTAACAGCAACTGCTTCATGGCCATGCACAGAGTCAAGACAGATATTCTTCCATTAGCCCAATACGTGTCCATAAACCACCAACAAACAAAACTGGTAGTTAAGTGTATGATCAGTCTGTAAATGTGAACTGATATGGACAAACTACACAGCTCCCAAATACAGTATGATAGTTTCGGCGAAGGCTTGACAATTGGTCCTAAACATGGTGAATCACAACAGTCAAATAAAAATCGGTCTTTTCTGTGCTGTGTGTGAGAAAACCAGTTCTCCTTCAGCTGGACAATCAGCTTAATTGGTTACACAGCGAGATTCCCCTGTGGGGCAGTTCATTTTGTATTCTTCGGCTCCTGACTAATTCTTCCTTACCCCAAGCCCCTCCGTGAGTCATCTTGGAGCCTGAGTGAGAAAGTGGATGGCCAAGGTGCAAAACTCATCTCTACTCAAACTGCTGGGGAAAACAACTCCATCATAGGACTGAGCCCAGAAGGAGCCTTGGAAATCTTCTAACCCCTTCATTTCATACGAATAGAAGAAACTAAGGTCCAAGGTCACACAGCAGTCGGTGGCAAAGCTGAACTCTTACTCCAGCTCTCTTTACACCACATACCATACAGACTTCTAAACAATGATTCCCAAATAGCATGTCCCAGGCAGTTATTTTTGATCATGAACAATGCCTAAAGATGCAACAACTAGAAAGAATTCTGCCTTGCTTTCACTCTCTTCTCTAGAGCAGTTTTCTTTTTCTTGTCATTTAGTGTCTAAGTTTTTCTGAAAAGAAAAATTCTTCACTGTAAAATGATGATTCTGCACCAAGGGCATTCACCAAGATAAACATGCTAATAAGAAATACATAATAAGTATCCCCAAAATGCAAAAGGAGCAGATTGTAAGCAATCAAAAGTTTCTGATCAAGAAATCCACGGAGTAAATAAAGGCAAGTATAGCATCCTGTCTATCTTGCCTGGGACTCCAAACGAAGCTAAATCCAGCCTTGGGTAGGGCAGACATATGGCTGCTGTCACAGCTTTAGGTAGGATCATGAAACTGTTTTTATTTTTTGTCATAGGTTCCTCTCCAAAAGTGGGAAAATTAGGTTTGCTTTAGTTTTCCTCTTGGTAATGGAATCAAAATTTCAATACAAGGCTAAAGAAGGAAAAAAAAATAGCAACATCTGTTCCTGCAAAAAGATCACTACTTTTCTCCTAGGAAAATGCTATGCTTTAACATGCAAGTAACATGCCAGACACTGTGAAAGCAAACAGCATGACAGACCCTATTCTCCCTCCATTGGAAAAGAAGGTGGAGGGAGAGTGGGCATCAACTTCTTTTTCCTCTTTTAAAAGAGCTACACAAGTCAAATTACACTTGAAGTCAACTCATTGACATTTTGATTAGGGACTGATAGAAACCTTTTGTATTATAACAGAGAAGCCTGTACAATAAGAATAGCTCTATGGATAGACCTATTTAGGGATCTACTGGTATTCTGCGGGTAGAGGAGAAGGGTTGGAGTTCTCCGGATCACCTTCTATCCAGGATAGTCCAAGATCTCCATCTCCCTGTTTATATGTATACAGGTTCTTAAGAGATTGCTGGGGAGGAAGGCTTAAGGCTCAGGCACTCCTCATCTCTTGACTGAGTTCTTTGGGGAGAGGGGAGAGGAGAGATGAGGTGGCAGGATCCTGCTTTATTACAAACTCAAGTTCACAGTTCTCTGAACCTCCTCAGAACAGCCAGGTGTGTCACATTCCATCACCTTTGGTACTTCTGCTATGTGGCAAAGAAAGGTAAACACTCCTGAGATAACTTAGCTTAAAAAAATAGTGGAATCTCAATCTTTTCCTTTTTTGACCCTCACAAAAAGACATGGCATCTTCTACATACTCTCCAACAGTCAGAGGAAGAGTTAAGAATCCTTATTTTTATTTATTTATTTTTGCTCACGAGACCAAGAAAGTTTAAAATATTAAACCCCTCGAAAAATTAAGACAAGCTTTAAAACAGCCTCTCAATGAATGAAGGCAGAGGCCCATTCCCTATCAAATGAAGATATCCATACAAGGTATAGATTACCCTTCAAACTCTACCTGGAGCCAGCCTACTTAGTTCCTTGTTCTCACCTGAAATTCATCCCCTCTCCTCACTGTAGAATCTTTTGAAGCCTCCTCCAGGAAGCCTCCCCGATCTTCCCTATTGACTGCTCTTTACTTTCCTAATTAACTTCTATTGACTTCTCTCTGTAAATGCTACATTTTGTATATACACATTTGATCAGCTTACTTTGTTGTTCCTGTTTGGAAAACACTAATAGGAAAAAAGAGCGACTCAAACCACTCTAAAATCCCCAAGGTCTCACAAGGGCTATGCTTTATATAACAATACTTGCTTTACTTTTCTCAATTCTGCCCAAAGCCTTTTATGGTTTAGGTCTCCTTCTGCACATTGCTACAGACTGTCCACCTGGCAGTCACTTATTTTCAAGGGTTAAAGAGAGAGTTCCGAAACAACTGCTCAGTTCTCTATCCACAACCGAGCCTGACGATCTAGAAGCTTTCTTCCCCCTTCCCTGCCCCCCCCCCCCCCCCGGCCCAAGTTTGCAGAGAGAAGCCTCATTTCTCCCTATTCTCTGCTATAATATGGAGCAGTCACCTCTGTAGCAGAGGTTCTGTCTTTTTAGCATCTTTCCTGTTTGCTTGTCTCTCAACCTCCACCAACATGCACCCAAACAAATCTTAGGTGATTCTTGTGTCACGTCCCTCCCTGCTCTGTAAAACAAATATATACACATGCTCAGCCCTATTTCTTTATCAAAGGAACTCCAAAAGTAACACATCCTCCTTTGAATCTTCTCCTTTTCAGCTCTCTCAGGACACAGGCAGCCAGTCCCTACTGTTCCCAAGGGGCTAGTACACAGATCATATGACTGCTGTAATCCCTCCAATAAAAGCAGTCATTGTCAATATATTCCTTGAAGTCCTGGCTGAAACCAACAATCAAATAACATTTCCAATTCTCATCCACCTCAAATGTAACCATCTTCTTTCCTTTTTCTCTCTAATCCTACCCTTCCAGTACCAATAAAGTTATCCACCCAATTCTTTTTTTTTAAATTTTTTCCACCCAATTCTTTTTTTTTTAAATTTTTTCCACCCAATTCTTAAAGACCAACAGCAATAATATCAAGGAAATGAGAAAAAGAAAAATCTAATTGTAACAAATAAAGCTAATATCTAATAGTCTTCATTAAATGTGAAGACTAGCTCCAAAACTGACCAGTCAACCCATTTTTTAAGTCACTTTATCTAACTAAAGTCACACTCCCCCCACTCTCCTTGGCTTCCAATAAAGCAGATAAGCTCATTGCACCCATGGTGTAGGGAGGCTGAACTCAGAGCTGCCAGCAGCTGTTCAAACCCATGTAGGAGTCCTTTCCTCCCCACTCCCCCTCCCCATGCCAACCTCTCTGACAGTTGTCCTTGTGGCTCTCTCTACCTATACAGCAGATGTTCTAAGAACACCAACTCAAACTGAGCTGCAATAAAAATAAACTCCAGGTCATTTCCACAGGTTATCAAATATAACTGCAGCACAAGACTGAATGAAAGCATTTACAAGTTACTCTTTTACACCCCTCCCCATCTCGTAAAACATTCTCTCTGTCTCTCTTTTATACACACACACACACACACACACACACTCTCTCTCTCTCTCTCTCTCTCTCTTTCTCTCTCTCTCTCTCTCTCCACATGCTTTTCATTGGCCTCACAGATTCACTGTTTCCCAAAGGCCATTACCAAATTCTAACAAGCAGGCAGAAGATAAACCAAATTTCAATTTCTAACTCCTCTTTGAAGGTGTTCCCAACCCCTGTCCTATCACACTGCTTCCACCCACAACCAGCACTATGCTGTTTTCACAGTACAAAATTTCAAAAAGGACTATATTTCCATAAGTGTGCCACTTGACCTCAGAAATAAACTCTATTTGATATGGGAATTTAAAACTTTAAGTTAAACTTTATGAATATGGTGATTACTTCGTAGCACATCTATGCATACAATTTGTTGAATGATGAATTATAGCCTTGGGAAAATAAAAATTCTTAGACAACACTTTGAAAAACAGATAAATGTTTTAAATGTGAATGTGAGTCAGCACAGAAAGAGCTGAAAGACCCAAATTCTGCCCCTGGTCCTAATACTTAATGCAACTGACTATGAGAATAACCATAAAATGGAAATGCTAACCTTCAGGTTTGCTCTTTCTACTATACCAAGGTATGACTAATTTTCAATGGGTTCAAATTTTACAACTCAGACCCAGTAATGGTCCAAGTGCTTAGGAATTAGGAGTGTTTCATGTGCCATTTTAATAGTCTATCTGACTTCTTACTGGTTTCAGAACTGTAATTTCCATAATGATGTCTAAAAATATGGACCTTCTCAAAAGAAGGTCTGAGAACTATTGATATGACTTGGCATTAAGTTTCTGTAAAATAGGTGTTACTCCTAGTAGGAAGAACTTAGTTTGCAAGCCACATGAAAACATCCAGTGTCCCCCCATTAAGACCACATTAAATCTGGAGTACTGAATTCACTTCTGGGTACCTTATTTTAGAAAGGACATGGACAAGCTAAAGAAGTATCTATAGAATGAAAACCAAGATGGCAAGGCATCAAAAGATTGATTTAGACAATGATTCTTTTTTTTTTTTTTGGTGAGGCAGTTGGGGTTAAATGACTTGCCCAGGGTCACACAGCTAGTAAGTGTTAAGTGTCTGAGGCCAGATTTGAACTCAGGTACTACTGACTCCAGGGCTGGTGCTCTATCCACTGCGCCATCTAGCTGCCCCACAATGATTCTTTAAAGTCCAAATCAGTCACAGATATGTGACCTGGGGCTAGTCACTTACCTTTGTTTGCCTCAGTGTTCTCATTTTGTAAAATGGGAATGTTAGCACCTGCCTCCCAGGGTTGTCGTGAGGAGCAATTAAGTTAACATTTGTACAGTACCTGACACATAGCAAGTACCACATACATGTGAGCTATCATTATTATTTCATGTACAGAAGAGAAAGCTGGGGGAGTGGGGGGAGGTTTATATAATAGCTATGTTCAAGGAATTAAGACATTCTGTTGTGCTTAACCTCAGAGGACAAACATAGGAGCAACAATAGGAATTTGTAAAAATTAGAAATATCAAAAAGTAAAAAGAACTGCCTCAGGAGGTAGATACCCTTTCTTTACTAAAGGTCTTCAAGAAAAGGCTAAACAACTATTTCAAGGGGTGGGGAGAGGTACATTATATAAGTTGGAGTAGATGGCTTCCAATATTCTTGACAACTCAGATTCTGAAAGGTCCAAATGTGTTCCACCCCCATCCCACCCAAACTAGAGCAATTCCAACCAGGAAATTAAACCCACTTTTTCAAATGGCTTACCTAGTCTAAGCACTAATGGTCACAGAGTGTAGCTAATCTCTACCAGAGGCCATGCCAAGCAACATGGACTAGTTTCTTCCCTGCTACCAGTGGTTCCCAGCATGCTTTGTTCTCTAAAGTATGCATCATGAATATTGGAGTAAAGAGAATAAAAAAATTCCAATAGAATCTGTAAGATGGGAGAAAATGTCCCCTCCCTTTTCTGGCATTTGTTGGTTTAATGTTTACTGTTGAAATTCCCTACAGGCAAAGACCAAGTCACACATATTCTCTGTACAATTGGCAAAGCACCTAATTTCTGTTCCACCCATAGTATTAAGTATCTTATATTTTTAATTCCACAGGTTTAAAAAAATCCAGTCCATTAAGAAGTCATTCTCTTTTGTTTAATTTGTTCTAAATACTAATGAATGGTTGAAAACTACAGACAAACAACCTTCAAATTTGTTAATGAGTAACTCCCTTTGGCTTACATAAATAAGGGTGAAATCAACTACTTCCTAGAATTTCTGGCCTAGTATATACCTCAAGGAAGTGTAAACTACACACTGGAGTAAGCACCAGATTCAGGGCTGCTGCTTCTTCTACTACTACTACTACTACTATCACCACCACCACCACCACCACCAGCAGCAGCAGTACTACTACCATCAACATCCCTGCCCCCTCCCTCCTGCCCTCCTCTGGGCACAAGGAGACTCTCAAAGCTTTAGTTTCGAAGCTTTAGTTTCTTCACCAGTAAAATATCATTCCTTCAAGCTGTAAAACCTCTGATCCTATAAATAGCTGAAAGAATACTATAATATAGCAATACCTGTTTATCTGGCATTGGAGAATGGGGCATTCTACACCAAGTACACTTTATTTATTTTTTTGGTCGGGGCAATGAGGGTTAAATGATTTGCCCAAGGTCACACAGCTAGTAAGTATCAAGTGTCTGAGGTTGAATTTGAACTCAGGTCCTCCTGAATCCAGGGTCGTGCTCTATCCACTGCACCACCTAGCTGCCCCCCCCAAGCATACTTTATTTTTATTTATTTATTTTTTGCCCAAGTATACTTTAAATAGCTGAAGAGCTTAATTTTAACCATTTGGGATGATAATCTTTCTAAAATATATTTTACTCTTCAAAAAGAATAAGATGGAATCCTTCTTAATGACTCAGGGTCATCTTCTGAACGAGTACTATAACATACCAAAGGAGAATGAGCCTGCCTTTCAGAACTAAGACTTATCGAAGTGCCTTTGTACACTATATGAAGTAGACACTTGGTGTTTGTGGGACTGCATCTTACTGAAGTGTGTAGAGCTACTATGCGCCTCTTCTCACTTTCATTCTTTCTCAAATATCTGTGCAGTTTGATCGACTCTGGAAGCAATGTTACCTTGCCTTTCCCTCCCTTCTTGTTTTTTTATTTTCCATGGCCAGGGAAACCTATGGACCATGACTATTGAAACTATATGTAAAGTAGAAGTACATGGGCTCCAAGTGAAAACCTAAGGGATTCTTTTGGGGTAAAATTCTGGAGCTTATTATCCAGGCTCTATTCTAGCTAGTGTAGCTGCTCAGAGACATTATTTACTTCCTCTGGATTTCAGCTGTTCCAGATGGCAGAGACTGTCTGATAAATCGGGATAAGTGAGATATTAATGTAATTATTTTGGGCCAGCAAGATACCAGCTAATAAATTGCTGTTTCCAATCCTAGATGATACTTAAAAGCTGTGTGACCTTGACACCTCTCTAAGCTTCAATTTCTTCAACTATAAAATAGGGATAAAACTACTTATACTATTCATCTCCCGACTTGGTTGTTAAAAAAAAAAAAAGCATTTTGTAAACTTTCAAGAGCTATGACTAGGAACTATTATTATCCCAAATGAAATACCTCCTCAAAGTACTGATTTACATTCAAGGCTATCTTACTTTACATTTAATGATATCTTCTTACTCTCCTTGAAAGACCTTAAGATGACCTAAAATATAAGTTGTCTGAAGTTAAGACACTACACTCAAGTCTTAAGAATAACTGAATTATTTTCCTTGTTTCACTATAGTTCTGATAAATACCTGTTCAATCTTTAGCAGCAGTGAAGAGAGATGTAATTATATAAAGTTGTTTAAAAAATGCACTAGAAAATCATCGTATTTCAATAGCGTTCTCCTCCAGCATTAGTAACTCCTCAAACAAAGAGGCCTGATCAGGGCAGACAGAGATGGGCTTATCAGCTTAGGAAAAGGAATGATGGTCCAATTAACTGTCATACAGTCAGATATAATTCACTCTGATTAGGCCAATGAGAGGAGACAAGTCAGAGGAAATACTGGGCCTGTCCCTTTATATAATACCCAAACATCCCATGGTACCAAGCTACCTTTCTCTTCCTAAGGCATTGCAAATTATACATCTAAATGGTGGGAGATGAAAATGCAGTCAATGTCCACTTAAAGAGAAAGAAAACCACAAAGGTTCTTTATCAAGAGCCTTACACCCCCACTGCCAGAAGATGAAAACACCACACCCTTTAGTATCCATCTCAGAGACAGAGAAAACTGCTTTTTGACTTTCTTCTTGTTAACTTACTGTCTTTCTTCTCTGTCCCCTCCATCAACTCAGCCTTGCCAACAGGTGAAAAATCATTGACATCAGTTCTAGAGCCATTTTACTTGCCCTCACAATCCTAAGGTGAGGACTGTAATGTAATACCTGAGTGATGGTAGGGGGGTAAGGGTAGGGATGTGGTGGTGGAGGTGACTTAGCCACGGAGACCTTGTAGACAAGAGTTCACTCTCACTCAGCTAAGAGTTTTTTAAAAAGGCTAAATCCTAGAAACCATTAAACGGAATAATTCCATGATCTTAACAAAGAGAACAGGGGCAGCTAGGTGTTGCAGTGGATAAAGCACCGGCCCTGGATTCAGGAGGACCTGAGTTCAAATCCGGCCTCAGACACTTACTAGCTGTGTGACCCTGGGCAAGTCACTTAATCCCAATTGCCCCACAAAAAAAAAAAAAAAACCAAAGAGAACAAAATCATTCTTCTTAAAGAGATGCACAGAGAGTCCACGAGTTTCATTTCATGTTAACAAGACAACTCTTTAGCCTTCACACTGCCAGACTCAAAACAGTGGGATCAAAAATACCATCTCACACAGTATGAAGCTGAAATGGGGGAAAAAAGAAAAAGAAAACGCTTCCCCGAAAAAGAAAATCTTTCAGAGTATTTATGCTATACCCAGGCATAGCCTATTAAGTCGGCTCCTAAGAGCTGAGAAATCTTTACATTACAAAAGATTGCCTGCAATGCACGTTATATGGTGAACACAAACATTACTATATATGGTATGTTTACTGAATGATTAGACACAAACAAGTTGCAGAAGAAATGATCTGTTCAGTCCGAGTAGGACTTGCTTCTGAATGGCTGAGTTGGTCTTCATAAATGATTTCTATCTGCCAAGATCCAAGCGGTTACAGATACCTTTAGAAAACTACTCTGGACCTGGATATTTAAATATTCTTAACTCGACCCCGGCTCCTGCTGCCTTCCAGTTCAACACATAGATACTTTCTTCCTGCACAAACTTCTCTCCCTAATTTTTCCCCTAATGATCTTTCACAGAGAAGATGAATGCAGAGCTAAATATTGACTATTTCACATGAACAGACCAGTAACCCAGCAGTTTCTTAAACTGGCACACGTTGGAGCAATACACCTACTCCACATTCAGACTCTCCACCTTCACAATACAATTTCTTAAGAGGAAAAAAATTCACGGGGGATGGCAGGGAGCGAAGTAGGGTGAAATGTAAAGGACACTGTAAAGGCAAGGTGGGGTAGGGGAATACAGTTTAGTGAAGATGCCTTAAAGCTTGGCAAACGAAAGGCTTCATCACAGGTTTTAACAGTCTTGCCTAACCTGTTCTGTGGCATGTTCTGTTTAACTCCTTTCTGGCAAATGGATGCAAACAACCCCTTCCTTTCTCTTGCTTTCCCCTCACCCCCCCCCAGTCACACCCTAATTGAAGACAGACTTGAAGAAAGAAACCACAGAGATAATAGCTAAGACTATCAGAGATTGGAATCAGACACACAGCATCTTTATTATATGGTATTGGATCTTCGGTCACCATCAGCTGCTTGGGATTGTCATCTCTCACTGTGTCACATCACTACCTCCCCAGTTCTTGGCATCTTCCAGCCAGCTCACCCCACCCCACCTCTAAAAAAGGAATAAAAGTTTTGCTCAAATAAGAACTTAAGCTACTTCTAATTTTCAACATGCTAAAACATCAGTAAACCACATGGCCAAAAAGCTACAGTGCATTTTAGCTTTACTATGGGTGTTTATAGGGTTAATGGATAGACTGCCTGCAGACCAGAAATTTACCTGCTTAGCAACAGAAGCATTGACTAGGGCATGCTGGTTGTTTTGATACAGGAAAAGCAGTTTCTGACTGGTGGGAAAAGTTGGTGGTGTTTTCAATAGACATTTTAAGCAACAAACATATTTATTGAGAGTATAGCAATAAAGGAGTAACAGTAAGATGACAAGAAAGTCCAAAATAAAGGTATACAAAGACAAGGCACAAGCCTCAAAATGAGGAAGCATCATGTATGTAAAAGCATATTCTAAGGAGTCAATAGACAGTCAAGGTAACTTGCACACAGGCAGCAAAACATGAGAATCACCACGTTTTGGTTGCTTGGGTTTTACATGTATTCTAAACAGTGTAAAAAGTTGTTTCTTTTGGTAATAGATCACATTTTTCTTAGATAAGACAATGGGAGAGGAGAGGAGAGGAGAGGAGAGGAGAGGAGAGGAGAGGAGAGGAGAGGAGAGGAGAGGAGAGGAGAGGAGAGGAGAGGAGAGGAGAGGAGAGGAGAGGGAGAGGAAGAAGAGAAGGAGAGGAAGAGGAGAAGGAGAGGAGAGGGAGAGGAGAGGAGAGGGAGAGGAGAGACCAGACCAGACCTCAAAGGATTAAACATTTTCCCAAAAAGTGTTTGCCTTGACTCAATTTTAGCACAACAGCCTGTGGGGGACAGTGAAGCAACTGCAACTTGGAGCCCAGTGTCTTTTATCAACCTTCCCCATCACCTCTTTGAAAGGGAAAAAATAATAAACATGTATTCCTTGAAACCGAAACACCCATTTTTAAAATACATCTCAAAAAGTCTTCTTCAGCCTCAACAAATGAGTCTGCTTCCTATCTGGAAGTGCTAGATGTTCAGTTACTTGTTTAGAAGTTTTACTGCCGTGTTCACACCAATCAGTGTCCTGAGTCAGAATAAGGTCTGAAAAGTTATTGGAACAATTGTGCCCCAGTTGGTGAAAGAAAGGTACAACAGAAGGGAGGAAAAAAAGATGTTAGTGTGTTCTACACTGTAAATAAAGACTATCTGAAGGGGATTTTTTTTATAAGATAGCAAATGAACGCAAGGACAGGGAAAGAGGGTGAGCAGGGAAATTAAAAAGATATCACTTTTTAGCTATACTCTCATTTCAAACAGAAAAAAGGGTGAAATATAAATCATTTTTAAGGATGATGTTCTATTAATCCATACAGCAATATTGCTGATTTTTTCCCCTGAAATTATAAAGGATGTGTCATAATGTGTTCATGGTTGGTTGGGAGATGGGGCAGGAAGAGTTATGGTACTGATCTGAGCAAATGTATTTATTTTAAAAAACTCTAATTTCTTAAAATCAAGAGGCAACAGAGACTTCAAGATTATCACCAAGAATATATGTAGAGTTAAGCAACTGAAGCAGCCATTTCCCTTGGGTGGGTGTGTGGGTGGGAGAAGTAGTGGGAAGAGAAAAGAAACCCATATTTGTTTGTACCATCTACATTAACAGTTGAGAGTAAAATTAAATTTCTTTCTTTCTTTCTTTTGAAATATACATCTGAAAAAATGTAAATTGGGTAAAAAGGGAGACTCCAGTAGGGATAAAATGGTGCCATTTATAACAAAAATCCGGCCTATGCAGAAGTCTGTCATGATGCACGTGGGGCCCAACCAGCAGAGTGGGTTGCTGCAGCCAGTTATATCCAACAGTTGTGCCCCAAGCAACAAATGGTGCATTCATAAATTGCAAAAGCTTCTGTTCAGAGGTTGTAAACGTCTGCAAATGAAATGATGAGCGGCTGACTTTTTTGTTGTTTGGCAGTCGAGGAGAGAGAGAAAAGGCTGACTTTTCAGGCAGGAGCTGTCACTATGGAAAAAAAAACGGTGAGTGAGAAGATGTTAAATAAAAGGAAATACAAAACTGGCATTGCATACCAACCACACTCCTCTTACATGAGGCTAGACCTAATCATGACTGAGTAATAAACAGCTCCATTCAAGATAATATTTTAAGAAATCATGTGAGTGGGACTGAAGAGGAAGAGAAAAAAATCCCCATTTGATTTTGAAACAAATCCTTAGCACAGAGAGATCCATAGCCTTAGATCGAATGATACTACCTACTCCACAGTATGCCTGTGGCATCACTTCAGTTAGTAACCCACTAACAAAAGGAACATCTGGTACCAGCTAGGTATCATCCCAGACAATCCCATAAGAGCTCCTACTTTGTAAATTATTAATTAGTGGCATTTCCTCTCCTGCCACTGTAAAAGGACCTGGTAGGGTTCTAGCACAGGTATCACACCACCTTAGCTCACAGAAAAATTAAAGTTCAGATCTGCAATAGCAGTTAATTCCTAGGTTGAATGTCATTTTGTGACCCTTTTGTAGACCTGTTAACCATGCCATAAAAATCCCAAGTGGATTAAAAGAACCTACTTGCATCTTCAGAGTTTTGAATGCTTATATCAAACAGAGGAAAGAGCAATGGAAGAGATAGATCTAGACTTGAATTCCACAATACCTCTGGGACCCTGGCAAGTCATTTAACTTCCCTTAGTCTCAATTCCCTCAAAGGCCCATCTCCTCAAAATTAGTGGGTTTGAAGAATCTTCTACCTCTAGGAGATCTGATTCGTAGGAAAAGCATTTTAGTTATTTGAGTATTAAATTCAAAAAAGGCCAGATAAAAAGGTATTAAACACCCGTGGAGCATGAAAGAAATAAGGAAGTCAGAGAAGCTATGTGTTAAAAAATAATTCTCTGTGGATCACAGAATCAAAGACTGAAAGCTGAAAGGAGCCTTAAAAGTTATCTAGTCCAACCATCTCATTTTACAGATCAGGAAACTAAGGCACAGAAGTTACCCAAAGTCTTGCCCAAAATCACAAAAGTATTACGTGGCAGACTTGGAATTTGAATCCAGCCCTCCAATTCCAAAACCACTGCTCTTTACCCTGTTCCACACAGACTCTTGTGAGCAGAATTTCCCAGTCTCCCCCAGTGAGATGTCACAGGTGTACTGACCAATAGACAAAGTGAGCAGCTAACTCTGTTGCCTAGACTCCCCAGTACATCTGTAAATAAGGAACTGGAAGTCCCATGGTTCTCTCTACACAGGTGTTCAGTTCTCAGTTCTAGGGGAACTGCTGTGACTGCCCAGAAGCCAAAGCCTGAGTCACATAGGCAGTATTTGAATAAAGAAAGTACACAGAAGATGCACTATAATAGACAGACATTCGGAGTTACATTACTATTTACTGAGCTACAACCTGTGGTACTCGGGAAGTTCAGAAAGTACAGAACATCAAGAAATTGCATCCCCACTGAAAGGCTTATCACTGATTCGTTCTGAAGCATGAGGCTGGCTATGTTGAAATAGCTCAAGAAATTGTGGCCTGTTCTTGAAGAACTCCATTGTCCTAGAGATGCACAGAGATATAAAAGCTCAGACATTGGCTATAGATGTGACTAAAACCAACGAGCCTGCCACACGACATTTATACCTGCTCTATCTGTCCTGTCTCCTTGCCACCGCCACCCCCCCGCCCCCCAATTCCCACAAGGCTTTATGGAGGAGAAAACAGCCCTTGGGTAAAAGGAATGATCAGTTGTCACCCCAAGTCCCTAGGAAGAGCAGCAGCCCAGGAGGGGCCAGCCTCATTTCCAGCCAGGTCAGGGCTCTCAGACATGCTACCAAGAAAGTGCTCCTCCCCCTTGCCTTTCTCCTGCACAAATGACTTTTCTATTGTATGCTTACAACCTGTCCGTCTTAGGAATTGTTGTCAAGGTTGTTTTATTGCTTCACAAAACATTTTGTTTTAACTAAAACCTGATCTTGTCAAAATGCAGCTATCAGTTAAACCAAATATTGCAACATTTCTGGGGGAAATTTTTCTGATCATTTTGAAAAATAAATACAAGTAGAAGTGGGCAAGCTCTTCCACAGGCAAGACTCCTGCAAGTTTAAATCTGACCCCAAGATAAATGGGTCAAATATCAAAGAACAACAAAACAAAAACATTCAAAATCAATAGTTTGAATGCTCCTACTGCAAAAACCCCTCCCTTGCAAGGCCCAACTAAAACCTAGCCAAATAAGGGTGTGGGAGGGAACCTAAGAATACTTTAAAAAAAAGGATGCTTGGTACTTGATTAAGGCTTTATTTTGGTAGCAAATGGTAGTTTTGTTCAGTTGTTGGTACAGAGTAGGTAGGTAACAACTGGAAGAGCTCAGTCCCATTAAACGGCTGGAATACTGCCTTTCTAACTAACTAATCTCTCTTCCTCCTCAGCTCCTCCCTCCTTCCCTCTATGGAGCTGCAGGCATGAAGATGCAGGCCAAAGTACAAGGAAAGAACATTAGCCAACTGTCGCAGCAGTAGCCTTCTCTCCCCCTTCCCATGTGGTGCTGGGGAACCAATCAGCCACCTCCACCCAGCTGTTCAGCCTAACTCTCACTCCACTGACTGACAGCAGCTCTCTGTTACAGCAGAAGGTGTTATCCATCATGAGGGAGGGAGAGAGGGAGGGAGGGGACAGAGACAGAGGCAGGAGGGGGTGGAGAGAGAGAGTACCCCCAGGAGAGGGAGGCTCAGAGGCGTTCCTGGTGGACTGATGTGAACAAGAAACTTTAGCCATGGAGAACTTTCGGCTGACATCTGCAGTTTATCTCGGTAGCTCTTCCTTCACTCCACTACGACAAAGGAAAAGGAAAGAGGAAAAGCAAAGGAAAAACCTAAACCTCAAACCTGCTGGTTTCATATTACAACAGATGGGTTTGCAGTTAGTTATATGAAAGCAAGCTATACCTGGGATGTGCCCTCCTCTCAGGATGGGAGTGTTCAGAGTATGCCCAGTTAACAAAAGTTAACCTTCCTCTGTCCCTTCTCTTTCTCCCTCCCCCCAAACGATGCTGACTTGAGGGAGCTGACCCTTTACTCAATATGCCCCCTGGCTTCTTAAGTGTTTTCCATCTAAAAAAATCAACAAAAAACAAACATGGGGGGGAGGGAAGCACAGAGGCAGGCCTTATGATGGCTAAATAGACTATATGTCTAAATGGAATAAAATTGAATGGCTTAAATAACCAATCTAATTAAATAGCATGACTTTTTAAAAGAACAAATATTTTCTCTCCTCCCTCAACAAATTTAAACTTCTCAGTTGTTTGCTAATAGTACTTAAGGCAGACTTGCAAGTGGCACTAGGTCTGGAGAGATCCAACTTACAGCAAGTGCCAAGTGTTGATTTCATTTCTTTTCTTTTTTCTAGAGCCTACTATGGGCTCTAAAGGAAGGAGTGATTTTCAAAAAGTGCACACGGTGGTAATTCTTAATTAACAAACCTGTTTCATTTTAACGACGAGATCAAATATGGAACAACATTTTAAAAACGTAACCAAGATTATAAAAAAGAACTTCTTTGGGATCAAAACATGTAAGAATGCCAGTAATTTCTCTTCTTTTTAAGATATTAAAATATTAAACGATTTCTGAGTAAGTAGGCTACACAAAACTTGGCTGTATCTCCAACCAGCACTTACAGTAGGTTTAACATGCTAACTCAAGGAATGATTAAATTCAACTATCATATACTAATTGAAATAATCTTTGAGAAGAAGGAAAAGAAAATCTTTGCCCCTAAATTTTTTTTTGGGGGGGGGTGCAATGAGGGTTAAGTGACTTGCCCAGGGTCACATAGTGTCAAGTGTCTGAGGCTGGATTTGAACTCAGGTCCTCCTGAATTCAAGGCCAGTGCTTTATCCACTGTGTCACCTAGCTACCTCCTGCCCCTAAAATTTTAAGCATTATCATTAGGAACATAGATTTTTTTATAACTAGAAGAGACCTTGGAACTCATTTAACCCAACTGCCTCAGTTTACAGATGAGGAAAACTAAGTACAGAGAAAGCCATTAAGTGATTTGCCCAAGATGACACAGGCAGTTAATAATGCAAAAGAGCAGCGATTTAAACCCAGATCCTCTGAAACTTCAAATTCAGCACTGTTTGACTTAACATTAGCTCTTTCATCCAGCCCCAAATAAAAATGTGCTAAGAAGAAAAGACAATGTGTTTTCAAATAATATCATTTCACTATGTTAAGTAAGAAGTGGCACTGGAACTAATTTACTCTCAAATTCTGGGAGTTGACGATTCTCAATTATACCTGTACAAGTCTCACTATTTAAAAAAACCCCACAAATCCAAACCCTAAAAATATTTAACTTATGGCTTCCTCTATATTAATTTTTTTTAAATTCTATCATCCATTTGACCTTGGACTTCATTTTCATCTGTGTCTCTTAGTACATTCTCTTTGCTAACCATTCAGCACACTGCAAGCCCTGATAAAAGTAGTTAATGTTTACTGAAACCTGCGCATGAACTGTACTAAAGCTGATAGGACCGAAAAGGCAAAGTTCTGTTAACCGCATCCCATGTCCAATAAAAAAGGGGGGGAGAGGAGAGAAGAAATTTTATTTTGTAACTAAATTTCTTCACTGAAAGTATTAGAAGCTGAGAGAAAAGAAAATGTATCACCAGTGTAAAAATAAACAGAATAATCTATTTCCTGTGAATGATTTCTGGGGCCACTTATTTACTTTGCCTAAAAAAATGATCAACAATTTGACCTCTTGAATTCCAACTACACCCTGAGTTGGGCTTTTTCTGTAGTCTTGAGTTGAATAAATCTGATGCTATCTTAATAAATTCTATTTCCCTGAAATCCTTTTAAAAAGTGACACAGCTAAATGTTCATGTTACCTAATTTACTAATACCTCTAGACTTTTTCTTTCATTGATTTGCTTACAAGTCATCTAGGTATGAAATAACCTTTATCTCTAATAAAAATTAGAATTTAACATTTCATAGCTATTGCTTCCCTAAAACGTTTCATCAGCTGAATATCACTTTTAAAACAGACAGAAAACCTGCATGTCAATTTCTAATAGTTCTTTCATCTTATTTCTTAAAGACATTTCATTTTGTCTGGAGCACATTAAATTCTACATTCAGAGCCCATGGTTTAGACTTACTGATAAAATGCCATCTCTTCCTATTTTCAAAGAACTCATCTTTCTCCAATTTACACCACCTAAGTTTTTTTTAAAACCCTCCAACTTCCCCAAACACACATACTCTTTAGTCAGAACAGGATGCTCTCAGGTGTTTAAAGCCAACTTTCTCTCTCCCCATCCCCCCTAGCTTAAACGGCAGCAATAGAACCACAGTCACCTTGGAAACAAACATCACCCAGTGTTTGCAGAACAAACAATGGTACCTTTTCAGCCAGTACCAGGCAGGCAGGGCAAGGGGCAGCCAAGCAATTCTGGGACTTACAGGAGTGTTAACATATTGCATTCATTCAGTGTGTCAAAAAATAGTTCAGCACTAAAAATGATGTGCTTTCATAGTGAAAGCCCCTGGCTGGAAACCAGAGACAAAGCTCATAAGGCTTAAGGTCAAATAAGACTATACTTAGTGAGAAATAATCTTTTCGAACCATCCATTATTTTGGGAATTGTTTAACACACCTTTTGCATAAGGTGCACTATAATACCAACCCATCAGTTTTACCTTTTCCAGCAGCAGGGAATTTTTGCTAAACCTTTAAAAGTTTTTTTAAAAAAGTGCATTTCATCTTTTCTACATGTAGAAAAATCATCTATTTTTTTTTTAGTATGGTATTATATTCTAGCTTAAAATTCACTTATATGGCTTGGCACCCCAGGCTACTCTTAAGAACTTTTGATGCCAGTAAAGAAATCTGACTCTAGAAAACAGAGGGTGTGAAAACTGAGAACAACTCTAATTTTCTAAACTTGTTTTTAGTGGAGAAATGTGGTAGGCAGATGAACATATAAGAAACTACTTTTCTTGACCTTGGAAACAATAACCACTGACTGTTTGTCTTCCAGATACTAGCAAAGACTAATCATTTTTGGAGAAGAGGAAAAGCAGAACAAATTTTAAGAAGTTCTGGATGGAGGGAAAAGAGTATGTGTGTTTGGAGAAGGTAATCCACTTAGCTAAAAAGAAAAAGATAAAAAAATTCCCCCCAAAGCAAATGCATTTGATATTCATCATATCAGAGTACATTTATGTTGAGTTTAAGTACTAGTTTCCTCCTTTTTATTGGGTGTGTGCTTGAATTGTCCTTCACAGCCCTAAAAAAAAAAAAAAAAGCTGGACCCAACAGAATCATCTGGAGAGCAACTGGGTGTCAGTTAAGTGCTACAGTAATTGGCATTTTTATTTCATCTGAGACCAAGGGACAAATTCTTAAATCAATAGGAACCAACATAGAGCTGCTTTGGGAAAGTGCCTATCTTTAAAATGAATGTCTTTAAATTCCCTTAGCAAAACAGTACAAAAAGTGAGTAAATCAATGCCATTTAACTGGAGTATAAAAGTTCAATTAACTAATGTTCTTTTGCAATGACCATAGAACAGTTAACATTACCATGCCTTTCCAAGAGTGGGCACAAATAAGTGAGAACTACTTTCAAAGGAACAGAACAGTTATTTCAGTTGTCTTTGGAAGCATAAAGGGCCTCTGATATCAGTGATAGAAGCTAAAAAGTCCAACCATCTGACATCACTGAAATAATCACTACTTCATAAAGGCAATAATAGTAACTGAGTAGCAATCAGGAAAAGAAATAAGCTTGAGTAGTTATTAATGTTTGCCCATTAAAAACAAACTCGGGGTTGCTAGGTGGTGTAGTGGAAAAAGCACCGGCCTTGGATTCAGGAGGACCTGAGTTCAAATCCAGCCTCAGACACTTGACACTTACTAGCTGTGTGACCTTTGGCAAGTCATTTAACCCTCACTGCCCTGCAAAAAAAATAAAATCTAGAGCTTGAAAAAAAAAAAATATATATAAAAAACCTGATTCAACATGGTTTCTTAATTATCTACTCCCTACGCTATGCAGCAGAGTGCCAGTTTAAAGAACACAACATGCTCCCTGCCCTCAGGGAATTTATAATCTAGCAGACAAATGACACAGAAAATTAATATATAAAGCACAACGAAGGGTGGGTGGGAGACAGTAAGTAGTCCAATAACTATAGCATGGGGTAGTGTGATCCCTGTCAGTCAACAAACACTTATTAAGCCCTACTGTGTGCCAGGCATTGTGCTAAGTACTGAGGATAGATACAAAGAAAGGTTAAAGGCAATCCCTGTTTTCAGGGAGCTTACAGTCCAATGGGGGAGATAATACGCAAACAAGATAAATATAGGATAAATTTTAGGGAAGGACGGTGGTCTGAGATCCAAATATGATAAATTAGAATCCTCTCAGAGGGACAAAACGAAGATGAAGGACTTAGGATGTAGGAGAAGAAAGAGGAAAGAATCAAAACCAGGCACATTAAGGTTATAAACATATATCATGGACAGAAACAAAGTCAAGTGAAAGAAGATGTATTTGGAGGAATCCACCAACAAGTATTTATTTAGGGCCTACTATGTTGCCAGGAACTATGGATACAAAGAACAAATCAATTTCTACTCCTTTGAATTTTCATTCTAAGATAAGGAGGATTTGGGCCATTTTAAATTTGAAGTGTCTATGAACACGCAGAAGGTCCTGTAAAGTGGGCACTTAATGATTCAAAGTCTAAAGTTCAGGAGTGAGATCAGGTAGGGCTCCCAAGATACAGATTTGCCAACCATTTGCACAGAGAATTGACACAAAGGGGCTGGGAATGACTGCAAAGAGGAGGGAATAAAGAAAATTGCAACAATTTGTACAGGAAAATGAGACAGGGAATGGGTAAGTGTGTGGAACCAAAGGAGAGGTAGAAGGCTGGGAAGTGAGCCAGTGAGTCCAGGTTCAGAAATAGTGTGAAAGGTCTAAAGTGTGCAGGGCTGTGGAATGGAGGTGGCACAAAATCAAGCAGAAGTTAAGAATTTCATCTCCACCTTAGGGGATGCTGTTTTGTAAGGAATGCTTGAACAAAAATGTATATTTTTTAAAACAACAAAAATTTTCCTACTACTTAATAGAGATGGCCTGGCTTTTAAGTTTAATCTGCCCAAAACATTTAGACTACGTGTATTATGCACATTATATAATATCATCACACACATTCAATCCATGCCGAAGTAATCCAGATTTTTAAAAAGCTAAGAGTTTCTCTCTGAACTACAACTAAAGGAAATGTACATCGCAATTACTGCCCACCAATCTTCTCTTGCCCTTGCTAGCTCTTCCTTCTTCCCTCCTTCCAAACTCCCTCTCACAACCACTCCCACAGATGAGGAGCTATAGAAAATCCTAGGTCTCAGGGCTGTCAGCTGATCTAAGTGCTTAGTCAGGAGAGAAGGAGCCAGCCCCTCTCCTGCATCCTCCATGACTCTTCTACTGTGGCATGGCAGCCATCTGCCTGCCCAGAAAACTGCCTCTCCCTAACGGGCATGTATATAACATATACCCTCCCCGAAGTTCCTGCTAACAGTCCATCCTTGTCCATCTTCTGAAAGTAACTCCCCTCACTTTCTGTGTGGGTAGAGACTATGGCTAAAGTGAATTCCCTACCCTTAACCATGCCCCACCTCCAGTGCCTCCCTCTAAGTTGAAGCTGGCCAAGAAGAGATCCAGAATGATTCCTTTCCCATCTTCTGCAAGCTACACCCTTTGGGAAAGGAAGCAACAGAACTAGGAGAGCCAGGTGCCGGCTCTACTTTATCTTTTTTTCTCCCTATTACTATAAAGTTACTTGATTCTTTAACACACCATTACATTCACACATTACATTTTTAAAGCAATCATAAAGAGAAAAAAGGTTTAATAAACAAAAGTCTTTTTGCATCTAGTTAAAATCGAAGCCTCTTTTTTTTGGGGGGGGGGGGTGAGGCAATTGGGATTAAGTGACTTGCCTAGGGTCACACAGCTAGTAAGTGTTCTAGCTGCCCCAATTGAAGCCTCTTAACGCCTAAACTTTACAAATTATTTTTTTGGAAAATTGGAAATTGTTTGGATATTTGATTCGCTGAAATTTTGCTTAGCTATATTTCAACTCATAACCCTGTGATACCTATGCTCTATAAGTTATTTTATAATGTATGAAAGGCTTTAACAATTCAAAGAAAACTTCACTCTTAATGTCCATCCATTCCTCCCCACTAGCACTTTTTATAGGAAGAGCTCAGTTATTTATTGCAATATCCAGATTGCAAAAGGGAAAACAGGTTGCAATTTCCCCCAAAAGTTTTAGGAGTGCTAGAAGCAAGCAACTGTTTCATGAACCAAGCAAAGACAGGAAATTTTGAGGGCTTTTGGTCACTACATCAGTCTTAACTCAGTCCTATACAAAAAAATGCTATGAATGATGCTAAGGAATATATTTACAAAAAGGGCCCCCCAAAATGGGGGATCTGGTGGAGGGCTTCTTTTATCTTATTTTTCTCTATCCTACAACTAGTTACAAAATAACTTTGGAATCACTGAAACGAGCATGAAGCTTTTGGAAAGCTTTGTGAAGTACTACATCATGAACTGTAACACCATTTAATAGAAAAATATTAATTTTCTATTTATATCAATACCTCCTTGCCTTCCTGGGACATAAATCTACTCTACCCCCAGCCTTAATGCTTTCAGTATCCAGTTTAGTAACACAATACAGAGTTGAGGATTACTGGTATTTTTACCCACCCTATTTTATCACATTAAAGATCATAAAGTACAAGTACTTCATGTTTTTGCAAAATCTATTGAAGTGTGAAATAAAACAAGTCTGTTTAAAAAATTATAAAAGATTGCGTCTAGACCTGTTTTTCATTCATAAGGAATCCCCAGCTGAAATTATTCTATCGATACATCTTAGCACTTTTCTACAACCTAATAAGTCTTTTTTTGGGGTGGGGTGGGGGTGAGGCAATTGGGGTTAAAGTGACTTGCCCCACCAGGGTCACACAGCTAATAAGTGTTAAGTGTCTGAGGCCAAATTTGAACTCAGGTCCTCCTGAATCCAGGGCCTGTGCTTTATCCACTGTGGCACCTAGCTGCCCCCTGCAACCTAATAAGTCTTAAATATACCTCCAAAACCAATCTCTAAAGAATAGATTCAAAGCATCACTCTCTCTCTCTCTCTCTCTCTCTCTCTCTCTCTCTCTCTCTCTCTCTCTCACACACACACACACACACACACACACACACACACACACACACACACACACTCCCTTCAAAAGATTGTTTTACATAATACCAGAGCTAGAAAGGACCTCAGAGATCAATTAGTGTGCACAGCACTGAACATCTGGAACCATGTCCTCAAACTTCAGCTCCTTGCTTCCTCTCTACAAGAAGTCTCTCCTAGTCCTCCTTAATCTTATTTTTGAGTACCCCCAATTTATCTTGTAGTTATTTAATAATTTGTATGTAAGTGTTGCATGTTGTCTCTCCCACAAAGCAGGAACTTAATAAACTTATTGACTTCCATATTTCACATTCAAAACTAACAGGAGCTACCAAGTACTGTTCAACTTGGCAGCATCCCCCTAGTTAAAATAATTAAGATCTTGGGATCAAATAGGTACAAAAATATTTTTAATAGCTCTTTTTGGGTGGCAAAGAACTGGAAACTAAATGATCAACTGGGGCGTGGCTGAAGAAATGATGGTATATAAATGTGATGGAATACTATAGTGCTATAAGAAATGATAAAAGAGAATGTTTCAGAAAAATCTACAAAGACTAATATGAAGATTTGCCTTCATAACACTCCCCTCTAAAATCCCTATGATCTAACCCAACTGGACTCTCTTCACTCTTAAGCAGCTAGGCAGATAAAGTACAAGAAGACCCAAGTTCGCACTTGACTTCAAACAACATACTAGCTATGTGACCCTGGTCAAATTATTTAACCTGTTTGCTTCAGTTTCTTCAACTGTAAAATGGGATCAAAGGAGAAAATAACTGTAAAGCATTTAGCAAAAGAGTAGGTGCTATATAAATGATAGTTATTATTATTGTTTTCTTTCTCTATTCCTTATGCCTATAATATTCTTCCCCCTTCTCCGGTTTAAGTTTATGCTTTAAAGTCCAATTTACATACCATCAACACACCCAAGAGACCTTCCTTGATCTTATCCTCTCCTCCTCTCCTACCTACCCCAGGTGACAACCTCCCCTCTGGACTTCACTTTGTTTTGTCACACAATACTGTGTATTTTACATTATCTGTGTCTTAATCTCCTTAACCCACCTCTAGACTCCAAGGCCTTTCAGAGCAGCTCCAATCGTAGTACAGTTCTCTGTATACAGTAAGCATTTAATGTTAATTAATTATAAATACAATGTAAGTTTATTTCATACCTTATCTGAATCAGTATCAGCTACTAACTCCAGGTGCAAGTTCATTCAAGTTGGGTATAATTCACAGTTTCTCTTTTTTAAACTACCTTGCTTTAAAGAATATTTTATAATTTAGACTACAGTAAAAAGTTCTCTCTTATTCCATTTCAAACTAATGTCATACATGGTAACTTCAATCATAGGTGTATTTTATTGTTTACAGGGTTTGCAGAAGCCTCATTGCATCCTTAATAAGCGTAAGATGAGAAACCCATTTTACACACATGGTATATAAAAATCTGTTCACTGTCACATAGCTGGCTGTCAATGTCACACTTAAATTAGGACTCATACATATTACCACCGAATTAAGGGATGGACAGTTTTACATTTGCATCCCCAACTCTTAGTACAGAACCTGACACAAAGCAGGCATTTAATAAATAATCTGAGGATTGACTGATCATGTAGTATGACCATCTTATCTCATGGATGAGAAAACTGGTATAGAGGGGTGAAGTGAATTGTTCCGGCCACAAAATTAATGGCTATGTAAGAACTGGAAAATAGGTTTGACTCCCAACTGCCAGGCCACGGTTCCTTCCATCTCTTTACCCAAACTCAATGCTCCTTCTAAAAGATCAGGGCAAATTTAAAAAAAGAAAGGAAGAAAGAAAAAAGGTTTATCATGCTAGAGACTGTTTGTTTACATAAAGTAAAATTCATATTAAAATCCTGGTTGATGCAACAGGTGAGTAGAAGGGTAACAATGTGTATCTGCTCAAACTGCTGCTCCTGCATCTGACATTTGTTATATATATACATATATGTGTGTGTGTGTATGTATGTATGTTTGCCTTCTTTTCTTTACCACAGAAATACACTAGCTGAAGTTATTAAGTCACATGTGGATACAGGAGTCAAAAAATGATGTTATAAGGAAAATACGAGTTATCTCCCTGCAACAGTGTTTATCTAAAAGCATTTTCTTATTTCGAGCATCAGTAACTTTCAAACATAGTGTTTTTGCTGCTAAAGAAATTCTGATTAATGTATTATACCTAACATCTACTAGCATTCTACATAAAGGAAAACAAATCTCTAACTAGGTGGCACCGTGGATAGAGTGTCAGTCCTAGATTCAGGAAGACTCATCTTCCTGAGTTCAAATCTGGCCTCAGATTCTTCCTAGCTGTGTGACCCTGGGCAAGTCACTTAACCCTGTTTGCCTCAGTTTTCTCAGCTGTAAAATGAAGTGAAGGAAATGGAAAACCACTCCAGTATCTTTGCCAAGAAAAAAAAAATCAAATGGGGGGCAGGGGGGGGAGCTAGGTGGTACAGTGGATAAAGTACTGGCCTTGGATCCAGGAAGACCTGAGTTTAAATCCAGCCTCAGACACTTGACACTAGCTGTGTGACCCTGGGCAAGTCACTTAACCCTCACTGCCCCACCAAAAAAAAAAAAAAATCAAATGGGGACATGAAGAATCAGCACAATTGACCAAAAGATTTTACATTTGTTCCTATTAAGATTCATCTGTAGGGAGCAGCTAGGTGGTGCAGTGGATAAAGCACTGACCCTGGACTCAGAAGGACCTGAGTTCAAATCTAGCCTCAGACACTTGACACTTACTAGCTGTGTGACCCTGGGCAGATCACTTAACCCTCATTGCCCCACCAAAAAAATAATAAGATTCATCTGTGGTACTCTGGAAAACTAAGTGGGAAATGTAGGCAATATTTTTTTAAATGGATAAAAATTATTTTTTAAAATAAAGATTAAAAAAAGTCTTGATTTGTCACAAGGTTCTATTAAGCTTGTCATTTGGGAAGCTAGGTGGCGCAGTGGAAGCACCAGAGCACCAGCCCTGGATTCAGGAGTACCTGAGTTCAAATCCAGTCTCAGACACTTAACACTTACTAGCTGTGTGACCCTGGGCAAGTCACTTAACCCCAATTGCCCCACAAAAAAAAAAAATCTTGTCATTCTCTTGTTTAATCCTATAGACTAACGTTAATTGTTCCTCTGGGTTTTGTTATCTGCATATTTGAAAAGCTCATCATTTATGTCTTCTATCCAAGTCATTAATAAGAATGCTAAATACATATTTTTTAAATCTTCAATCCATCTAGACATGATAAAGATAGTAGAGAATGAATTTGCTAAATGAACTCCTCCTTCCAAGAGAATGAAGTCAATTCTCAATTATACGACTGTGTACAATTCATAGTGTATTTTTAATCCCAACCTAAAGCATCTCACTTTTCCTGTCAACAGACATCAGTGCTCAGGGAAAATGGAATTTACTTTAAACTATCCAAAACAGTATAAAATACATTTAAAGCAAAATTAATTCTACAGTACTAAGTCTAGGAAATGTACATTTGGTTCAATCGGAATTTTTCTAAAATCAGAGAATCATCCATTTGTCCAAAGTCAGCAATGACATGCTTGGTTCATTACCTGGTGTTAACACGATAGAAGAGGAAGGGTGCATTAGACTTAAGATTTACCATTTTCTTGTAGCTTTGACACAGCACATCACCAAATGAAGTTATAAGCAAAAGTCAATTATTCTGGAACAAACAAAAAGCATTTTTTAAAATGAAGAGATCTTAATAAATAACATATGAAAAGGCAGTGTTTTTTTTTTCTTCCAAAAAAATAAGGAAAGCTTTGAGAATTTGATTCTAATTCAGTTAATATTCTTTGAGCACCCACTATGTAGAAATCAGATGCCTTGTCAAAGAAAATAAAGATGAGCAAAGCAGTGCTTGCCCTAAAGAAGCTTATAATTTAGGAGAGGGGGACAAAGAGAGACTTATGTTATATGTAATCTACATTGCCAGAAGGGCAAACAGGAGTTTGAAGTAGGGAGAGATCACATCCACAAAAAAAGTACCACAGAAGTTTAGGGTAGGAATGAATCTTGCAGATCATCTAGTCTCATTTTACAGATGAGAAAACAAAAAAGCTCAGAGAAATTCAGTGAATGGCCCAAGGTCACAAAGTGGGATTGTAGACAAGGAATCTTCATAAGAGCTAACATCTAAGATGGGACAACGGACCCTGTGATAAATAAAGGAGGGGTATGGAAATGTTACAAGGTGAAGAACAGAGAGAGGGCACCCATTTCTATGTAGAGAGAGTAGTATAAGCAGGGAGGAGAGCACTAGGCATGTCTAAGAAATATGCTGGTTGAGGCATAAAACACATGTTGAAGAGTTACCGGTAATAAAATTAGAAAGGCAGCTCATGTCCAGAGTATAGAGAGCCTGGGAGGTCTGGATGGAGGGTTTAGAGATTCAATAAAGCAGTGGCAAAATCATTCAAAAAAGGTTTTCCACACAAGAAAGTAACAGGATTTCAAGCTGTACCTTAGGAAGATTAATTTGGCTATACTAGCATCAGGAATGCAAAGGAATGGATTAATGTGAGTAAAATTCCAGAGCCTGAACCAAAGAAGAGATACAGATGACTCTCAGGTTTCGAACACAGATAACTGGGTGAGTTAGAAAGAAGTTGGGAGAATCTTCAAACCTCTAAAAACATAGTGAAAACCCTGTGAATACGAGATCAGTTCAGGGAAAAGAAGACCCAGAGCAGAAACAATTCTTGGGGGTGTTGAGTTTTGTTAGGTTTTTTTAACAGTCAAGAAGATAATTCAAAAGGACAAAGAAGAATGGCCAAAGACGTGGGAGATTCAATTGTTACAGAAGTGTATTAGAACAATTATTGGATTTGGAGTCACTTTCCATTTCAGTAAATTGAGGGCATTGGAACCAACATGGACTCTAAATTTTCCTCTGGCTCTCAATTCCATGAAGGAGAGGATGGGAAACTGTGTCAAATGCCAAAGAAGCTATAGAACTTAAGAGGATGAAGAATGGAAAAATCAACTGATTTAATGATTTAGGAGGTCACTAATGACCAGTTTAAAAGAGTTTCAATAGAAGAGTGAGATTGAAAGATAAAACTGTTATAGAATAAATGGGTAAAGAAAAAGGAGACAGACAATATAGATAACTAGAAGCTCTGTGGTCCTAATTCTAGATAGAGTAAGAAAAAAGCAGGTAGAGAAAGAGATTGGAGAGAGAAAGGGAGAAGGATTCGTTGTAAATGAGATCAAGAATCAAGGTCCAGGGGCCAAACCTTGATCGGGAGGAGGATCGCAAAAAAACAAGAAAAGAGCAAAAATACAAAAGACCGGCAGGAAAATGAGGGAGAGTACATGTTGTCAAACCTCAGGAAAGGAGGCACTAAATCTGCTGAGGAAAATTTGGGGCAGGGGCGGGGGAATGGAGAACGGTGAAATAATACCCACAGTGCCATAGGAAATCAGAAAGTATTACTAACTACAACTGAAATTAGACAGCAAGAATTTAAAGCAGACCCAATGAGCACATTTTCAAGGACTCTCACTAGCAAGGAAGTTTCAGAGGCAAACAGCAAACAGCAGAAGGAGGAGTTAACCTGGGATTGGATTTGCAAGGCAGAATGTTAAGTGAAGATAAAGTTGAAATGGCTGGTCATTTGGGGTTGGGGCTGAGGAGAAGGGCAAATGAAATTACAGGGCCAGCACTCAAATTAAAAGAACAAATGCAGTTTTTGTGGCAAGCAATATAGGCTCCCCTATAATCCTATCTCAAAGTTAGAACCCATAGGGGAGAGGAAGGAGGAAAGAAAGGGAGAGGGAGGAAGGAAACAAATGGGCCTGAAATGGGGCTTGGCAGATCCTAGTTACCAAGCCAAATTTCCTAATAAGCACATCATAAAAACAAGGACAGGTTGAAAATTGGGCTATATGGTCATCAAAGAATCATAATTATTTATAAGCTAATAGCTAGTTACTCAAGGGCCCTTGTTTCTGATGCCTATTTTTAAAGAATTTTGCTATTCAACAAAAGGTGGGATGAAGAAAAAAAGGAAATCAAATTAAAAAAAAATTTTTAGAAAGCCTGGTGGCAGTAGAGGCTAAAATGAGTTTGAGATTACCAATGAATTTCGAATCTACAGACTACTGAATGCTGTGTCAAGTTACCTGGGGAAAAGTGAGTCATCTCAACCTGTAGCAGCCTCAAGCCTCCAAAGCCTAGGTGAGAAGTGTGAACAGTGTTTAATTGAATACTGTTTGCTAAAAGTAAGTGTTCCCACTTTTCAACTGTTCTTATCCTGTTCTCCTGAAAACCTACCTAAAAGCCATACTCTAGGATTTAAACATCTTCAGGAAAAGGGGGAAAAATTAGTTAAAAATTCATTAGTTAAAAAAAAAACAATTAAACATGGCCCTCAGAGTCCAAATACAAATACTTCTGTACAAAACACCATCTGATCTACTAAAGAAGTTAAACTGAACTTACACACATATTGCCTCATCTGAAGCTCATGGTGAGCCAACTAGAACAGGTATTAAGAAAGATGAGGACTTACTCAGATACAAAGCCTGACTAGGACGTTCCTGTTGCCCATTCAATCCAATTTTCTTTCTACTTTGCGATTCTACTGGTAAAATTGATCATATAGGAAAGCACTTTAAAGAGATGGGCCATCAATTGAACGGTTGAACAAATTATAGTGTATGTGTATAACAGAACACCATTGTGCTATATAAAAAAAAATAAAGGAGGGGCAGCTAAGTGGATAGAGCACCAGCCCTGGAGTCAGGAGGACCTGAGTTCAAATCTCAGACACTGAAGCTGTGTGACCCTGGGCAAGTCACTTGTCACTTAACTCCAATTGTCTCACCTCCCCCCCTCCAGAGAAAAACCTGAGAAGACTTGCATGAACTGAAGCATAGAAAAGGAAGTAGAATCGGGAGAAGTGTATGCAATAATGAGAAACCCAAAATGAAACTGGAAAAAAGCTTTAGGTTTCTGGTCAAGCTCAATTCCATGACCAACCACTCCAGAGGACCCATGGTGAAGACATGCATCTCTTGACCAATGGGTGATGGACTCAGGTTGTAGATTGAGATATGGTCAATGTGGGGATCAGGGGATTTGTTTTGCTTGACCATGCCTATTTGTTATAAGGGTTTTTTTATTTTCCATTTCCCCTACACACACCTCATGGGGAGAATAGTGGGGAGAAAAAAGTTTTTTGTTAAATAAAAAAAAAGCAAATGTTTAAAATAAATAAATGGTCTTCAAGAAAGAGAGCAGGTGGGGCAGCTAGGTGGAGTAGTGGATAGAGTCATGAGTACCTGAGTTCAAATCCGGCCTCAGACACTTAACACTTACTAGCTGTGTGACCCTGGGCAAGTCACTTAACCCCAATTGCCTCACTAAAAAAAAAAAACAAAAAACAAAATAAAGAGAGCAGGTATAAATGGATGGCACTTACGAGTTGTTCACTAATCATTTCAAAATAATCCTTGGGAGCAATCCTCTTAGAAAGAGGAACTGGGAAGTGGGCTGGGTATGCAGGTGCCACCTCTACTCAAGTTAGGAGACATAACATAGTGGCAGGAAAGTGGCCTATTGACTAATTCCTTCCTATAGCTTTCTAGGAAGACAGGATGTCCTCTCTTCCCTGCTCTCTGTACAAAGATCCTTCCACAAGCTAAACAAGAAAGCAGACACTTTTTAAAAAGGTCAGTTCCTAATTTTGATAGTAAGTACAAGTAAAGAGTACAGGCCTAAACCAGAAGAGAGATTCTCAATTGTTCTAATTAACTCAGTTGTGACCTTGGGCAAACCACTTAACTTCTGTAAAAGTCACATCTTTAAAATGGGAAGAAAGGAGGGAAGAAAAGATGAAAAGACCTCTAACATTCACCGTTCCTAAAAGTTCTATTTCATTCAACAAATACTGATTGAGTACCTACTATATACAAAGTATTATGCAAATGTAGATTACCAATTAGACTCTGGATGCTTTAGTAATTTTTTTCAAGAAACAACCTGAAACTCACAAGTAGAAACAAACAAAAATTCACCTGATTGATATTCATTCTTTAATCCATTCCTTCTTTTGATTAATGAGCCTCCCATTCCATGTCAGAGGGACCAATAGGATAGACAGGACTTTATGCCAGAAAACATCACCTTCCTGGCCTTTCTAATGAAAATGTGTTGCCCACATTTTACGGGTACTTGCATATTACATCACCAAGAAAAATTAAGGCTCTCTATAATCTGGCCCAATTCTAACTCTTATCTTCCATTAGTAACATACAAATTCCTCTTCCCTGTTCCCTTACCACACCATGTTTATTCCTAATTGCTCTAATTGATCCTACATTACCATTCCTCTGATCCAAATTTTACCCACATTGACTTGTCAATTACTAAACATTTATTAAGTGCCTACTTTGTGCCAGGTACTGTGCTAAGCACAAAAAGAGGTGAGATAGTCCCTGCTCTTAAACAGCTCACAATTTTGGAGGGAAGATGATAAGCAAACAATGTGGAAACATTAAATAGGAAATAGTGAAAAGAGGGAAGGCATGAGAATTAAGGTTTAGGAAAAAGCTTCCTATAAAAGGGAATTTTCCCCCCCTTGATCTGAAGGAAGCCAGAGAGGTCAATAGGGTAGAGATGAAGAAGGAGAGCACTCCAGGCATGGGAGACAGTTAGAAAAAAATGCCCCAAGATGAGAGATGGAATGTGAGAGGGAGTGTCTTGTTCATGAAACAGCTAGGAAGCAAGTGTTACTGGACTGAAGAATACAAGGTTTAAGACTAGAAACAGTAAGAAGAGACCCGAGGTTGAAGTACTCTTACCGACAGAGTTTAACTGAGTGTGTGTGTGTGGGGGGGGGGGGGGTTGACATGATGGGACCTGCACTTTAGGAAAATCATTTTGGTAGCAGAATGGAGGATGGCTTGGAGTGGGAAGGGACTGGAAGAAGGCAGGCTCACCAACAGTTTATTGCAATAATCTAGGCTTGAGGTAATGAGGGCCTGCAGCAGGGTGGTGGCAGTGTGAGAGGAGACAAGGGGGCAAATTTGAGAGATGTTGCAAAGGCCTTGACAATAGATGGAATATGGTGGGAAGGGGGGGGAGGGGGGAGATAACGAAGATTCCAGAATGCCTCCAAGTTTGTGAGACTATGGGACTGGGAGGATGGTGGTGCTGTTCTCAACAATAATCAGTAGAGGGAGGAAATTTTAGTGGGGAGATAATTTTAAGTTTTCTACCTTTTCTCTACCACTTACTTTGACACCAAATCATATTCGCTATTATCTATTATTTTCATGTGTGCATGGTGACTCCCCAGCTAAAATTCCTGTAGGACAAAAATGTCACATTTCTTCAACATCTTGCTCAGTGACTAACCATAATTATTTGTTGAATGAATCAACTTACGAATTTTTGCATCGTAAAAATGATAAACTATTTTAAGGTGATAAAAGAGACTTAGTCCTTGCCCTCCAGGTGCTTCTTGGCAAAAGGGTATGACAATTATTTTAATAATTTACCAAATGCCATTGGCCCAACCATTCCAGAAATCTATTTGCAATTATACAAAAAAAAAAAAGTGACTAAAATGTTCCCACCCTCTGATCCAGAATTCTAGTGCTAGGTATATTACCCTCACCCTCACCCCGAAAGAAGTCAATGAATGAAAAAAAGAAAGGTCCCATATGCACCAGAATATTTATAACTGCTTTTCGTGGCAGCAAAAAAATGATGTTAGTCAACTGGAGAATAACTAAAAAATTGTGGTACAAAAATAAAGTTCAGTATTCCTATGCTATAAGAAATAATGAGTATGATGAATACAGAGACTTCTATGAACTGTTGTAAAATTAAAAAAAAAAAACCAGAACCAGCAAAACAATATGAAATCACTACACAACAACATAAATGGAAAAAACAACAAAACAATCAAAACTAAAAGCCTCAGAAATTATAGACCAAACTTGGCCCCAAAGCAAAGCTTTGAGAAGAGGCCCTGTTCTTCTATGGGAATTATGGATGTGAAACAATGCATGTGATGTTAAGACTTTTTCAATATGAAAAACACTTTTCACTTTTTAAAATTCCTTTTTTTAAGGGATGGCTCAGGGAAAAGAATAAAAAACGCTGACAAATGAAGTTGATTTTCTAAAAATAAAAGATATCAATTAAAAAAAAAACTTTAACCATACCACACTGTGTCATGTTTGCATTTCTTCTGTTTGCAGGACTTGATAATGGAATTAGACTTACATACATGGGCCTTAACCATCAATTTTAGATATTAACACTTTATTTTATCTCTTCAAACTGCCTAATTGTACCCTGATATCCACATCAGGTATTGGCATAAAAATTTAGTTTAAAAAGGGGGCAAAGGGTCAAATTTAGCACAAAGAAACAAAAAAATCCATGGGCACATGATTTTTCAGTCTGAGTTAAAGTTAAATTGGGAAATTTATGTATTGTTTTCTTCCAAGCGTACAGAACATATAAAAACCAAATTTTTGTCTATTAAGCAAAAAAGAGGGGGGGGGGGCAAGTATATCTGTAATCTTGAAGTACAGACACTAGGCATTCCACTAACCACAATAGACCTCCTGAAGACCAAGATGTCATCACTGCCAGGATCTTATTTACTGAAATTTAACAGTAATAGAAATGAGATCTATGCCCCCTTTGGAATGATTTTCTAACCTTTAATAATCTGACCAATCCCTACAGCACACACCAACCCCACTTTTTGTTTTAAAAAAGTACACAATTTACCTCTTTTTTTTTCTTCTTCATAACAGAGAGCAACTGAGGAAAAAAGAGCTGTCAAAAATCTTCATTCAAATCTACACAGAGATCTTGGGGGGATGTGGGAGGGGGAGCAACCCATTCCTGTTCTCGGTGCTTATTACAGCAACAAGATCAAACATGTCGGTACACTTAATCTCCAGCGGAGCATCCATTTTCTAAGGTAAAGCAGTTTCAACAGCATGTGTCACAATACCACACACTTTTTAGCAATTTAGGAAGGACTTTGGGGGGAAAGGACAACTTACCTAAGGCAAGCAACCTTTGACCTTTCTTTCACCTGTACTCTCACTGTACTCTTCTGAAAACCAGCTCAACAATTTATAATGAAGATTATCATCATTCTGTATTAGTTTACTTCCTAATATCTATTCTGAATTTTTCTGTATATTTAAGCTTCAACAATATATACTACAGGCCTGTTTTAGGTAGCAGTTAGCCAAGTCACTGGGTCAAAGTGACTTGCCCTAACAGCTGGGTAAATAGCAGACTTGAGTTACTACCTGTATAACCTTGGACAAGTAATTGAACCTCCCTGGGCCTCAGATTCCCTAATTATAAAATGAGGGGGCTGGCCTAGATATTCTGCAATGGTCCTTTCCATTCTGTCTATGTGAGCCTATGGCCCTGTGACTCCAAATTCAGGACTTGTTCCAGTAGTGATTAAAGGACACCATACTACCAAAAACCAAAACAAACTAAACAACCCAGAGTAGTGAATACACTAAAATCTGGTCGGACTCATCTTTTTCTTAACTTCTGCTGGGGCAGCTAGGTGGCACAGTGTGTATAAAGCATCGGGCCTGGATTCAGGAGGACCTGAGTTCAAATCCGACCTCAGACACTGGACAGACACTAGCTGTGTGACCCTGGGTAAGTCACTTAACCCCAATTTTCTCTCTCTCTCTCACACACACACACACACACACCCCACACACAAAAACCGCAAAACAAAAACAAAAAACTTCTGCCAATACAGACGAGTACCTTATAGTGTTAAGAGAGCTGCATAGGGCAATGAAATGTTAAGTGACTTGTATGAAATCACATAGGCAGAAGTCAATAGCAGATGCTGAACGCTGGTCAGACCAGCACTATGCCACACTGGCTTACATCCACTTCAATACTTTGAAAAAGTATTAAAAGTCAGTGGAAATAATATACTTTGAGAAATGTTAAAAATTAACCAACCAAGTTTTTAGCATCACTATCCAGAATTAATAAGCTAAGGATACGTCTGAAGAAGTACTGTTTTGTCAGGAGTCATTACCCAGTACACAACACATCAACTCTAACACCAGTATCCCAGTCCGTGTTGTGAGTCATAATTCATACAACATGGTTTTTTCTGACACTTGAACTATCTCACAGGGTCCCAAACCAGACACCCCTCCCCCCAAAAAAGAAAACAAGAATTCCAGAATGTCAGGGTCAGGTGAGAACCAGTGCATTTGTTTACTGAAATGTTAAATAAGAACATATCTTGAACACCAGTGTAGCACTTCAATATTTAATGGGGGTGCGGTTGTCTAAAAATCTGTTCAAAGAACTCTCTTTTCATAGAAACATCTCACTGAACTACAAAGTAGGGGGGGAGAATAGGGTTGAAATCAATGGTTTTCACCAACTTTCTTAATTTGGTTCATCAAATATATACTCAAACTAGAATACAATTTGATACTGTAAGATCTACCTTATACTTTCTTGTGGAATTCATGTCCCAATTTTTCTATCTATATAAAAATGGTTTTTATATGCAAATGGAGCTAATTACTTTCTTCCCAACTTGGACAAAACCCAACACTACCTGGGGTCCAAATGAAAGATGAGATTCACCTGAGTCAGTTGATCCCATATAGCACAGGCCACTCACAGGGGCATGCTTCAAGCTCACCTGTGATTAAGATGAGTCATAAAAGAAGCAACTTTACTCAAACTTGATCAGGAGGCATCTCTAAAACTTCTTCCTGAGGCCACCTAATGGCCTTCCTTGCATTTAATAGGAAGCAATTACTCAACTTCACTGTGGATGACTGAACTCTTTCACTTTTGTCTTTGTATCACCAATTGATTGCAAACATGTAGAGAATTCCAAATACTTGATGCTTTCTAAATGAAAACCAAATATATTAAAACATAATTCACCTGGGTAATGGCTAGGGATGGCATAGATTTTAGGATAATAAGCCTTAAACTGGAAGGGGTTTTAGAGGTCGTCAGGTTCAACCCCTTTATTTTACAGATGAGGAAACTGAGGCACAAAGTGGTCAAGTGACTACATAGATAGTGTCTAAAACAGAATTCAAACCTAGGTCTTCCAGACTCCCAAGTCCCATAACTCTCTATCCACATCCTAATGTTACCTTCACCAGACAATTTCTAAAGGACTATCTTTGCACCAGTGTAATATCTTTAAGATGGTATCATACTACTTTACTTGCATTTGCACAAGAATCATCATCCCTGAAGCTAAGTTACCTCACACACACACAACAAGAAGCATTTATTAAACCTCTACTGTTCACTAAGCACTGTACCAAGTGCTAGTGTTACAAAGGGAAAAAAATTCAAAGTCTCTACCCTCAAGAAGCTTAATCAAGAGCTTCATTTGATGAGGGGAAGGTGGATTCGCCACTGGGGGTAATGAAAATTGCACTTTGCTTGGTCAGAGGGCTTGGGCTCCTTTCCCAACTCTGATTGCATGCTGTGTGACTTTTGGGCTTATTTACTTTTCTGAAAATTGGGGATAATACTTACAACCATCTATTCCATAAGGTTGTTTTGAGGAAAGTACTTTGTAAACCATAAAGCACTATGCAAATATGAGAATTACATCTGACACTATAACCCAGATACCTGTTTTATTTAGCTTGTCCCATTAAAGCAAGCTCTCAAATATTCAAAAGGATCTGTGATCCTGTCAATGTGGGCATCACAACCTATACTTCTGCCTGCCCATCCCTCCTATCAATGTTCTCCCATAAATTCACCAAATAACTGAAGGGCCTTCTTTCCTCCTATGGTCACAAGGATACCATAGGAGTACATGAGCTTACTATTGGTATGTCTTCCCTCACACAGTGGTGGAAATTTTTCTTTAAATAAAGTAAATAAAAACTATAGAAAGAATGTAACAATGTTAGAGGTTAAGACTCTAGTGTATTGGAAAGACTGGAATTTTGGGGTCCGCTGATCTGGCCAACTTCATTTCATTTCTGTCACCCAAAAGCTCTTTATGACCCAAACTTCTCTGAGCCTCTATTTCCCCACATGTCAAATGAGGAGGCTGAACTAGAGGAACTATTG